>NC_059076.1:45983286-46344835 GCF_020497125.1 Mauremys mutica
GAACTGTAGGTACTGAACTGAAGTCATACCTGCTGAGCACTCAAGTGAATTCCAGGGATCTGCAGTCTCAGTCTGGAGGGAAAGAATTGCAGGAGTCTGTCCAAAGAAAGGTGATTGCTGAAGCTCTGAGTCCTAAGTGGGATGTCGTCAAAGAGGCCGTGAGAGTGTCAGAGGTGAAATTAATTTAGAAACAATTGTCTGCCCTTGCTCTGACGGAGGGAGGGGCAACTGACAACATCATAGGAAAAGAGATTCTTATGATATCATAGGATATCAGGGTTGGAAGGGACCTCATGGCTTACAGCGAATTAAAATCAACAAAAGGGAAATCATCAAGGAGAAATGCAAACAACTGTCACACAGAATCGCCCCCTCAAGGATTGAACTCAAAACTCTGGGTTTAGCAGGCCATTGATTTCACAAAACAAATTGTGTCAATTTCTTGTTTTGATCCACTCCATCTATCTTTTACATCTTAGGCTGACAGCAGACGGTGCAGTACGACTGCCAGCCATCATCATCTCCTGGCTGTTCGCCAGAAGACAGTGCAGTAGGACTGCTAGCCATCGTCATCTCCTGGGTGCTCTGCAGAAGATGGGAATGACCTGGATGAGTCATTCCTATGTCTGCCCAGGTGCCCCGACCAACCTCACCGAGGTCGGCTAAAAGAGCACCCAGGAATACGATGATGATGGCTACCAATCGTAATGCACCGTCTGCTGCCAAAAGGCAATGAGTTGCTGCTGTGTAGCAATGCAGTCCCACATCTGCCGGCACCCAGGAGACGTACGGTGACGGTGAGCTTAGCGGGCTCCATGCTTGCCATGGTATGGTGTCTGCTCAGGTAACCCAGGAAGAAAGGTGTGAAACGATTGTCTGCCGTTGCTTTCATGGAGGGAAGGAGGGAGGGAGAGGGGAGCCTGACAACATGTACCCAGAACCACCCACGACACTGTTTTTGCCCCATCAGGCATTGGGATCTCAACCCAGAATTCCAATGGGCAGCAGAGACTGTGGGAACTGTGGGATAGCTACCCACAGTGCAATGCTTCGGAAGTCGATGCTAGCCTCGGTACTGTGGACGCAGTCCACCGACTTAATGCACTGAGAGCATTTTGTGTGGGGACACACACAATTGACTGTATAAAAATGATTTCTAAAAAATCGACTTTTATAAATTCGACCTAATTTCGTAGTGTAGACAGACCCTTACACAGGTGAAGAGAGGTTAGCTTATACCACTATTATGTTTGTGGGGTCACTGTGATATATTTTGTGCCCATAATATGTAATGCAAGTGTTCTCTATTTTTTATGGTCTGCTGACAATTATCATTTGTTTTTCAATTTTTTTAATTAAATGGAGATTTAATTAGTCCATCTGGGGAGCATAGCACATTTTTCTGCTATAACTTTCCATTATTTCAGAAACACATTACCAGATGCAGATTCCATAAACAAACACATATGGCTGTCATGCATAAATCATCTGCAGGATAAATTATTGCTGATCCCAACTGATTGCATTACTTTGTCTTCCATTACATTATTTAACCCTGGAGTTTTTTAGGAGCTAATGTTTTTTGTGTTTTTTTTAAAGCATACAGCCCAGTGTTTAATTTTCACATTTGTTAAACATATTTTATCCTGCTTGTTTTCATTCAGTCTGCTTTTGTTCATTCTCCAAGAACTGTTGCAAGAGGAATCTTCTTGCACAATTAATATTTCTGAGGTACAGTATGTAGCAGGATACACAGGGTAAACAATTTTCCAAACACCAAAACAGCTCTTTACTACAGGAATAAATTTTAAAATAATAATAAGCCAAATTCTCTGCTGTCATTGATTTCAGTGGTGTTATGCCAGGAGAGAAATTGGCCTAATAGTGAATAAGATATAAACCTAATGAAAGAAAGTAGTTACTAATATAGGACCCAGACCTGTGTGGTGCTGAACTCTTTCAAATATTGTTACAGCCATTGGGCCTGTTCCTGGTAGAGCACTCGCACCTAACGCCAGATTCATAGTTGCCCCTTGAGCGATCAGTGCTGGTGGAAAAGGGCACAGGGCAGGTGTAAGGCTGCTTTGGTGATTAGTGCTGATGAAGGTCACCGATACACCATGTACAGAGCCTTCTTTCTGCCTTTTTCATAGCATTCCTAGTTGCAAGGTATGTTCTACTGTGTACAGAGGATGTAGTGGAGGCATGGCCGGGGTAGGATGCAATGATTCTGCATCCCTACAGTGGCTGATAGGGGAGCAGGTGCAAGTTTATTAAAATACATTTTTATATGACTGACTCTCTCTTTCTTGGGAGCCTACAACTGTGTATTATATAGATGAGTGTTTTCATCATAAATACACATACTACAATATATTGCCCTTAATGTGTTCAGTGGGTCAGTGTATTTTTGGCTTCAGGCCCCGGCCCAGTTTTGGCTGCATCCCACAAGTTATGCACCGACCTGACTCCATCTACACGGTCTTCCAATCGCAGCCTCCTCCAAGCACAGCTTCCTGGCTCCTGCTGCAGCCTGTTCCCCTCCTCGCCACATCCACTGGCTTCCCCAGAGAGAGATTGCTTCCTGGGTGAGGTTCTTTCAAAGAATTTCCCACCTCCTCCCTCTGTTGGCCAGGGCATGGGATATTTCTGCTTGTCCATCCTGGAGAGTCATTGTTTTGCTGGGAATGGCAATTTCCCATTTATCAGATTCATCACACTACCTTCTAATGGTTAACTGTTCATAAAAAGTTAACTTGAGTTTATTAAGTGCTATTCTGTAAACAAGGACAATATGCTCATCAGGCAGTACATAAACAGTTTTCTATTTTTATACAGAACACCGGATAATAGCTGCACTTGAACATGTGTTTATCAAATTGTCAAGTAGGTTTTTATCTTTGCTTAGAGGACAGAGCATAGTATTACAGAGAGCAGTTTATTCATTCAGACATCCTGCATATTGTGCCTTGGATTTCTCACTCCTATACAAATTCAGTATTGAGACAAAAACCTTCTCATGATTTGTGATTGGATATTTCTGTTTCATTTCTGTCAAAGTGATATTCAGATTGCTATTAGGTGTGGAATACCGTAGAGCAGATTAGCGAACTGGACAGCAAATATATCAGTAAGATTATTTTACTTTAATAGGTCAGTATTTAGCACCTACAGAATTTAGCACTTTCAGTCTTCAGAATGCTATATTAACATTTAACTAAATAATCTTCACAATCCACCTGTGTGTTGGATAGGTATATAGATAGGTAAGTATCACTGACATCCCTATTTTACAGGTGTGGGGAACTAAAACAGAGGAGTTAGGGGCAGATTTTTTAAAGTATTTAAGCACCTAAGGTGCAGACTGGTGCTTAGTGGGATTTGCAGAAGCTCCTAGATGCCCATGAAAATCCCACTAGGTGCCTGTTTGCATCTTTATGTGCCTAAATACCTTTAAAATTCTTGCCCTAAGTGACTTGTTAAAAGCCAAAGAGGGCATTATTACTGGAGTCAAGGATAAGAACCAGGAATTTTGACTTCCAGTTCTATTCTCAGACCACTAGATCCTCATGTTTACTCCATATTTCCCTTTATTAGAGAGAGTGTCTGAAAAGAGGTGATTGATATTTAACTGTTTAATATTTTAATGACTCATACAGAATGCAATAATATGAGAATTATTACTATATTTATTTATATTGTAAGAGTGCCAGGAGGCCCTTGACCCATTGTGTTAGGCATTGTATAAACATATGCAAAACACCAGCCCCTGCCCCAAACAGCTTACAACTCAGGGATGTCACGCAATCACAAATGGGAGGAGGTGGTCCATGCAATTGTGAAAGGGAGGAAAGGTGGTTAAAGAGAATCTTTGTTAAAATGTGTTCCATGTGAGTGTGCTAGGGAATCCATGATACAGAATGCTACTGATGTTGTGCCTCATTCAGAGTAATGTCCTATAAGAGGTAACAATTAATATTTATACTATGCTTAAGATATAAAGCACTATGTAAGTGCTTTATTATGTTTTACTAATGAAGATTCTTTTACTAGTCTTCTGAGCCATCAATACTAGTACAAATATTTTGGCATTAGTTATTTAATCAGACTATGAATACTTGGGATCCCACATAAGAATCAGTCTCTATGGTATGAGGGAGATATCTAGCTTATCAGAGAAATGGGGCCCAAAGATTTGAAATCCAGGAGTGCCTTCCTTTTCAAAAGAAAACTGGTAGTTCTGTGATGTGGAACTTTACGAAAAGTCCTTTTCTTTTAAGAGATGAGCAGATATTAGGGAGGCGGGCAGAGAATTACTCAGAGGTGGTTGTTTTTGGGGTGGAGGGAATTGTCACCTACTCTTTAATAGAAATAGTCCTATTGTTGAGTCTGAAATCTTGCAGAACAATTAAATATCTTAAAGTACCAAGAATAATTTGTCTGCTAGTTGAACACATGCATGGTAAATTCCTCTGTGGGACTTTGCTTAGGCCCCAAATCAGAAAAGCACTTAAGCATCCCTATTCAGGAAAATGCTTAAGTACATGCTTAACTTTAATCATGTGCTTAAGGCTTAGTGACTCCAGTGGAACTTAAAGGTAAGCATATGCTTTGCTGAATAAGAATGCTTTCTCGAAGCAGGGCCTGAAAGAGAGAAAGGTACCTCTCCCCTTTTTAGGTTCCTCTTCTCGTTTCATGTGTGAGCAGCGTAGTTTCCATTTAAATTAAAAAATGGCAAACAACCACATTCTGTGAAAACTTACTAATTCTCTAATTCCATCTTCATGTTCAGTGTTTTTTTGTTAATGAAATTTGGTGCCCTACAAAGACAAAGCGATGAGAAATCCTAGAGGTCTGACAGATGAGTTGACTAGTCATGTTTATATAAAGTCCCATGGTCACACTAAAGACTTTGTTTCCTTGTTTGTTTGTTTTTAAACACTGCCTTAACTACAAATGTTTAATTAGCATAGAATCTTTGTGGTGAAGTGTGATGAGGAAAAGAAAATCCTAAAGATAATGACTTACTGAGTTGCCAGTTTAAATCTAACTGTTGTTTATGCAGTTTATACTGTTACTCTGATACTTATAAAATGTATGGAGAAAGTCAATGTTTGGTGCCTCTTGGTTAATCTAGATTCTTTTTAATTAAGGATGTCTAACATTAGAATGAACTATAAACTGTGATTTAAATAGTTTTAGCAGTTAGTCTAGATCCTCTGAATATTAACAAATAAACACAATGGGATGTACATATAAACGCTGTACTTTAAAATAATTTCTGAATATTTACTTGCTTCATTGTTTGTTTCCCCCACATGCTTGTAACAGTCAAAGTAAGTTCCACTGAAATTTATATTTGTACATAATAATCATAAACTGGCAAATCTCATGTTTTTGCCAGCAGCCCAGTTTATTTTTTGGTTAGTTGAATAAATGATGTGCTGAAAATCAGTCTTCATGTTGCTTACTAGATTAAGCCATAGACTTTGAAATCTTCTGCTGTGATTTATTTCTCTGGCAAGTGATTGTTCCATGAAGCCAAATGGTCAGTTGTATTGTATCTAAAATTATTTAGATTGTAGCTTTCTAGAGATAAGGCAACTAAAATTTTATTAGTTAATAGTAGTGGTGGAATTGATTAAGTGCAGACTTCCTATCCGGATTTCATCTACCTTTCTCTCTGCCACTCCACCAAAGTTTGGGTTATATTTAGGGTTTTGGTTAAGCCTAATTATACAGATGAAGATCAACTCTGAAATTCAGAACTGGGTTCAGATAATGAAACTTCCCCACTCCCATTCACACGAAAGCAAAATTCTGAGGGTGTTCAGATCTACTGTAAACTTTCCTTAAAAGCTTTCAGTTGATGTGGACCTCATTTTAAGACAGAGAATCATCTCATGGAATATCTCTCCTCCCATTAGACCTATAAAGTCCTGTGGTAATTACAGCAGTTACATGGCAGATAATATTAGGACAGTATTTAGCACATTTTTTGTTTTCTTTGTTTCCCAGATGATATATTTCATTAAAGGGGAGGAGCCAGCCCCATCTGACAAGCCAGTTGTTTGTGGATAACAGCAAGTGCTTTGCGGTCCACCAGTTTGAGAAGGATAGCTAGAGCGCTGGATTAGGCACAACTAGAAAATTGTTTTAATAAAGAAATAAAATGATGATCCACTTAAACACTAGCTACATAGCTGGCTTGTCCTCAAGTTGTGTGACTGAACTTATTCCTAAATAGTGGAAGCTCAAAAATGGCAAGATTACCATGACCTGACAATTGTCAGCTATAAATAGATCTCTCACTTCCTGTTTGTTGTCGTCTCTTCTTCCTGCCTTTTGTAGCCCACCCCAAGCTTATCCCTTTCACCAACAGAAGTTGGTCTAATAAAAGCTATTACCTCACCCACCTTGTCCCTCTAATATCTTGGGACCAGCACAACTATAACACTACAAACAGTGTTAGGAATATGTCACTTCCCAAGGTAGAGATCAGCACTTGATACATTTCTGACTTCCATGTATAGTTCTCCTGTTAGTATGTGGTCCCATTTTTAACCTATTTGCAGATTCCCTCGATTATCCCAAATTGCTTTCACATGGAGCTGAGGTTAAGCTTTATTTCTCTTGGCTTGTCCCTTCTGCAGCAGACACTTCCTCTTCACTTTGAAAGGACAAAGCAATGTTCAGCTGCCTGGGCCTGAGCCCAGGATTTGATTTATACATTATTTAATTTCCTTTAGAAAATTGGAAGCAGGACTTTTAGGAATGGAAGTCAGTACTTTTCATTTGTTTAAGGACTCTTTTAGGGCTAATATAATCATCAGTAGTAGATGTGAGCATGATTAGGGTGACTTAAGGTAAAATAAAGAAAATTGAATAGAAGGGAAAAGTCTTTCATAATGGAGAAGGTGCAAAGATTTATAGCCATCTGCAACCTATGCGAGTTGTGAATTGTGGCATTAGAAAAAAATCAAAACAGAAAATCATCAGATTTTGTGTGACATGTTTAAGACACCTGTATCCCTTTATGTAGAGCCCATTATATTACATTTATAATCATTTTTTGAATTTCAGTGGTTTCTGGAACTTAATTTAACCATCTAACTTATTTTGCAGAAATCGTTCAGTTAGTCTGGAGGTTTCCATTAGGGCTGACTCTGCATTTACTCCTGCAATTAGGTCCATGCATGCCGTGAAGTGAGTGCCAAGACTATTTGAAAATTTCTCATGCAACTTAGTCAGGAAATTAAAAATTAACTTTGGGAAGGACGTGATATAATGTTTGGCAGTGAAATTTGAATACTGTGTCCATTTAGGGGTGGAAGGTCTTTGTATCCCCAAAAAAGCAGCATAAATATTTAAATATTTGTTACATAGGATTTTGAATGATCTATAGCAAAGTATCCTGTTGGGGGAACTAGTGGTATACATGTGCATAGCTTTACAATATAACGTGCTTATTGCAGACTTTATTTTAGAGAAACACCATTTAATGAAGGCAAATAAAAGTCCCAAATTGTTTTAGTGCATTGCAATGTGACAATTGCAATTTCAGTAACGGTTTTGTGAAATAATTTACTTCACCGTTAGAAGATTTCACTGTGCCTACACGTACATATTTATTGCCAGAACTATCGTAGTTACAATGTAAATATTGCCAGTCACAGACACCTGCTAAATAGAAAATGATGTCCATTATATTATGGGCCAGATTTTTCAAATTTGAAATGTCATTGTATTCCATAACTTGCACACTCAAAGTCAGCATTTGAACACACATTTCAGATATTTCATGCACACATGATCAGCTTAGACAATTTTGTATGTCTGACGTTAAAAAATTTGGGCATATGTGTAAATAAAGGAAATGTTGGGTGATGCAAACCAACAGAAACCATGAAATCCCAACCTGACATTGACACTTCATCCTTTAAAACATTGCCTTATAGAACGAAAAATGTGCATGATTACCTTGAAGTCTTATGGTCAGCATGGTATGTATTGCAACTTGATATCGGTGGTGGGGATGTGGAGACTTTTTTTTAATCCTTCCTTTCTTTATTAAAAAAAAAAGTTGGGGGGCGGGAGGCAGGCAGACAGAAAACATATAATTGATTCCAGGTTCTATATACAAACCAATGCTTGAACAGGATCTGCTATCAGACTTGCAGCACATTGTTTGTAAGTCTGGGAGTTTTCTTTCTTTTATTTTGTAATTACCTGGGAAGTTGTAATAAGGATTATATTCATTATTTCCTAAATTCTACACACACACCTACCTGCAGGAGCATACACCTCAAAAGCAGTAGTACTAATCTGCTTCCACTGTCTGATAAGGGAGTAGCAAGCCAAAGTGAGTCTATTTAGAGGGGTCCACTCCCTGCTACATGCTGTGTTCCGTATGGCTTCCATTCACATAAGAGCTGGGGGAAATGTGTGCGGGCAGGTTGAGGGAGGTCCAGCGTTCATGGCCAGTTGGTCCATAACTAGGTGGCACCCCCATCTAAAACCCTCATATGGGAGTAGTGATTAAACAGTTGAGTCTTGTGCAACCCATAGACTTCAGTATTGTTACAGAGCAAGTCATGTGGATAAGACACAGGAAAGGGAGTCAGGAAACTTAGGTTCAATTCTGGGCACTGTCACTGATTTGGCACTTGGGCAAGACATGTCATGTCTGTCTCTGCTTCCCTTACCACTTTTTGTCTGTCTTGCCTCTTTAAATTGTTTGCTCTTTGTGGCAGGGACTGTCTCTTACTGTGTTTATATAGGACCTATCATAATCAGGGGGTCTCGATCTTGGTCAGGACCTCTGGGCACCTACTTCAATACAAATAGTAATTACAATAATCTAGAATTTGGGTAGGTCTCCATTTCCCTCACATTTACACAGAGAATCCCTGTGCAAATTTCATTTACTCAGGCCTCATGAGAAGAGTTTGAAATAATATCAATGGACAAAAAGATACTAGAAAGACAGCGTGAGATGAAGATATCATTAGCTTTAACTGACAAGTAAGAAGTTATGGAACTGAGATTACATTGAAACAATAGTAAATAATCTGCATATTCTGGTTAAGTAATGTAGTTTCTCATCAGCTTCCTGTGAGTTGCACCAATCTGATAACTACATTTGATAGGATGGCACTGAGGGCAACAGATCTGCTTTATTGTGTAATGGTATAATTTGACTGCATGTTCAATGTATTTATCAACATTCATGAAAAATGTACTACAAATGTGTAGTGCATGCTTCCACAGAATTATAGATCTTAGAGACAGGTAATACTTAGTGCCAGCATAAGTCACTCAGTCCCCCAGAAAAATACTAGTTATTTTAAAGTGACTGCCTAACCTATATTTGCCTGTTACTAGTGAAGGAACTTCCACTACAGACTTCTATATTCTCACTATTCTGACCATAAAATCATGTTTAGGACTGGCTAGGATTTGGGTTATTCTACAGGGGCTCCCATCTCTTCAGTTTCTCCTTCCACACACAAATCCTGTCTTTCTCTCTTCTCTCCTTCGCCTTCCCTTTCCTCATCTCACTTTACTTTCTCCCCACCCATAGCTGTGAGGACAGAGGCAGTTGATTTTACTTACACAAGTGATGGTAGGTGAGAAAGGGAAAGGTCAATTGGGTCTTCTCTCAGAGCAGGTAGGTAAAGTCAGCAAAGCACTGATCAGCACACGCACACAGTGGACCTTACAATGCTGTATTCAATTTATGACTGTTCCCCAAATATGGCTCCCTCCTGGGCTATGGATTACACAGGTCCCAAAAGCTAGCTCTGCTGCTGTTTGTAATATTTCTTTTTGGGTTTTATTTTTGTTCATTTTTTTGTTATTGGTTGGTACTCTGCATAATTCTGTAGCAGTTCACCTTTTTCAGCTCTTTCTCCACACGTTCCATGTCATCTAAGGCAGTTGCAGCTTCTTCAAGCAGCCATTTCTCTCCAACTTGCTTTCATCCCTATGATGGTGTAGGAGTTTACCCTGGCAGGGATTCTGTTCTCAGTCAGGAAGAAAGGGAGCCTCTCGGCACTGCCACAATGAAAATAAAAATAATACCCATGCATGAGAATGTCCACAGAGAGTGATGAAGAACATTGGGCATCACAGGGTTCTGGCAGGGTCTGGTAGTTGAACACTAAGCTCAATATTATGCCAAACCCTAGCATTCTGTTTGCCCAAAGGGAAATGACTCCCTTCCTGCAGGTTTTCCCCAGGGAAGTTCCCTGGACATTTAGGCATGGGGGAATGGCATATACAAAGGCAAGAGAATTTCTGTTATGGACTATACAACATTTACATTAAGGTCCAAAGACCCTATCTAACTAACCTTTTGCTAACATCCCTCCTCTCCACATATGTGTGCATAAATGGTTAAACAAAAAAGTAAATCGCTGGTATATCATCATTCTCTCATCTATCTATTGGTTTTGTACAGCTGCCCATCATCATAGTATCTGTGCCGTCCTTGTTAAATCAATAGCAATAGTAAAGTTCCTAGTGGATTTAACTGCATTTCTTGCTCTCCTCCCTTTATTCAAGATAAAAACTCTGCTAGTTTTTTGTTTGTTTGGGGGGGCTTTCTGTGCAGGATCGGTGGTAGACAGCCATGGTCACTATTCAGGAAAACAGCCTGCTGCGAAGAATCAGAAACCAGTTTAGACTACTCTCTACTGGGAGTTGTGAGGCTAGTCAGGTGGAAAGGGGAGAAGAGTTTGATCATCTTTATGCCACAGACTTTTCTGTGTTTCTTTTACTGGCTGTAGCAACCCATAGAAATTACTAGAGCACTAGCAGTATCTCGCTCTGTGACACTCTTAGGAGTGAAGGCAGCAAAGAGTCTTGTGGCACCTTATAGATTAACAGACGTATTGGAGCATGAGCTTTCATGGGTGAATACCCACTTCGTCGGATGCATACTCCAATACGTCTGTTAGTCTATAAGGTGCCACAGGACTCTCTGCTGCTTTTACAGATCCAGACTAACACAGCTACCCCTCTGATACTTAGGAGTGAAGGACTATTCCAGGGTGTTCTTTGGTTGTTAAGGAAGAAAACAGAGGGAGGGAGAAATCTCTTACTCTTGACCTACTAAAGAAAGGGCTGCTGTCCCAGTTCCCACAGACAAGTAGGGCATGAGGAACCTTACAAAATTCCTTCTCTTTCTTTGCATGCCTTGTTTGGACAGGAGCCCAAAAGGTCTCAATTTCTTCACCCGGCTGAATTTAAAAAAGGAGTAATCAGACTGGGAGAAGTGAGGCCCAGCTGACTAAACATCAGGCAGCTGCAGAATATTCTGTCTTCCCATGCTACATTATAATATACACTCAGTGTGTCACCTGACATCATGTCAAAGCAAGATGGTCTCCCTATCTCTGCTCCTGAGAAGAGAGCAGTCATAAGCAGCTGTTTAATGCCGTAACTATAATGCCTTTTGTAAGCCAGCAGCTGCAAAGGCTGTTTTTTTCTACATAGCACTAAGATAGCACTCCCTACAGCTATGACGTGTCCTGCAAGTCTCAGAAGATTTTTATTTGGCATAATTCAATCCATCTTGCTGGGGGCATTCAGCATACTAATGGTGGCTCCATGCACACGTTTTCTGCAGTAGTACTGTAAGTGAAAACACACTACATGGTTAATCTCTCTTAATTAAAAAGTGTTTGTATGTGTATGTATAAGTAAAAAAACTATTTTATAAGCCAAGCCTCTAGAAAATCAGAAAGACTATATATATATAAAGGACTGTGTGTGTATATATATATATATATATATATATACATGGCTTCCTGCTCCGCCTCTAAGGAAGGAAGTTAAACTTTCTCACTTAAATATTTATATGAAAATGAAATAATTCTGAGTTTAACTTAATCTTGTATGGAAACACGTGGAGGGTTTTTTGTTTTGTTTTGTTTTTAAGTTGCACAAATATAGCCAAAACTAGAAGTTGGCAGAGAATGCTGTTTAAAAATATTTTGTCTCAGCATGTAAAAACTCATCATGTTACAGAATTCTTTTGTTAAAGGTTCAGCTATGCCATGTCTCTGCCAGAGTGATGGGATCCATATCAACTTTGTAAGTTTTGGAAAGTAACCGGCATTTTGGGCTTGTAGTTACAAAGGTTAAATTGGAATTTACACATTTAATATATTGCTTGGAAAGATACCATGTGTAGTAAGTTTTTAAAGAGACAGTGGAAAAAATAAAGCTTACAACTACATTTAAAAATTCACTCGGGCTGTTAAATCATGCCAGAATGACTAGAAATATATGCAAAGACACTTTTGCATCTACCGTTGAAGATCTTGATTTATTCCATGTAGACTTCATCATACAAACAGTATGCTGTAGTTCCTGGATAGTCCTAGGCATGTACCTCATCTATCTCTTCTGCTCTCTGTGTGTATGTGTGTATATATGTATGTAAGCATCGTAGAATGATAAGTATGACAGATACATGTATATATGTCTATGTACATATACATGTCTATCTCTCTGTGATGTTTACCCACATAAACACAAAGGACCCTAGGTTTTGCAGTGCCGGGTATTTCAAGCTCATTCTCTACCTATAACATTACCCCGCCTCTATATTTCCATAATGACTGCCCAGTTGCCTGTGATCACTCCCTCACCTGTTTGTAGCAACAAAGAGTCCTGTGGCACCTTATAGACTAACAGACGTATTGGAGCATGAGCTTTCATGGGTGAATACCCATTTCGTCTGAATACCGCGTCTGATGAAGTGGGTATTCACCCGTGAAAGCTCATGCTCCAATACGTCTGTTAGTCTATAAGGTGCCACAGGACTCTTTGTCACTTTTTACAGATCCAGACTAACACGACTACCCCTCTGATACTTGTCACCTGTTTGTGAGGTTCTGTGGGCCTGGTGATGACAATACATAGACCAGGAAGCCAGGAGACAGAACTGAAGCACAGATTCCCCAACTGAGAGTAGGGGATGACAGTTGGAAACTCCACAGACATGGAACTCTCATTGTCAGATTATGTGTACAAGTGGTGTGAGCACTTGCAAAACCTATGCTACGCATTTGTCACATAGGCCTACTGCCCTCCTCTCTGTGTGTATAAATGGTTAAACAAAAAAGTGAAGCATTGATTTAATACTAAATATAGAAGCAAGCTTGTAGTAATACAGGGGAAAGCTTTGCCATTCATGATTGAGATTTTTCTCCTCAAGCATGGCATGTTTTTTATCCTGAAGCTCATATTTTGTCCTCCTTTTCTAAACACCAACTTCCAGTCCTTTACTGATCTTATCTAATAAAATCTGTAGTGATGGCAGGTTTTGTTTGTTACATTTCTTCAATCTGCTCTTCTGAACCTGTGTCTGGCTAGCAGAGACTGGTCGGCCAATCTTTTGGATCATGGATGGAGGATATAGATAAATTATACTGTCTGTCCTCTCTCATGTTGACAGGAAATCCTCATCAATCATGAATTGCAAAGTTCCGTCGTCTTTCCTACAAGTCTGGTTTTTCTTTAATAAACTATTCAATGTTATGACTTTTACTGAACTCTTGTTTTTACTAACCAGAAAGAGGAAAGAAGCACCCTGATTTATATAAATCATATTTTATTTAAGCACATTATTGTAGAGGAAAGTATCAAAATAAAAGACCATATGTCTCAAGATGTTGCTCGTGTATTTAGGATGCTGTAGGCTTTATCTTATCTATGAACTTTTACTTGAAGTAGTTAATAACATTTCAAATACATATTATTAAAAACTGAAGTGATATCTATGTGTTGGTCTTAGACACATATGGTCTCCATTACCATAGTATCTGAGAACCTCAGAATCTTTAATGACAGGTTTCAGAGTAGCAGCCGTGTTAGTCTGTATCCGCAAAAAGAACAATTGCAAAAAGAACAGGAGTACTTGTGGCACCTTAGAGACTAACAAATTTATTTCAGCATGAGCTTTCATGAGCTACAGCTCACTTCTTCTATGCATCCGAAGATGCAAATACTGACTTAAAACCTTTAATTTTCAAATATGACACCCATTTCTAGGTACTTTAAAGCATTTTGGTTCAGTCATGTTTTAAAGAAAATTGAGTTTGCATGGCACCTTGATGTACTTTTATCCACTTTTGTATGAAATGCCCAAATCTAGGAATACCTAGTTATTGTTTGAATCAGTGAGAAGCAAAGTTCGATTTTAGCACACAATTAGCACACTCTCTGTCTCCATACCTCCTCCTGTCTGCTGTGCCTGCAACAGTTCATCCTCCAGGCTGCTCTCTACTTTGTGATTTTTTTTTAAGAGTCTTCCATGACAAACTTCATGGGCCTGATTCTCTTCTCACGTAGGGCTTGTCTACATGGTGCATTAATCTGCACTAGCGGGGTGTGGATTCCAGTGTACGCTAGATTGTTGTATGCAGGGGCGGCTCTAGGTATTTTGCCGCCCCAAGCACGGCAGGCAGGCTGCCTTCAGTGGCTTGCCTGCGGGAGGTTCCCGGTCCCACGGATTCGGCGGCACACCTGCAGGAGGTCTGCCGAAGCCGCAGGACCAGCGGATCCTCCGCAGGCAAGCCGCCAAAGGCAACCTGCCTGCCGCCCTCGCGGTGACCGGCAGAGCGCCCTCCGTGGCTTGGCGCCTCAGGCACGCGCTTGGCGTGCTGGTGCCTGAAGCCGCCCCTGGTTGTATGCTTACTGGCCTATGTGGACCCTGCTGGTGTGCACTAAAAGTTCCCTAGTGCACATTAATGTAGAACTGTTTCAACTGAGAATTACTATACTATTCAAACAGTAGTACATTAATGCACACTAGGGAATTTTTAGTGCATGCCAGCAGGATCTGCCTGGGCCAGTCTGGGTGCAACATGCTAGTGCACACAGACCTCTAGTGCAGACTAATTCGCTAGATAGTCATTACTCTGCTTTTACACAGTGGAGTCACTTCTTGTTTACACTGCGGGAGAGGAGAATCAGACATCCTGACTTTGATGGGAGTTTGCATGAGAAAAGACTGAGTAAAAACAGACATCTTGGCCCTCAGGGTTTGGCCCTTGGATTATTCATGTCTTTTTAAAATGTCATTTATGAGTCTTTTTCACTCTTCTGAATGCTGAGTTGGAAAATTGGCACTTCCTTTTAGAGCACCTCGTTAGGTGCACTCCATGCAGAAACAGTCTTTCAGGTAGTCTTCATCCAGGAAGCCCCATAATTTGCACTATTCACAAACCACAGGATACCATTCTGGTTTAGGTTCCTAATCCCTCTTACACACAACCCCTTACAACATCTATTTGGGGGTGCGGGGGAACAAGCTAGAAAGGAAGGAAAAAAGAAAAATGAAACACAGTGTGCAGCCAGCCAATCAGTATGGCAGTTACCCACATACAATCAGCACCAGCTGCAGCCCAATTAAACTCAACATTCACAGGTGTTCCCAGCAGCCTGTGTGTTAACAAAACCACTTTCTTGAAAATACCTCAGACTTTAACACAAAAACTCATTTCTTTTTAACGTTCTTGAAAGCTATTTAGAGCACTTTAAATACAAAGAAGCTGAAAAGGACTTTCAGCCCACTGGAAAGAGTTTGTGTTTAATGCCAAAATGGGTGGGAGTCAGCCAAATTGAATCAGCCAGTTTAACCATTGGTTTGGGGGGAGGAAGGGTTACCCTGAGTGATGCTTATTTAGGAACAGTAACTGGTGCTCATTTTATTTTTAAGATTTAAATCTCTCTATTTTAATATCCATCATATTTGTAATACAGCTATGAGGTCCTGTGTGGCTTTGAGGGGGGTATCAGTTCAGATGGCAAGTGACAATTTTTCTTGTTTCATGTAGTCATTTCATAAACTAGCTTCCTTGGCTTGCATATTAAGATTTGTAAATTAGTTATTTTTCCTCCTGAGCTTAGAGTTCCCTGTGGGTGGTTCAGCTCCTTTGTTAATACCTCATGTTTTTGTTAAACTGCTTTATTAATGTGATGAGAAAGTGAAAGATATTCTGAGATATGATCCAAGCAGGCAGACTAATGTGTAATGTAGTTCTCTATCATCCCATTTAGGAAAAAAAACCCATTTGTGTAAATATTGTTTTAGTTTTAGCTTATAATAGCACTAATAATTTAAGTACTTTTCTGTGTTCCGTATGGGATTAACAGCTTTCGGCTACACCTCAAACCTTCAACTCCTCCTAGCTGGTTACTAATCCCCAGGAAATGTCCTGCACCTCTACAATAATTTCTTAATTACATATTGCCTGGTCTGTTGCTAATTGATTAACCACTTTGTTGTTTCTGACTTTCATTAATGTCTTCATCATTTTACCAGTCAATGCTGCCAGACAAAGAAAATTACTATATTTTATGTTGTATTATAAATACTATAAGTTTGTTGGTAGCTTTACCATAACTTCACTTTTCTGAAGGGGACATCATCATCATCTTATTTTTCATAGCATGTAAAGTCCAGCACACTTGTCTCTTTTGCAGTTGAAGACAGAATAATTGGATTTCCTAAGGAAGACATTTCATATGGGAAATTTCTTTCTCCCACCCAGACTGAAGTTGTCTTATATAATCTATTTATTGCTTTTCTCTGACCTTTGTGCTATTGAAAGGATACATACTTGTACTTGCATGTATTAAATTTGCTCTTTTTACTAGGATGGTGATAGCATGAAGTCATTCATAGTTTGGATTATTTTTCCATACTATTTTGTTGTTCTCATTTGCTCACTTTGCTGTAAGCCTCCCTGAATTTTAGGCCTTTGTGAACAAAACAATATTGGATAAGTGCACAAGAAACCTTACATTACTTCTATTGAAAAAAGCAAATGATTCATTGCATCCATGGTACGCTGAAGAAACTTGTAGTTGCGCTTGTGTTCATCTGTCATCTCATTAGGAAAAATTATCTAGTTTCCATCCACATTTGGTGAGACTCAGGGTAAGGTGTTGAAGAGTGTGGCAGAAATCTATCAAATCCCTTTTCCTCAGAAAGTTAGGGAGTGCCCTTTGCATACCTGAGATTGTGGGAAGTTGTCCAGGTGTTTCTGAAAAATGGGCAGAGTATTTCACATACACTTAACATCGCCCAAACAAATTTAAGATCATGTGTCCCTTTCCAATGTAATCCTTTTGTGTCTCTGAGGGGAAATTTCAAGTGAATTTCCATGTAGTGAAACAAAGTTCCCAGTGGGAGCTCATAGTTTTAAATATGGTGGCAGTGGATTCAAGTTTTCCTGATCTTTTGTAACCTCCTGGAAGTATATCTGCATTTCCCATCAGCCCTGCTTATAGTCTGTTCATGCTGTCACTAAAGAAAGAAGGCTCTGTTCTATGTCACATTGCTTTTCTATCTCCTTCTTGTGATGGTCATTTCAAGATTAAGGGAGAAAGATATTAACATCTTTCTCCTTTCGTGGATAAATTAATGTTCTCTGTCTGTCATTTTTGGAAATGAGAGTCCAGCTCAAGTTGTTTAACAGTTAAAGACTTTACCATTAATGTACAGACACAGAAAATTCTGCCTTTTCCAAACCCAAGACCAAGTTTCCATTTTCCACAGAAACCATGACCAAAACCCTCTTATGTGCAAACAATAGGTTTGGGCACACGAAGTATGTTGTGATGAAAAGCACTGACTGTCATTTGCCTCCATCTCCTAGAAAGTTTTTCTTACACTTCAGGTCAAGAGCTAGATCACAGAGAGTTGCTTTGGGATTCTTAGTGTAGTCTTCAGGGTGTAATTTTTTGACCCAGAGGATTTGATACCTGTATTTCTAGTTGAATAAATTAGACTTTTGCTGAAAATCAGTGGAAGTGCTAAAATCTTTATTTCTGTGAACTGTATTTCAGGTGGTTCTTAGAAAATCTCAGACTAGTTTACATTATACACAGAATAAATATCTATATTACTTCTAGCATCATTTTCCGAATTCTGGAGACTGCTAAAATTGGCAAAATAAAAATTATAAGCATTGCATGAGCAACCACATTTCACTTGCAGTGCATCCAGTCATTTCATATTGTTGTGGTAGATGTCAGCAGGTGGTGCTATTATACATAGTCTTCCAAGTTCCTTTCCTTGGTGTGTGAGCAAGTTTTTACTCTTGGAAGGAATGTTTGTGGTGGTTGGTAGTCTTGATTATACACTATTCTGGCTGGAGACAGACCTGCGCAAGCAGCAGGAGTGTTTACTTTGGGTTCCAATTAGAGTCAATTCTGGAGGAAAAGTTGCTCCCCGGTAACTGGGCATTGGTGATGGGGTGAGATTCCTGGGGAAGAAAATTACCTTACATGCTGTTTGTGACCAGGACTGGTGTATGTGTATAAATAAACAAGTTACACTTAGAATGTACTCCAACTCTGTGTCGCTGATTTCTCCTATACTGGAAGTTGACCTGCAAAGGTTAGGGTTGTCAGGTGTCCTGTTTTCAACTGGAACACCCGGTCGAAAAGAGAGCCTAGCGGCTCCAGTCAGCACCATTGACTAGGCTATTAAAAGTCCAGTTGGCATGGGGCTGCCAGGCTCCCAACCTGGCTCCGCGCAGCTCCCCGGAAACAGCGATGTGTCTCTTGGGTCCTAGGTGGAGGGATGGCCACAGGAGCTCCGTGCACTGCCCCAAGCTAAGCACCAGCTCCGCAGCTCCCATTGGTCAGGAACCATGCCAGTGGGAGCTGCGGCGGTGGTGCCTGTGGGCAGAGGCAGCATGCAGAGCCGCCTGGCTGAGCCTCCTCCTAGGAGCCGAGGGACTCCTCACTTGTGGGGAGTCACCCAAGGTGAGCACCACCTAGAGCCCGCACCCTGAAACTCTACCCGTACCCCAACTCCCTCCCAGAGCGTGCACCCCCTCCAGTGCCCCAACCCCTACCCCAGCCCTGAGCCTCCTCTGGTATCCAAACTCTCTCCCAGAGCCCTCACCCCCTCCTGTGCCCCAACTCTCAGCCCTGAGCCCCCTCCCACACCCAAACTCTCTCCCAGCGCCTGCAACCCAAACCCCCTCCTGTGCCCCAGCCCCCTGCCACAGCTTGGAACCCCCTTCCACACTCCGAACCCCTCGGACTCAGCCTGGAGCCCCCTCCTGCACTGCAAACCCCTCATCCTCTGCTGCACACCTAGCTGACACCCTCCCGCACACAAACCACCTGCCCCAGCCTGATGAAAATGAGTGAGGGTGGGGGAGAACGAGCAACAGAGGGAGAGGGAATGGAGTGAGCGGGGGCGAAGCCTTGGAGAAGGGGCGGGACAAGGGTGTTCAGTTTTGTGTAATTAGAAAGTTGGCAACTCTAGCAAGGCTCCAGATTTCTTCTACTGCTCAGCAGAGGTGCAACACTGATTTCAGAATGGGAAACTAGTGCCTGAAGAAGGGGCAACAATATTATTCAGGGTAGGAAAGAAATGTAATAAAACAATGGCCCATATCCTACAAGGTACATAGAAGGCATGGGGAGGCAGAAATAATGCTCTGTCAGCAGCATTGATTTCCAGCAGATTTCCTGGTGTGTTTCTGCCAGGTTTGGAGAGAAGCTTGCTTCCTGGCTCCTCAACTTTCTTTCAAAAATTCCTCCATCCCACTAGTCCTGCAACTGTAGAGTTTCTGTGGCCTCCTGGTATAAGGGGAGAGCATGCTGTTGAGCCCTCTCTTCCCTTCTACTGGTTCTGGGGTCTGTCTCTTCCCTTTTCTCCTTGTCTCACTCCATTCTGCATCATGCAATCTAATACTAATTGTTCAGGTAGGCAGAGGAACTGGAGAAACTGTAATAATATGTACTTGAACAGTAGAGCTGGGCAAATAATGCAAGTAAATTTATCAAACCAAATTCAATTTCAAATCACTTTTGTGTTCTCT
The DNA here is from genome assembly GCF_020497125.1 of Mauremys mutica. Classification (NCBI taxonomy): domain Eukaryota; kingdom Metazoa; phylum Chordata; order Testudines; family Geoemydidae; genus Mauremys; species Mauremys mutica. The sequence continues at coordinate 46,003,149 of NC_059076.1, forward strand.
TTCCAGAAGTGTACATAGGGTTGAATTTTACTAGCGAGAATGCTTGTGGGAAGAATATTTTAAGCTTGCACACTTAAAACTTACTTCAAATTTGCTTTCCTTAATCCTCCACTTCACCTACCTGATATTCTAAGTCAGCAATGGACTATAAATCATACCATGTAATTTACATGACCAATCACAGTGGCCCAAATTTTGAATATTGAGCAACAGAAAGCCTTGGAGTACATTAATGTGTTACGGATTTAGTCAAACAATTTTGAATAATAAAAAGTTTGAGTTTTGAATGTAACTAGAAGAAGAGGCAAAATTAATAACTATTTTTGTGAATTATTTGCTTTTCTCATCTGAGCAATTCAAATAGTCCTGAAAACCAAACAAAATTTATTAATTTAGTGGGGTTTGTTTATATCCTATAATTTTCAAATAGTGTGGAGCTTTCTTGCACTGTCCTTAAGAGTAAAACTAGAAATAAAAGAACTCAGTGGCCTTTGGAAGTTAATTATGGTCACTGTTGCTGATATTCTTGGCAGGAGCCTAGAGGCAACATAAAAATCATTGAAAGTATTGGCTGGTAGGCAAATTCCTCCTCCATGTAGCAGTATATCAGTGAAACAGAGGGAGATAAAGTAATAATGTTTGCTTCCTCTTTTTCTAAAGTCTTATTACATCTGCCAAACCGGTGCTCCTCCTCACTCTGCCCTATATTGGAGCTTCCAGCAGTAAAAAATACACAAGCCATTCACCATTGCATTTCTGTTGGTTGAGTGGTATTTTGCTTCAGTAGCTCTAATGTTCTAGATGATTAATGATCATTGTAGGCAGATTTGTCCAAGAAAATCTGTTGTTCTTTGTTTCTCCATTGGTGGATCTGAAAAGACTTTAGAAAACAAATTATCAGCATGTAAAAATGAGTTATTCCATTTGGTATAATGAAAAACTAATGCTGTGTATTAGGGAGAAAAGAGCTGAACTTCAAAGATCCATGTTATTTCAAAGTTCAGGGTGGGTTTTTTGGATGTTGTTTTGGCTTAGGCCTATTTTTAGTCTACAATTTCACAATAGTTTGCTCTCCTTCTAAAGGTTTTATTTAATTTGAAGTAGCTTTATAACTGATAGGAATTGGGAAATATTCCTCTTCTACTAGAAAATATGAGTGTAATGGTGAGGATGTTTACATTAGTTTCTAGAACTTTGCATCTCTGTAAGAAGTTGATGCATTAATTCTCAGCAGTCCTTCAACAATTCAGTGTCTCTGTACTATTGAAAAGCATTAAAATACATAACAGCAGTGTTTTAGCTTCACTGCTCATTAGAGCAGCACAGAATTAATAGTAATATTGTTGTAACTTGACAAAGCCATCTAAATCCGTGCGTGTTTTTTTGTGAAAGCTTCCTAAACATGCTGCTAAATCCTCTAAAAAGCTACTAACGGCTTTGGCAACCATTAGCACAGCATAAGCAGTGGAACTCTTTTCAGTAAGTGAACAAACTGAGAAAATATGCTGAATGGCTGGACAAATGCGTTTCAGCTGGCTCTTTCATTTACAGATATAAGGGTGCAGTCAATATCAATCACTGTTTTCCCTGTTGCACTGGAAATCACAATATCTCTTTTCATTCCGCAAGCTCTTTTCACCACAGTAATGTGTCTTTAGAGTGACACTGGCATCAGTCTGTTTCCGCTGTCTGAAGTCCAGAGAGCTTAAAAACACATTTCAGAGTATGAGACCATAACCCTCTTCCCCTTCTACACTCCTCTCTCTCCTTCCTTCCTTCCTTCTCCCAGCTTTCCTCTCTGAATTAATTGTATTTACTTCTTTCCCAGCTTAGAGTTTAAAGAAGAAAGTAGTCACAGGGATTTGGAGTATCTGTTCTTCTGGTTTAGCGACAGAGACATGTGTCAGATTGTTTGTCACTGATCACTGGATTTTTAATTTATCAGGTTTTGCAGAGAATTTAAAAACACTAGAGCAGCATATGGTAATTAAATTAGAAATAATGGTGACATTATGATTTGAAGTGTAATGGACTGAGGTTTTTAGTTCGATCTATTATAGTTTGATTTTTCAGAGGTGCTGAGCACCCACGACTCCCATTCAATAGAAATCAAGCATTAGAAGCTGGGCCACTGTAAAAACCAGGCCATCAGCATATACTAACGTTCTTCTGTGATGACTTCATTTGCCATGTTTTGCTTCAGATCAGGTTTGGTCTGGAAACAAAGGTGAATTTTCAGATTGAAAAAAAGTGTGTAAATTATTTTTGTTTTTCATTTACAGATAACAGCAGTCTGCAGAGAAGCAGCCCTTCTAGCCCTCCAGGAAGATATACAGGCCAAATGTATTATGGGACGACATTTTCAACATGCATTGAGTATTGTGACCCCTAGAATTCCTGAGTCGCTAAGACAGTTTTATGAAGATTATCAGCGGCAGAGTGGACTACATACACTTTGAGAAATTAATATGTGCATTTTCACACTCATTGTATGTATATGTGTGTGTATATATATATATATAATATACACACACACTCATTTCACCTGTATACAGCAAATTTTCTTTACATTCTTGAGAGTTTAGGAATTTCTTATTGTAAATGGAATGTCTGAAATGAACTCCATTGCAGAAATTTCATAGTAGAAGTCTTTTGTGTTGATTATGAACTATGTGAATGCAGTGAAAATGGTTGAAAATTTTGTACTTTATAATAAAATGGTATAATCTGCATTATTATAATTCAGATTGCTGGTTTAAATCAGTTTTATCTGCAAATACATATCAGTCTGGAAAAAAAAGAACTCTCGATTCAGTAATTTTTAGACTGATCCTTGATCATCTCCTTGAAAAAATTTGCAACAGCAACAAGCGTCCCTACAGTCTTAATCTTTGTGTGTCTGGTTGTCAGTTCTGCACGAAGGAGTAACACAAAGACTGGGAGTGGCATGAATACATGCTGAAAAATATTCTGAAATCTTTGATTTATGACATTCAAAGAAGTTGCCAAACAAGCCTGCCAAACATTCAGCTTTCCTCTCTCCCCCTTCTCGCCCCCCCCACACAAAAAAAGTTAAGGTGTTCCTAATTGATCACAGCACAATGTTTAACTTCAAGTCTTGTACATCTTCCCTTTGCTTATATTATAAGGTAGGAATATAAATTAGAAGGGTACATTAGGCTTGTTATAAAGATTGGGAAAATGGACTATTTCTAATTCGTGGTTAATTTATAACTGTTTCCAGATGTCAGAGAGAGATTTTTTTTAATTAAAAAAAAAATCTGAATATCTTGTTGATTGGGAAAATTGTGTATTTCTTACAGATCTATGTACAATTTTTTCTCTTTATAGAGAAAAAATTGCCTTGGTGGGTTCTGAGCTTATAGGTGGATTTGCTTGCCTCAGCAGCCCTCAGTTTGACCACTTTTGCTAATGGCTCAAACCTGCCATCCACTCAGCTAACCTCATCACTGGCCATCATGGGTCAAATGGAGAACAATCCCCACAGTCTCTATGTCCTACCTAATGGGTCAGGGACAGGCCAGATCCCTTTCCAATTTAGACCTTCCCTTCTGGTGTTTCTCACAGACCAGGTCAACTTCTCCTGTGTCCAATCAGGAGTTGGGCCGATGAGGGGAACCTGGGCCCACACTCTACATCGGTTTCCAGCCCAGGGCCTTGTGAATAGCAGCTGTCTACAGTGTTCCCTGTATTAGTTGCATGACAGCTACAACTCTCTGGGCTACTTCTCCATGGCCTTGCCCAGCACCTTCTTTATCCTCACTGCAGGATCTTCCTCCTGAAGCCTGATCACACTTGAACTCTTCACTCTTCCAGCAGCACACACCTCACTCCCTGCTCCTTGCACACCCACCTACTAACTGATGGGAGGTCCTTTTTAAACCAGGTGTCCTGATTAGCCTGCCTGCCATAATTGATTCTAGAAAGCTCTTAATTGGCTCCAGGTGTCTTGATTAGCTTGCCTGTCTTAACTGGTTCTATCAGGTTCCTGATTGCTCTAGGACAGGCCCTGCTCTGGTCAGGGAACAGAAAATTGTTCATCCAGTGGCCAGTATATTTGCCTTCTACCGGACTCCTGTACCCCACAGTCTGGGTCTGCCACAACATATATGTTGATATTGGTATTTTATCTGATATTTAGTCTACCAAGCACTGTACCTTGATCTGTAGGGGACATGTAAAACATAATGGGAAAAAGTTGAGAGATGTTTATTACTTCTTGATACGGTGCATGTGAGTAAAACTTGAAAAAATGTGCATTTAAACTGGACCACTAAAAATCTTTGAAATTTCCTAGAAAATCCAATGAGTAAAAATACCTAGTTGATAGAACTGATGCAAGTGGCCACAAAAATGGGGGGGTACAGATACAGATTTTTAAACCTATTTCATCACTGATTTGTTTACTGAAACCATGGCAGGTCGTTTCTTGGACATGTATTCTTGTACCTTCAGTAAACAAGCTGACCAGGTAAAATTACTTGCCGGATAATGAGCTATTGTATACCAGATATGACTAGAAAGGCAGATCGATCGAAAGCAATAATTAAAAGGGGGGGGAGCCAAAAGGTGATAAAAACTGAAAGGATCTGACTTTATTTCAACAGGTAATTGCATGGTTTGGCTAATGTTTCTTTCAGCTAAGCGGAAGACCCTTCGGGGTCAAAGCATTAGCCAAATCATGCTGTTACCTGTTGATGTAAAATAGTTTCAGATTTTATCACCTTTTGGCTTATTTTTTGGATTTATTGTTGGTTTTGAAGAATTTGGCTTCTTATGGTAGTTCGATATTTGTTTATGCAAGAGTTTTATGTCTGTTTATGTCCACACCTTCTGTTCTTTTTAAAGAAATAAGCTTTTGATTTTGTTCAGACCATTTCTTTGTTCTGTTTAGTTTCTCTCATTAAATATAATCTTTAAGGGGCCACCCTTACCTTAAAAATCACACATCTGCCCGCTTTTTAACTTACTCTTGCTACAAAAGTTTCAGATTTCTATAACTGAGAGAGATTAGAGGAGGAAAAAAGTTGTTGTGTACTTTTTGTGTTTGGTGGTTAGAACTTAGTCCTAACCTAACACAGTTCACAAATCTGGCCCCTAAATATCTACATGTTGATCTGGATGAGAGAAATCATTGTTGTCATTTCTTGGGAAGTGCTCAGATATCATGGTAACAGGGACCAAAATGAGAACCTGGACTTGGAGAAATAAACATGATGACAAGAGCTTGCAGCCCATTCCATAAGTGAGATTCACATTTATATCAGTGTGATTTCCACTTGTTGTGAAGGCTGCAGAATTGGAATATCAGGCACTGAGGAAAGGGATGGGATCTGGCACCCAGCCACCGATTGTGCCTGTGAAAATCTTCCCTTAGAATTCTTCATTAAATGCACCATTTTTCACTTCCCTCACTTCCCACACCTGATATAGAGCTGTGTGAATGAATAAATGTTAAACTGGAAATGTTTTCTCTTTTTGCTGGCCTTGTGGATAGAAAAGGCAGTTTAAGTTTTATTGTAACTTGATTTTTTTTTAAATATGGCAAATTGGTGAAATTCCTCAAATATTTCTGTTTTACAACTAAATATTTGTTGCGAAAAACTCAGGTAAATTTATGCCACTTGAAAATTAGCTTAATCCTGATAGTAGATAGTTTGAGGAATAAAGAAATGTATGATTGTGCATACCCAGTTGCTTATGAAAGGTACAGTCCAATATTATAATTGAACAGCAACATTGTACCATTTAATCAGAATGCTGGGAAAATAACAGGCACTTTGTGTTGGAAAACAATTTTGACAAAAGCTCATCGGCAACAAAAGAACTTCACAACCATTTTGAAAGTGCTTTAGAAAATACTTTGCCAAAACAGCTACTGTGCGTGGCTTGAATTTACATGCCAATGTACATGATCCTGTAGCATGCACAGTGCCCGCAACTGTTGGAGTTAATAGATGAGGACACAGTAGGACAGAGCATTCCAAGGGTATTCTGTTAATGAATTATTTTTAATTATCATTTTTAACACATGAAATTGAGATCTAAACTTTTCATATCATGCTTCACTCAATATACAGTATCATTTATTGGCATTGCACTAATCTCTTAATTGTAGGAGACCATATAAACCTCAGTATCTCCACACCAAATGGTAAGTTAAAAATGGAATTTTACCCAAAACTCTGAACGTCCTTGCTTCTAGCGAGTTATTCCCCTTCATATTGTTTTGGTACTTTTGTATGATTTAATTTTCATAATTATAGGTTTGGTGAACAAGAAAAATCCACCATGTAAAAGGTCATATCCCCCTTCTCCAGAAGTAGTTTCAGTACTTATTTCCTGACATTCTTTAGGGATAAGGCTTTTCTGTCTGTCCTCCCTGCCCCAATTATCTTTTGGAGCTTATCTTTGGCTCAGACACTGTTTGAGTTGTGGAATTGTTAACATTAAATCGGCTTTTCAATGTTTCAGGCAAACTTTGTTTAAATACAAAATTTAGCTTCATCTTCCAATAACAACATCTTGTGAATGGTGTAAAATTTCTTTCAGCTGGTTTGCCAAAAATGAACAAAATGCTAAAATGTCTTTACTTAATTTGAAAAAAGTCCAATCTTGTATTTTCCCTAATGCATGGAACAGATTTTCACTGCAGCTACAATGTACAGTTTTTTAACTCTGTGGAAAAAGAATGTAGTATATTAACATGGTTTTCCTTGACTCTCTAAATGAGAATAGAACATAATAGTTGGTTCAAATGCTAAGGGAGAAATTTTGGGATAGATTAGAGATTATTTTTGAAGATTATTCAAGAATATATAACATGTCTGTCCTACTGAATTTTTAATCCTTTAAAGTTGATTTTTCTGGCCTATATATTCTGGGTCTATTCTCTTGGTTTCTCTATTCATTTTAGATGTCAAACTGCAGTTCTGCTTCAGAAACCTAGCCTATATCAAGCAAAGCACTCCCATAAGTAAGCATATGTTGTTTAGAGCTATTGAAGAACTATAGGAAAATACATTTTTTTATGGGGCATGCTTCAGACTCAATGTTTAAGGAGTGTAGATGAGGGTCATGAGAGAGCAGTGCTGCTGAGTGTGGTTCTGTAAAAAGAACTAGGCTGAGGGAAGTGAGCACTGCAAGTTGATAGGAAAAACAACTCAGCTCAGTACCATTGAGGCACTGAAAATTGGCCTGGTAGACATATTGATTTATTAGAACTAATAGACACATTTGTGTCTGGCCCTCAAGAAGCAAGAGGTGATTCAGTGGATGAAACAATATTGAATTTAAAAAACTGGATTTGCAAAAGTATTCAATGATTTGGAATGGGTCAGGTTTTTTTGGTGCCAAACGTGAGACATCTCAGAGGAACTTGACTTTCAGAGGTTGGGTACTCAGCTCTTTCTGAAAATCTAAGCCTCTTTTAGGTGTCTCAGTTTGGGCAGCCAAAAATTGAGGCTCAACAAAATCACTAGTCGCTTTTGAAAATCTTGGCCAAAGTTTCCCCAACAAATTGGCCAAGCTAATGATGGACAAATGTAAAAGGTTTGGCTCATTTAATATAAACACAGCAAATTTGGACACATAACTGAATTTCTCTAAAGGTTCCGAGGGATCCCCTTAATCCAGCCTTCTATATAGTCTGAGCAATTACATGCCAACTTTTATAAAATACTATTTTTACCAAATGGTGACTAAATAATTGGTTTCTGATTAATCTCAAAAAATTTACATTTTATGTAAATGCAGCAAATTTCTAAAAGGATTTCCTAATATTGCTATTTTTCCCACCACATGGAATCACGGTCTAAAATAGTCTCCTTTCTTATTCAACTCTCAGATCATTGTATTTCTTTACATTGTCATTATACTTCCTTCACAACATTGTAGCCAAAGGAATTGCACCATGGATTAATTTGGCCAGGTGCTTAAAGTACATTGAGTTCCTCAGATGAAAGGCTCTGCATAATTGCAAAGTTTTATTATTATGCACATGTTTTGAAAATCTGTCTCAAGTATATTGTGCTTTTAGTTCTCACATTTTAGAACCCTAACTTGAGTGCATAAACCTAAGCTATGTTCTCTTCTTCTGATGGTGTGAAAGGGCCAGAAAACCAGCCAATCTCCTTAGCTGACATAGCCCATTCCTACAGCACCACCATTCCATGCAACCTCAGCATTGGTGACGTGTAAAGGGCGAGAAGGGAAGGCGCCTGGAGTACTCTCTGCTGGCATACTGGCCCCTCAGCAGCATAACCAAATGTCATACCTTAAAGCACCCCAAAGTTGCTCTAAACTATGCTGAGGTCACGTTCAGCATGGAATCTGCCTCTGGGGAAATGCAGCTGGTTTCTTTCTGACCACGTCGGCTTCTTAGCTGTACACAGAAGATACTGTGTGCAATGGAAAATCTGGGCCTTCATTCTAAAAATATGAGTTTTATATTTGTAGTTAGTCACTAGCCTTTTTTAATATATGTATGTATCATACATAAATCTGTTCATGGCTATCCCTTTTTTCCACCTTTGATATAGAAGAAACTATTGGAAGTAAAGAATAGCAAAACATTTTAAATGTTAAGGTAAAGTATGGACCATTTCTTAAAGTGCTCTATCTGGTGTATAAATTCGGATAAAGAACATTTTTTATTTCTAATATGTAGGTGGCAGAGACATGCGGAGTTGCAGTTGTTTTAAGTAGGTTCAGTTTTGATTTTGTTAATATCAGGAAGACAAATAATGCTTATTAGTGTTAAACTGAAAACAAGTTTTAATCTTGGATTTGTTTCTGCTGTCTCTGCAACTTCCATTTATTCATTTATTAATCTTCAATTTAGGAAGCCTAACCATGCATTTTCTGCAGGGCTTTATCCAGTTTCTGTGCACAATATTAAACTAGGTCATTTTTTCCTACAGGTTTTAATAAATTGACTCCAATGTTCTGCAAAAAACTGGAGGAGATGTTTTTCAAATAAACCTTTCTGCCATCATCGCAGACTCTGATTTCAGTGCTTTTACAATTGAAGTAGGGACAGTCCTAGTCTGTGTTTGGATGACAGCTCTCCAATGAAAATGGAAGTGTTGTACGAGATGGTACTGGGGATTTAGTGGCAGTCATCCTTTTGGACTAGTATTGAGCCATGATGTTACGGTGTACCATGCTGTTAGGGGGCCCTTCAAATGAAATATGAAAAACAAGATATTGACCACTTGCACTCAATTAGAAGCTGTGCACGAAGACAGTAGGGGCATTAACCGTAGTGTTTTCCCCAAATTGTGTAATTATATCCTATCCATCTGAGCATTTTTGGAAAGCTACTGTATTCTTCTCTTCCAATCAGAAACCGTGTCTAGCAGTTTCTACCTTCCATCTTATCACATTTTTATTTCACTGTTGGGGAAGTGAGCTCTGTGTGTAGCTTTGTATATCAGTTGTGTGTGTAAAAGCTCTGGTACCGTTTGAGATTAAAGATGCTATCTGTGAATTTAAGATGCAAGTACAGAACTGGGATCTGCAGCACTAGGACATCCCAGTGCTACTGCAGAGGCGGTTGTGGTAGGTCCATTGAGGCTCTCCCATTCTCTGTTGTGAGGAATTCTAAAATGGGGTTTGGAAGGAGAATGGAATAAATTGCTAAAACATTTTTTGGGAGAGGAGTTACAGTGCTGTCTCGAAAGCTTATGCCCAAATAAATCTGTTAGTCTTTAAGGTGCCACCGGACTCCTTGTTGTTGTTTTTGTGGCTACAAACTAACACGGGTACCCCCTGGTACTATTCTAATTCTGTGCACTGTGCCTTTACATGGAAAGATATTGATTATAGCAGTCATGAGTAAAAAAAGATTCTTAATATACAGTGTGTGTTGTAAAGGCCTATGGATTCTGAAGTAGATTAGCAAACAAACAAATCCTTTAATGTCATGGAATGCTTCCCCCAGCATGAATGGGGATTAATCCGCCAAAGCAGCAAGTTCTGCATTTATTATACAGCAGAGATAATAAGCAGTTTCCTTTAAAAATAATGTTGCAAACGCATTTTGGTGGTTTTTATTGTTTTTGGTTTTGATAAACTGATCCTGTTAATATGGTTTGCTTTAAGGTAGTTACTGTGGTCGTGGCACATTCACCCATAGTCTATACAATTTAAGCTAACTGAATGTTGTCACTAATGTTTGGTTTAAGGAGCTCACTAACACTTAATCCACAGATGTATAACACATCTAGCATTTTCTTCATGTTGGTGCAATCTTGCTTAAGCTATCTGCTTTCCATCTGAAAAGTGTAGAAACAACTGGTTACCTCAGTCTGATTCCACTTCCATGCTTTCAGCATATGTCATTCTGTAAAAAGCTACTATGTGAACATGTAACACATGGTAGTAACCAGTTACATTTTCATTACAAAGGGGTGTTTATTTTCCTTTGGGGATGAATGGTAATCAAGAATCAGCTGGTAGTGCCAAGTGCCTTGATAACACAATTGAGCACATACAGCTTTGTTAGGCCTCTTCTTGCACTTCATAGAGAGAATTAAAACATCTAACTGATGGAGATTTGCTCTTTCCAAACTTAATTGGTCTGGGGCTGATTTTTCAAATAACTTATCTAATAGGTGATGGAAAGGTAAGCATCAGAATCAGGAGTGCATTAATATTAAACTCTTATTTTAAAAAAAGAAGGGGGAAGGGGAATGGTGGGGAAATGAGCACAAGAATCAAGAGGATTATCCTAATGTTAAACACTTTGTGATTTAAACATTAAAAAGGAAGTGGGAAAACACCAGGTGGAGTAAAATGGAGACTAGTTTGTTGTTGTTGATTCATCATTCCAGTTTCATGGTGGTATAAGTGCACTGATTTCAGTGGGGTTTCACTGGCATTAACTTGAGTAAGGCAGTGGTCATTCAGGCTCTGTGTTAGGAAATGTGATTCTCTGCTAGCTCCAAACTTATTAGAATTCTATTTCTCCCCTATTGGCCCAATCACTGCTGGATTAGCAGATATGTGTTGCTTGATTCTTTTAAATACTTGTATTCAGGTAAGTATCCAATGGCAAACATTATAATATTTGGTTCTTTCAGATTTAGGAGCTAACTTCACCCAGACCGACACTGGCTTCTAGGCACTGACCTCGCTGGGCCTTTTTCCCCCAAAGACAGAAAATCCACTGTCACAATCTGCCCTTTGTAGGGAGGCTGCACAGCCCCTAAAAATGGGTGGTGCTGGTTGGAGAAGGGTGCTGCTCAAGGCAACTGGATGCACTGATTTAGCACAATCTCACTGCCACTCTGGTGGTGAGACTTCTATGAAGACCCCAGTGAATTTTAAACTTGCCCCAGCATGATGTTTGAGGGATAGCAATAATGGATATATTGCCTACCTTTGCTTATGCGTGCATTCCTCAGAGGATAGAGTGGGTCTCACTAGTGCAGAGAAGTGAAATAAGCACACACAGACCAACAAATGTAGATACCCTAGTGGGGCTATATCTGACCCCTGGAATCTTAATGTCACCCCCACCTTGGATTACTCCCTTTCACAAGAAAACCCCATACCACTGTAGCATATGTGGTTTAATCTGTTACGAGAGCTGGTTGATCTTTTTTTACAAACCAGTTTTTTCATTAACAAAAGGGATTTTAATGAAGACAAAATTTCTCTCAGAAAAAATGTCAGAAAAATTATTTCAAACTTTTTAAACAAAATTCTTTCTTTTTTTGAAAATTTCAATTTTTTTTGTTCAAAATGCTGGGAGAAGAGTCCCATTTTCTCTAACAATTTTACTTTTTTGCTTTTTTTTCCATTTAGGAAAAAGAGGGAGGGTAGTTTAAAAAAAAAAGGGGGGGGGGGATTTTTACAACCCCCCAAACAAGCAAACAAAAACTTGTGACCAGTTTTCCACTACAGAGGAGAGTTTCAAAATAGCCTAAGAGACTTGATCTCCTAAATCCCTTAGACAACTTTTGAAAATCTTCTAATCTTCCAATTTTTTAAAGGCCTTTTTTAAAAAAATAAATAAATAAAATATATGGGTGTAAGCTAAAGCAAAACATCTCTGAGGTTTTTATCTACTGTAGCACCTATCAACATGGTATCTAAGCACAGCACAAAATGAAAGTGCGTAGAGAACTCAGAAATGTTTTTCTAAGTCTGTTCCTCCAGGGCAGAGGAGCCTGACTTAAAAAAAAATCCTACACATACACACATATAAATATATTTGTTTGTTTATTAGTAGGAGGAGCATTTTGGAGAAGGCTTTGCATGGAAGTGTTCTGTATACCCTGAAATTAACATGTTCGGGCTTGGGCTCAGTCTGACCTTTTGTATCAAGGAGTTCCACAGGATCCTGCCACTGAGAATATTCTGTTTCTAGTGCCTCATAATGATCCTCTGTGTCATCCCAATGGAACTTGTTTGTCTCGGAGGACTATGAAATGTAAAGCGGTGTCTAAATCTCTAGGTCCAGGTATATGAAGAGCTTTGTAAATCGGGACCCATCAGGATTTTGAACTCTACACTGAAATGAATAAAGAGCTTAGTGAAGTTTGCAAAGCATGAGCTTGGTATGTTCAAGTTGGCTTTTGTAATGAGGCATATTGATACACACTACACCAACTTCAGGCTTTTTGCAGCAGTTGGATCCAACCCCATTGAGCGTGAGATGCAATATTTCTCTCTGGAGGAGATGAAACCATGGCTCACTGCAGATAGGTCCTCATTGGAGAGGAATGAGCAAGGCCTCTTAATTAGGCCAAAGAGGGAGAAGTCTTTTCTCACCATTGTGACAATGCATGTGTCCAGAAGTAGTAAGGAATCTACCGAGACACAGAATTCACACCATCTGTAATCTGATGCACTTGATCATTGTCAAATTCCTCAGAGTTTCCTACTTTGTACAAGCATCATTTTTGTCTTTCCTGAGTTGATCTCAAGCCAACTGCTGTTCTCCCAGGTGAATTAAAACACATCCATGCATATAAAATGTAAGTAAAATTAGGTTCCCAATGGCACCTGAGGCACCTGAAAATTTTATCCAACATCTAATTACTCACGTGATTTAAAAAATATTCTTTACTGAGATAAAAATAAAATGACTATGTTTGGGCAGGTTTCCTTCCTTTGAGAATGCTTTTAAACAATGAAACAACTTCAAATTTTCCTTCTAGGCTACTTTTCCCACTGGCTAAAAAGCCCTACGGAGCTGGGAGTCAGGAGACCTGTGCTGTATTCTACTCTGTCACTGACCGTCATCTTGGGAAAGTCACTTTACCTCTTTGAGACTGTTTCCCTTTCTGTAAATGTGGGGTAATTATATTTACCCTTCATGGTAAAGTACTTTGAGATCTCTGGTTGAAAGTACTGTATCAACATAAAGTTACACTATAATTATTAAAACCTGTGTATGTTAGAGAGAAGATTTTCTTAGAAACTTGTTTTTGTCTTGGTTTAGCACATCCAGATTCTTCCTACAGACTTATCTGGGGTACATGTAACAGGAAACCAATGATCATTATGATTTCCAAAGGCAGAATCCAACTGTGTTGACATCTTTGTCCTAGGGTGCATTAGGTCTGAAAAAATAGTGCTCCAAGCAAAATCAATTTGTTTTTAATTTCTTAAAAATATAATTTGTCATTTGTTTATTTGAGCAGAAAGGATAGAGGGTGGATGGAGGTTAAGAGGAATAAACTAATAGTGTAATACACTCTTGATGAAAAAGGGACAGAGACTAACAGTGATTATATAACAAGTTAAAACTTCCTCTGGGAAATTCTCCATGTCAGTCTCGGTTTCATACAAGTCTGTACATAGCCTTTATAAGAATTTGTATAAAGTTGGGTGGGGAAATAGAGGGAGTTGGAACAGAATTTAGTTTCAGACTAAAGTCTAGTTATGATGAAGTGTTTTCTTTTTATTAAAAAAAGGGGGGGGGGCTTGCGCCTTACCAGGTAATTTCAGCAAAATAATCCTTTTGTGTTGACTATTTCTGGCACCTTATTCTTCTTTGAGTTATTGTTCCTATGAGTGCTCCATGTGAGGGTGTGTGTGTATCCATGCACTCTTGAATGGAGATTTTTCTGCTAGTAGTGCCTGCGAATCCATGCCTGAGCGACACATCTCCTTGTGCTCTGGTACAAATGTACTTCAATTCCTTCTCAGCCGCCTGCCTCAAGACAGAATTCCTCTTCGAGTGCTTGCTCATGTCTATTCCACAGTAGGTGCGCATGATCACCACGTGCACCAGTGTTGGAAGTTTTTCCCTTAGCAGTACCCATAGGGGGAGCGCTGCAGCGACCCCTGGAGTGGTGCCTCCATAGTGCACTATAAGGGGAGCCGTGTGCTCCCCCCACCCTCATTTCCTTCTTGCCGCCAGTGAGGGTGCGTTGGAACTACTTGCTCCTGCTTAGCTACGCTGTAGCTCATCTCAGAACTCCTTCGTTGTTAGTGGTACCTGTCTTCGTTAGTTCAACAAGTTTCAGTTCAGTTAGTTAGCGTTCGGGCCGGGGGGGTTCGGGCATGCCCCGTGCCTCAGGGTTTAAATTGTGCAACTCTTGCAGGCGTTCGATGCCCAGAAGTGACCCACATGCCGACTGTCTCCGCTGCTTGGGTGAATCCCACTTTAGGGACTGCTGTAAGATCTGCAGATCCTTTAAACATAGAACTAAAAAAGAAAGAGACATTATACTTCGGGCCCCTCTCATGGAGTCGGCACTGGCCCCAACCCCGGTGCGCCAAGCGGATTCAGCACTGGGCACCTCGTCTTCGGTGTGCAGTGATCCTCTGGCACCTTCCGGTAGCCGGCACTGCTCCCCATCTAAGAAACAGAGAAAGGCCCCGTCTTCTCAGCGGCATCGAGAGAAAGCAGGGGGAGACACTAGACCCGCGTTGGGCAGCCCCGGTTCCCCCTGGGCCCCAGAGCTCTGACTCAAGTCAAGCGGAGCAGACTGGTTGCATCGACTCCGGCCTCTCCAGATGTCCGGATGCCTTCAACGCCGGAGGCCCTGCAGGCGGCCCGAGACATTATGACTCTGCAGGTACCCGGGGCACCACTGGCACCTTGGGCTCTGCTCTAGAGGCAAGCCGCTGCTGGGCTCTATACAGTCGACCTCCACCCAATGTGGATCCCGGTCAGGGGACTGCTCTCGGACCCGCTCGCCGCTCAGTGTCCTGTCAGGACACAGCCTCCAGCCTCCGCTTTCGTCACCCACTAGGTTGTCTGGTCGGGTGCCATCAGATTGGAGTTCCAGAGACCACTCCACGCCGAGCAAAGAGTATCGACAGGACAGGCACAGGCGCCGTAGGCACTCCCCTTCTCGTCAGAGCTACTGTAGCCGCTCCCGACATGGGCACTATCGCCGTTCGCGCTCCAGCTTTCTCTCCTCGAGGCACCGTGCCCGTGACTCCCAGCGGGGATCGCCAACTCCATGTCGTCACGGATCTAGGGATCGCAGCATCTCAAGAAGTAGTAGCTCGAGGCGGCACCGTTCCTCGATGTTGGAGTCCCGGTCCCGTGGCAGACGTCATTCTCGGCACCATCAATCATACTGCTCCCATGGTACTGATAGGTCATTGGTAAACCCGACCTCGACCCACACACAGCCCCTTACGTCTCAGCCCGGCCAACCCAACCAGCAGGTGCTGCTGGTGCCACAGCATTGTCAGTGGCAAGGGCCCCCGTGGCAGGGCCAGTGGTGCCAGTAAGCCTCATGGTCCCCCATGCATCCCCAGCCAGGGGCTCATTTGGTAGCAGGGGTGTCGGAGGCTCCCTCTGCCTCGCCATCCAGGCCTCCAAAGGATAGATCGGCAGGTCACGGATCCTCAGCACCGCACGCAGAGTCTGACCAAGGGGTGGATGCCGCAGGGGTGGATGACGTGCAGAGCTCTGTACCAGCTTCCTCCCCCAAGCCTGAAGACAAGGTTGCAGCCCCACCCCTCTCTGCACCGCAGGAGGACTTCAGGGCTCACCAGAAGCTACTGAAGCGAGTAGCGTCGAGCCTCCAACTCCAAGCTGAGGAGATGGAGGGATCCTCAGACTCACTCTTCAATGTCCTCTCTCACCTTCAGCACTGGGCAGAGTGGCCCTGCCACTGCACAAAGGGCTGGCTAACATTTCCAATGCCCTCTGGCAAACGCCGGCCTCCCTTGTACCAATATTGAAGAAGGCAGAGCGCAAATATTTTGGGCCCACGAAAGGGCACGAGTATCTCTATACCCACCCAGCCCCCAACTCCCTAGTGGTGGAGTCTGTAAATCATAGGGAGAGACAGGGTCAACCAGGTCCCACACCCAAAAACAAGGACTCTAGAAGTCTGGACTCATTTGGTAGGAAACTTTATTTCTTGTCCAGTTTCCAGCTCTGGGTGGCCAACCACCAAGCCCTCCTCAGCAATTATGAGTTTAACTTGTGGGGGTCACTGCTGAAATGTGAACCCTCCCTTCTGGAGCGTGAAAGGAAGGAATTTAATGCTCTCATGAAGGAGGGTGCCACTGCTGCGAAGGCTGCTCTGCAGGCGGCATCGTATGCAGCTGACACGGCTGCTCGGTCCGTGGCTTCGGCGGTGTCCATGTGCAGGGCGTCGTGGCTACTGCTGTCCGGGCTCTCCACGGAAGCGCAGTCTGTGATGCAGGATCTTCCCTCTGATGTGCAGAAAATGTATCGGAAACTCATATTCTACATGCACTAGAAATTCACATACACATACAGCTTCTAATTTCTTAAATTTTCCAGCAGCAGCAGTTTGGAAAAGAAATGAGACAAATAAAAATAAGATTTTTCAGATAAGAAACTTATAAAGAGAGATCAATATTTAAGCCTATCATCCCTAATAGTGACTCTCTCAGGAGTTAAAAAGTCATCATGTTCACAAGGAAGCTATTTCACTTATCTTAGGGTATCTGCACATAAATACCAGTTGAATACAGTAATAGAACATAATTTACACTCAAGCTAGGGAAGAGATTTGTGGCTATTCTTTAGGTTCTTATCTTCTGTGCAAAGAAGACTATGAAAGACTAATAAAACTGACTTGTTTTGTTTTTTAAACAAACAGGCAAGACAGGAAATAAGTACAAATACTGAATTAATTCTGGCAGTAAAATCTATGCTAGGCACCTAGCATAAAAAGCCCAACCATTTTATAAGGCAGCAAACATCGGGCAACATGTTCTATTCGGTGCTGCTCCTTGTCTTACATGTTAGAGCATTTACCAAAAAGAAAAAAAAAACAGAGTAAGGAATGAAAAATACAAAACCTAGGGCCTGATCCAGCATCCAAAAACTCCTATTGACTTTAATAGTCATTGGATTAAGCCCTTAATCACCAAACTGTATGCATACTTATTTATTCTCTATTTAAGTGGATTTTTTTGGCCCAGATTTCACCTCCGTAAATATATGCAAACAACGCTAGGCAAAGGTACAGTATTAACCTCATACAAAACACTACAATATTCTATGGTAATGGTCCACAAACACAGTATAGTTTATAGCGGTGTTACCACTTCTTTTGGAGCATTAATATTTGTACTTTAAAAAAAAAAGATTGTTTTGGTATAATTTAAAAAACAACTCAGTTTCAATTTGCCAGCCTGGGGAAGAAATGGATACAACCTCATACTGTACCTTGAGGTATTATAAATAAAATACAAGTTTTACCAATAGACAAAGATTTATGCATTAAAGTTTCCTTGGCAGCTCAGAAGTAGCAGGTTTAATGCAACAGAGAAACAAACAAATATAATAGAAGAGGTTTCAAAGTACTAAGTTGTCAACAGAATCTAAGAGAAGCAAACATTCCCTCACGTAATCTCCGGTGTCATAACATAAATGAGTTAGCATAGTATCAGAGGTGAATCTATGCACTGTCACTTGATAAAGTATTTATGTTCATTGTCAGCAAGAGCTTCCACTATCGTTTGCCTTCTTTTCTTCTTTCTCACTTACTGCTTCACCTACAACTTCATTTTTTTTCTTTGCAGTAGATGCTCAGTAGCTGTTGGCTGGTGCGTGATTTTTGAGAAGAGAAGTAAGGTAGGATTTGATCTTTGTAGCTAATTCTGATCCATATATTCTCCCCATTGCTGGAAAGCTGCATGGTCCATAAACAGTTTTAGTCAGAGAGTTGCCTTCATTTGAACTGTAACACAGGGAAAGGAGAGCTTCTCGAAGTGTATCTGGGTAAAGTGTGTGTGTGTATTGTACTGAATTTTGGTGAGAGAATTCTTCCCCTTGCACATTAAAAGCTTTTAAGGGATAATCTCAGTCAAATCAAAAATATATTTGAAACTTCAGGACAGTTTTCCTATCTTTGAAGCTTCCAGAGGAGACCAGGTTACATGCTTGAATTTGGACCTGGTTGAGAATATCACAGAGTTCCAGTCCACCTCCCATAGAAGTTACTGGAAGTTTTGCTATTGCCTTCAGTGGAAGCAGGATTGGGCCCTTACTCTCTTAATCTCTGCGAGAGATAATTGCTGTTAAACAAAGAGCACCAGTTCAAGATGTGACTAGCATACTGTCATATGGTATTACTGAAAGCAAAGTACACCAAACCACATCAAACATGTAAGCAATATTTCAGCACTTAATACTTCCATTGCCAAAACATTAAATAAAATATTTAGGAGGATTAAGACCCAGAGAAGAAGTAGTAAGAAAATATGGATTAATAGCAAAAGTACATAAGATCTTCTCATATGAGTATACAGCAAACTGTTACAGGGAACTGTAATAAGAATGGAACACATAAGAATACTGGTAAGAGACTGGTCTTCAACACCTCACTTCAGCTACATGGGTTAGTTAAACAAGGTTATACCCTTGATAAGTCAGTATCCATAAGTTTATAAATCAAAGGGTCAGCCCTAACAGGCAGAGCTAGAGGTGTGACGGGTTTGACGCCTTGGGCTGCCACCTGATGTGCTGAGATACCACTGAGTCCACCTGTTCTGCCGCATGGGCCCCCTTTAACCTGTCTTGCTGAGCCAGGCTATTAAAGCCTCCTCCAGCACACACACAGGCAGGGCCACACCCAGCTGCAGATCAGCTCTGGGAAGGCTCAGTTTAAGGGACTTGCTTCAGCACTCAGATGTCCACCTCCCTTGGAGTGCAGACCCAAAGATATATTATGAAATCTGCCTGCTTCCTCAATGTGGAAGAAGTTGTGCACAACTTCGCACACCCCCCCTCAGTTAGAAATTACAGAAACTGGATTATTATAAACAAAACAAATTTTATTAACTACAAAAGGCAGATTTTACGTGGTAAAAGGGGTAGCAAACAGAACAAAGCAGATTGCTAAACAAATGAAACCAAACACGCAAACTAAGCTAGTTTCAGTAAAGAAATTGGTTACAAATTGTATTTCTCACCCATGATATTGTTGCAGGCAGATTACAGAAAGTCTTGAAAGGCTGCTGCACTGGTCTCCTTCTTGAGACCTCAGGTATTATTACTAACAAGCTAGACGCCCTCCCAGCTTGGGTTCAGCCCTTCTCCCCTCAGTTCAGTTTTTGCTTCTAGGTCTTTTTCAATGTCTCTTTGAGTGGGGAGGCAGAGGAAACCCCTGATGATGTCACTCCCCTGCCTTATATAGCTCTTGTGTAAGGCGGGAACCCTTTGTCTTCTAGTGGAAAACCGCTGGCATTCCAAAAGGGGAAAAGGGATATCCAGCACCAGGTGACTCAGACCCTGGTCTCTGCACGGCTGTGGCAGCCATTGCTTATAGGCTGTCTCCAGCGTCCACAGGAAGACAAAGCTCTTTCACAGTCTATTGTTTCTGCTAATGGCCCATTAGCCCTGTCTGGATTTTCCATTGTTTTACCTGAAGGGCTGGTTGGGGTTGATACCCAAAGTAACACATTTGAAATACAGATACATAGTTATTATTCCTAACTTCAGATACAGAAATGATACATGCATACAAATTGAATAATCACATTCAGTAAATCATAACCTTTCCAATGATATCTTACATGAGACATCTTGCATAAAGTACATCTCAGTTATGTCATATTCATATTATAAGCATATTTTCATAAGGAATATGGACATATACGCATATTTTCACAAGGAATATGGAATGGAATGTGTCAATACGCATCTCTGCTATCAGAATATGTCCCAGCATGTCTATTTGATTTGGGCCAAATCCAGGTCCCAGTTATGTCAATGACAAAATTCACATTTATTTCAGGGTTTGGTCCCTAGACTGTTGTCTTTTGTGAGCTTTTTCATGTAGGTCTATGGGCCACATCAGCTGGTATTTTCATGCCATTACATTTCATGTTCACCTATATTATGCAATGAAAGGGAGCCCGATAATCACCATTTTTGGTACAATCTTCATGGAAAGGGGTTAAGAGCCAGAGAAACTTCCTCCCTGCTCCCCTGCCTGAGTTACAAGATCATGCTTAAAGGTCTTGCTGAACCTCTCTTTGAATCAATAAATCAGAATCAAGAATTAGTTCTGTCTGTGACATGGACATCACTTTTATCTTCCCTATGGTAGCTGTTACTGCTGCAAAAACAGTATGGGAGCCTCCGGTCTTAGTTATTGACACACCATTCTTGAGAACAACAAAGGAGATTGTATTCATTAGGCCCGACTTGTCATTCTTACTAAAAGCAGTCTCGGGTTTCCATGTATATTTTCAAATCAAATTAGCAACGCGGTGCCCGAGACTTCATTGATCTGACAATGACAGATTACACCTCCTAGTGAATGGTAGGCATTCCACAAAGATGCAAGACACATTATAAAAGTCAACAGTTTCATTTCAGCCAGCCAGGTTAGAAGAACTCCTAATACCCAGGTCTTCAGTAGTGGATGGACAATATAAACATACATGTAGTAATTTATTTAAATTAACGCAGAGCTTTCCCACTTCCCTTGATGATGTATTCCAAACTCAGGGAGTGGCTGCTGCTTCACAGAAAAGGGAAAGGTTTGCACCTCAATTGCTTTGAAGTGCTATGCTATTTATCAGTTATGGTAGATTTCCTCTGGCTAGTTTTTATCCACTATAATTAAAACAGCTACCTTCTTTCACCCAGCTCTCAGCACATACTTATACAACTAATTTTACAGTACTTAACCCCACTATGAGCATTTCTGCAGCTCTAGCAGTGTGTTACTTAACTGTGCTGCAGAAGAAAGCAAGAGAAAATGAAAAACAGGTGTACTGGCTTTAAAAGGGCCCTCACTTCTATTAACAGGCATAACGATATATACCAGTCATGCTCCACCTATTGAAGCAGCACATTATTTAAATGAATGTTATGTTTTTTTTCTTTACCATGTGTAACAGGGCTGGATGTCATCCGAGCACCTGCTTATGGCCAGGGAGTGCCTCTGCAGTGCCCTGCCCCTCTTTTCCCCTTCCTAAGGCTCCTTCAACAATTTCCACACAACATCGTTTGATCTCAGCCCTTCTTGGGGTCTGAGTCTTTTTATTAAATTAACAAAGTTTTCAAAAGAAACAGAAAACAATCTTCCCCACAGGCTGGGCACAGCTGCTCCTCCTTAGGAACTGTCCCTCCCTTGGGGCCACTGCAGGAGACCCTCTCTCCCTGCAGCCTCATTCAGCAGCTTCCTACTATCTTTACCCTGGGATCACTGGATTCAACCCAGGTGTGGCTTGTTCTGTAATCAGGGTTGGCTTAGCCCCAAGATCTCCAGACTAGGGGCAAGTCACCCTGTTACACAACTTTATTATGTCATGCTAAAGAAAAAAGTGCAGCCAAAGGAGCCAATGCAATTTGGTGTAGGATGTCATGGCTTATAGGGGACAAGATCTAGCATATTTTTTTAAACTTTCGCAGACGTAGTCATATGTGATAAAGGATCTGCTGTAGGAAGGGAAACAGGAACTACTTCACAGTGCATAATCCCACATTGTGCCCTTTGCCATAGAAATGAGATTTCACATTGAAATGGCTCAGTTATACTGCTTCCTTTCTCATAAGGAAAACAGCTGGGAGCTGCTTAGCCATCTGCCCCTACATGTGGTAAGTCATGAGGTAGAAACTGGACAAAGAATGGGTGTTGGGTCAGACAGCAGATACTGAATAAGAGGTAGAGCAAGGGAAGCAACTGGGCAACTATTGTGGCATTAAAAGACCAATAGCTTGTTTATGTGGCTTTCCATCAATTTGTCTTTTTATTTCCTCTCTCTGGCCCCCATCTCAATTAATAACAGTAACATTTATCACCACTATAGCACTTTCCATCTTCAATGAGCTTTAAAAACATTAACTATTTAATTCTTACAATCCCCTGTGAAATAGGAAAGTATTATCTCCTTATTAGAAAGATGGAAAACTGAGACAGATAGGTTAAAAGGGACAGTCCATGTTAAAAATCACAGATTTTAAAAATTCCCACTTCTGTCACTAACAATTCCTCTGAAAACATGGAAAATTAATTATAATTTTTCACTATTGATGCTGTTTGTTTAATAGTGGCATTTCTCTCATCATGAGGCAATGTCTACACTATGAGTGCTTTGCTAGTATATGTATACCGGTATACTATACCAGCAAAGTAATCCTAGTATGGACACAACTTATACTGGCAAAACTGCTCTTCAAGGAGCCAGTCCTCGAGGTGCAGTCTGCTAACAAGAAGGCCCTAGCCCTTTTCTACTCCCCAGTCCTTCATCTCAATATAGACAAATCAACTTTGACACCTGTGCAATGCACCAGGGCCACCCTAGATTCTGTGGTAACCAAAGCAGCACAGTATGGGGATGAGGTAACCAGCCCTCCGGGGAAAAAGAAGTGGTTCAGGACTATTTAGAAAAGCTGGATGAGCACAAGTCCATGGGGCCAGATGTGCTGCATCCAAGGCTGCTAAAAGAGTTGGCGGATGTGATTGCAGAACCATTATCTTTGAAAACTCATGGTGATCTGAGGAGATCCTGGATTACTGGAAAAAGGCTAATGTAGTGCCCATCTCTAAAAAAGGGAAGGAGGAGGATCCGGGGAACTACAGGCCAGTCAGCCTCACCTAAGTCCCTGGAAAAATCATGGAACAGGTCCTCAAGGAATCAATTCTGAAGCACTTAGAAGAGAGGAAAGTGATCAGGAACAGTCAGCATGGATTCACCAAGGGCAAGTCATGCCTGACTAACCTAATTGCCTTCTATGACGAGATAACTGGCTCTATGGATGAGGGAAAAGCAGTGGATGTGTTATTCATTGACTTTAGCAAAGCTTTTGATACGGTCTCCCACAGTATTCTTGCCAGCAAATTAAAGACGTATGGGCTGGATGAATGGACTAGAAGGTGGATAGAAAGCTGGCTAGATCGTCAAGCTCAATGGATAGTGATCAATCGCTCCATGTCTAGTTGGCAGCCGATATCAAACAGAGTGCCCAAAGGATCGGTCCTGGGGCTGGTTTTGTTCAATATCTTCATTAACGATCTGGAGAATGGCATGGACTGCACCCTCAGCAAGTTTGCAGGTGACACTAAACTGGGAGGAGTGGTAGATAAGCTGGAGGGTAGGGATAGCATACAGAGGGACCTAGACAAATTAGAGGATTGGGCCAAAAGAAATCTGTTGAGGTTCAACGAGGACAAGTGCCAAGTCCTGCTCTTAGGACGGAAGAATCCCATTCACTGCTACAGACTAGGGACCGAGTGGCTAAGGAGAAGTTCTTTAGAAAAGGACCTAGGGGTTTCAATGGACGAGAAGCTGGATATGAGTCGACAGTGTGCCCTTGTTGCCAAGAAGGCCAACGGCATTTTGGGCTGTATACGTAGGAGCATTACCAGCAGATCGAGGGATGTGATCATTCCCCTCTACTCGGCATTGGTGAGGCCTCATTTGGAGTACTGTGTCCAGTTTTGGGCCCCACACTACAGGAAGGATGTGGAAAAATTGGAAAGAGTCCAGCGGAGGGCAACAAAAATGATTAGGGGGCCAGGGCCACCCGGGGGCGGGCAAGTGGTGCAATTTGCCCCAGGCCCCACAGGGGCCCCACGAGAGTTTTCGGGGCCCCTGAAGTGGAGGTCCTTCACTCATTCCGGGGGCCCCAGAAAACTCTCACGGGGCCCGGACCTCCTGGAGCTTCTTCCACTCTGGGTCTTCGGCAGCAATTCGGCGACGGGGGGTCCTTCCCCTCTGGGACTTGCCGCCAAAGTGCCCTGAAGACCCACGGCAGAGGGTCCTTCCGCCCCAAGACCCGCCGCCAAAGTGCTGGGTCTTCGGCGGCGGGGGGGGCCTGCCACCGAATTGCCGCCGAAGACCCCAGGCCCCCTGAATCCTATGGGCGGCCTTGTAGGGGGCTGGAGCACATGACTTATGAGGAGAGGCTGAGGGAATTGGGATTGTTTAGTCTACAGAAGAGAAGAATGAGAGTGGATTTGATAGCTGCTTTCAACTACTTGAAAGGGGATTCCAAAGAGGATGGATCTAGACTGTTCTCAGTGGTACCAGATGACAGAACAAGGAGTAATGGTCTTAAGTTGCAGTGGGGGCGGTTTAGGTTGGATATTAGGAAAAACTTTTTCACGAGGAGGGTAGTGAAGCACTGGAATGGGTTACATAGGGAGGTGGTGGAATCTCCTTCCTTAGAGGCTTTTAAGGCCGGGCTTGACAAAGCCCTGGCTGGGATGATTTAGTTGGGGATTGGTCCTGCTTTGAGCAGGCGGTTGGACTAGATGACCTCCTGAGGTCCCTTCCAACCCTGATATTCTGTGATTCATATCTACCTGCAGACAAGTTCACCATGGTAACCAGCATAATCACCATGCTTGAACAAAGCCCACAAATCACAGTGAAGGCTTGCCTCCGACTCCTAGGAGATGTGGTGGCCTGTGCTTTCATAACTCCCCAATGCAAGGCTGTACTCTTGGTGCTTTCTAGTATTGCTCAAGCCTGCTCACACGCTCCATGAAAACAAACTGTGCAGAGGGATATCAGTACATGGGATGGCACTCGATTCCTACAGCTGGTGGAAATACCTTCAGAAAGTCAGTGTGGGAATCCCCTTATCACTGCCTCCTCCCCTGCATGTTATCACCACGAATGTCTCAATGTTAGGCTGGGGCACTCACCTCCAGGATCATACAGCTCAAGGCAGGTGGACACCTTGGCTGTTGTTACTTCACATCAATGTCCTCAAACTCGGAGGGATCCGTTATGCCTGTCTTCACTTCCTACCTACTCTCAGGGCCAATTTGTCAGGGTGATGTTTGACAACTGAGTGGCCATGTATTATATAAACCATCAAGGAGGAGCAAAATCTCCATCCTTTTGCAAAGAATCAGCAAACCTATGGAACTATGAAGAGTTGGCATAAATCATTAAATAGATATTTCAGTGATTTATCGCCAGGGCTTCAGAACACCATTGCAGACTCATTGATCAGAGTCATCCATTAAGAGCATGAGTGGGAACTGAACAATTCAGTCTTTTCAGATCTCAGCCTTACCTGTAATGAAGTGAGTTAGCATAGGACCACTGGGGGAGGTTATCTTGAGCCAAAGTCTGTCCTTCCGCCTTCTCATAGCTTTAGGGATTTCACAGAGTCAGGGCAGAATATAGCCCCATAAGCACCAGTTTGCTTAATCCTTGCTGAGAGGGAAAGTGTGAGTGAAGCGTCACTGGTAATTTAGCAGTGCAATAAATATGAATAAATACTGTAGTTATTTGTATTAGCAAACGTGAACAATAAATATTTAGTAATTGTTCATTTTCCCACAATTATATGCAGGCAGTATAGCAGTGGGAAGTGAAATAATTAACATTTATTTGCTAATGACTAGTAAAGGAGAAAGGAATGACTGAATTTACAGTAGTGAATATGTCATCCAGCAGTTTAATACAGCAGCTAGTGTAAAGCAAGCAGTGTAGTGCAGTAGTTAAACATGAAGACACATGAGGCAATATACTTTGGGGAGAAATAAACCTGACTAGATGAAAAAGAAAAGTCCACTCTGAGAGGAAAAGTGAATGTGCACTTGCCAGTGTGTCAAGTGAGCAATGAACACTCTCCCTGCGGTGCTCTTAGCAGAGTGAACAGAAACCACAGGCAGTTCCACTTGTGCAGAATTGTCACTGCAGTGGGAGGGCCTACACACCGGAACATAGCATACAAACACATCTTTTCTTCAACACAATTTATCCTATGACATCAGTAGTTCTACTCTATTCTCCCCTGTGACAGCAAGAAAGCATGAAACCTTATGACTTGTAAAGGGGACACAGCCTTATTAATTTGACCTCCATTTATCAAATAGTAGCCTTCTGTGTTTCTTTCAGAACATAACCTTTTGCAGAAAATTGAACGGTCAGTGATTTGCAAATATCTAAAGTAGCCAAATTGAAACAAAATTCAGCACCTGTAGCCAATGAGTGAGCTTGGGTGAACACCCAGAGAATACCCTGGTTCCTGTTCATTGAGTGCTTGAGAGGGTGAAGGGGAGCGAGGTCCCACATCTTGAACTGAACAGAAACTTGCATCATTTTCCTTTGGCTTTTGATTTTGATTGGGCCTGAACCAAAGCCCTAACTCTTGAACATCCCTGTGCTTGGGGGAAGTTTGACTCCAGATCCAAACTTCATGGTTGCATCAAGTTTTGCTTTCAGCTCTTCATTCTTGAAAGTGTGCTGTGCTGCTTTCCTATCTGTTCTGCTTCTAAGAAAAACAATGCTATCTTCTTGAAAAAAAAGTCAAGATTACGTTACAACTGAGAATTTCCCATGTGTGTACCCACAGCCCGTGCCCTGACAGCAAGTTGTTGTATGCTCATGCTGCTGCATTTCTTCATAGAGCTTCAAGAATGCTCTTTACACAGAAGCAGAAGAAATCCCCAGCCACTTGTCCTTTTGATCTCAAATAAAGATCAATCTGTCTACCGGAAAGTGTGACTGGAAACTCCACCTCATATGATCCTTCACTTTCCCTCACTCGCACTAAAATGTTTCACTATGACTTCAATGCTCTGCTTCCTCCCCTCCCCTACAGTGTTTGTTTTATGATTTTTTTTACTTCAGCTCTGCATGATAGCTTTATTTCATCTCATCCTCCACCATCAATTTTAGTCAAGCCCTGCCTGCCACAATCTCTCATTTTTCTAATTAGGAAAATGTGTTTCCCTGCTGTTGCTATTAGTAATAAATAAATAATATTGTAACGATAGGTAGCTAATCCTTTTTTTTTTAATCCACAATCTCAAGCCAACATACAATACATATAATAATACTTTGCATCCTTGCACTTGTCCCCTAAGGATCTCAAAGCATTTTACAAATGTTGGCCCTGATCCTGCAAACAGATATACACATGAGTAATCCCACTGAGTTCAAAGTTAGTTACTCGTGTGCACACGTTTATAGGATCAGGGTTCCAATTAATCCTCATTACTCCCCAAAAGTGTACACTTACATTGGAATTTATTATTACATCATGAGAGGTAAGCAGTAGTCTATCCATTTACAGGGAAGAAAACTGGCACAGAGAAGCTAAATTCCTTCCCTGAGAATAATTTTTAAAAATACCAATATTGTAAAATATTAATAGTGTATCCTATTATCAGGACTAATGCTGTTTTTAAAAGCGAATGTTTAAGCACTTTCTAGCTATAGGAACTATAAAGAAAATATTGTTACTGTTGTGCAGACCTGTTATTAACTTTATTGTAACACTTCCTCCTTCTCTCTGCTGATTTTCTTCAGGTTAGTATTGGCTCAAGATATCTATCACTGGGGAAGAAGACTCACTAAGGGGGAAAAAAAGCAGATTTTTTCATGCAAAAGATGATTTTCACCTTTTTCGCCTGCCATGTTGCAATGGGATTTTTACCCACATTTCACAAACTATGCCACCTTCGACTGGTTAGAACTTGGATGAAAAAAAAATCCAGGCTGTTATGTCGGAAGGAGTGCTGCTGCTTCAGTAGGTGGCACTCTTCCCATTGAGTCATTTCTGAACCATGCCTCACCACATGGAAGTGCCATCTTTCAGATGTTCAGTAAAACTTAAGCCCTGACTGCTCATAGTTAATAATGGCAAGATCATGGCTTGTCTTATGCGCCTTTGGGAGGGTATAGTGCACCCCTCTAAATCCCCTCTGTGGGCTACTATTATTGCAGTTCACAACCTGGGGTGAGAATAGACTCTGGCTGTAGGGGAATGGAATCGATAGAAATGTGACTTTACACCCACCCTTTGCAACATGTTGCAGATTACTTCCTGTCTACCACCTCCAATCTAAAGGGGGAACTAGGACTGTCAGTCCCAGTTCAGTCCTTGGATTGCTCTTGGTGTAGTGAAATTGAACCCAGGGATCAATTAGGCTGATGTGCAGTGCCAGTGGTAAGGTGTACCAGCATCATATTGCTCAGTGTAAGATTTTTACTATTTTATTAATAAACCAAAGCTATTCTGCTTGGCAAAAATTCTAAACACAAGTGCCCACTTTTGAGCTAGTGAGATGAAAGGTGCTATGAAAGGGTGTGATTCTGCTCCCATTTAAGTCAATAACAAAACTCTCATTGACTTCAATGGGACCAGAGTCAGTTTCTAAGTGCAAAGTACTCCTAGTTTATTTAAACAGTGTTTTGTTTATAACACATTCTTTTTCAGCTTGAAGTGAACCAGAGGCAATAAGGGTGAGAGATCATATTTCCTCATTTCCCTTAGCAATATTAAATTTATTTTTATGATGACAAGGCTTTTTCACTCCTTTCTTTGTTACTGAGATTTTGGTACCTTCCAGAATTAGGAGATTGTATTTATCACTTGTCAGTGACAGTACCACATTAACTCCAGCCTCAGAAACTTTAACCTTCATTAGGCATGTTGGTTGGATATCCATGCACCAATGAAGTGTATGATGATGATGATGTTCCATAAGGTCAGAGTTAAGGTTTTCCATTGTAGCGTTACAGTAAGAAATGTAGTGTGTATATTGTGTTGCTGGATATGTTAAAGTTGCATGGAATATATTTGTAGTGCATCAGTGAAGGTGGTGAATATGATGTATGGTGGTTAGGGTATGTTAAAAGAAGACACCTTAAATTGATATTTCCTTGCTTTTAAGGGTGTATATGGGGTGGATATTCCTCTTATGCAACCTTAACTGTTTTTAATCAGTTTCTTCTTTGGGGGCATATGATTTTCCTGAGAGAGGTGAAAAAAATAATTGTAGAGAAATGATCAGCTTTTTAAGATTAAAGGTATACCAGGGACCTCAGAAATGTGTAACAAAATACTAAAAAGCATAATAGTCCTATTTCATCATGCCTTATTATGGTATAATAGAAATTGTCAAAATGTTAATTACTATTGTGATTTGTTTCTTTGTTCTTTTAGTTTAAAGTTAGCTTTTTGAAAACAATTTTAATAATTTGAAGATAACATGCCTTACAGAAATAATGAATGACCATAACAATTCGTGGTAGCCTTTGAAAACTTTGTTTAATGACTTTCTTGAAATTGTTGTAGAAATATGTGGCAGAGCTAGGGATAGAATCCAGTTTTCATGGGTTCTAATTTACTGTCTTAATGGCAAATTCATCCTGTAGAACAAATGGGGTGAGATCATGAAATTAAAGACCTCAGCCTTCATCTGAGTTTCTCCCAGTATGTGGTAAAATGGGGCATGCAAAAGTAGTCTTATTTTGTGGAGAATATATTCAAGCATGCAAATTTGACCTAATTTTTCTGAGACAACATAGCTCAGTTCCCAGTTTTGCCAGAAGGGGACTTGTGAAATAGATCTGGTCAGAAATTTTCAGATGGAACATTTTTCTGTTGGAAAATGCTGGTGTGTCAAAATCAAAATGTTCTGTGGGAACATGGTAATTTTGATGAAACTTCTGACAGAACCAGAGAGGTTTCCGAAGAAAATCTGCTTAATGTCTTGCCTGCTCCCCATCTACCTATGTACCTCACCAGCCCCTCTGTAGCCCATCTGCTGGGAGCCCAGAGAGCATATTTCATTTTGGAAATACTAAAACATTCCCTCAGTGGGAATGTTTTGGTGGTTCCAAAATGAAATATTGTGGAATATCACTTCCAATTTGGGATTAAAATTTTTCCAAAACCTCACATTTTTTTTGGCAGAAGTGGAAAATAAGTTTCCTAGCCAGCTCAGTTGTGAAATCTTTCATATCCTCCATTAACTCACCTATAAATAGGAGGAATGATACTTTCCTGCCTTCTGATGTCTTGCTCAATAAGGTGGGCTGTGTGAAGCACACAGAATTAACATATCAGTGGAAAAGATGAGATTTGAAGTCCTGGGGTAAAATCCTGACCACATCAAAGTAAAAACTCCATTACTTCTCCCTTTTCATTTCTCTGTTGAGCCTGTGTTGATCAATAGGTATGAAACCTTCCCTGTATGTATTGGATCATAAGATTCTTTTCTAACCATGCTTTCAGAAGAACTTCTGAATGTGTCAAATGAAACCCCTTTCATGTAAAATGCCTTGGAAATCTGAGGCTATGCCTGTGCAGCTGTAACACAAGCATGTTTTCTGCTTGCTAGGTCAGTGCGGTTGCTTTAAAACTAGCATTTTGATACCAGCATGAGTGCACAGTGTCCATTGAAGTGGGGAAATGGGTATCATTTCATATGTGGGCAAAGGAAGGGTTCAATGTGCTAGTAGGTAAATTGAAAAATAAGCATGGAATGTTTTTTTCTTTGGGCAAAACCCTCCTACCCAAACCAGGACAATTCCATGAGGACTGGGCCTTTAAAAACCAACCAGAAGAAATTCACACCAGGAAAGACAGTCTAGTAGATAAGGTACTAGTCTGCAATTCAGGACACCAGATTGAATTCTCTGGTCTGCCACAGATACCCTGTGTGACCTTGAGAAAGTTATACAGGGCTTATTTACACAGAATTTACTATGCACTCAGTTGTAGTACACTTGCTGGTAGGCAGTACATAAACTGCGGTGATAGCATACACATAGACAGCTTTTTCAATCCATATCATTGCATACACATGACAGGGCTTTGTGCCAAATGAGCATGCGGCATTATGGGTGGATATCCCATGGTCCTTTGCCTCGCAGCTGGGCTGTGCACGTTCTGGGATTAGGCTCTCTGTGCCTCAATGGGGATAATAGTCCTTCACTACTTCACAGGGCTGTTGTGAGGATAAACACATTAAAGATTGCATGTGCTCAGATACTGCTTTGACGGGAAGGCCCTATAAGTACCTTAGATAGATGATAGATAGATATCCCCTATCTCTTGGTCCTATTTAAAAGATTCTTTTGTCAAAACACACATAAAAACCACTCATGCTGGGACAGGCTCAACAGCACTCTAACCAGTCAGGAGAACATAGTGGGACTCAAGCCCACCAGAAAGAGTCTTCTATCAGATGAGATCTAGGAGGAAGTGTATATTTTTTTTCTAGATTTTTTTCATGTCCAGGTGTGTCATACTTTTTTGCCATCTAGGGGCCAAAGACTATTTTGATAAAGGCTGAAGGGAATGATCAGGGGAAATATGTTAATGAGCACAAGAATTTTAAGCTCAATATTTGATGTAGTTTAAAAAATGTTTTATAGTATGTTGGAGAAATCCCTTTGTGTTCTCTCTGTTTTGCTTTAGTTCACATGCAGACCAGAAGCTGAAACAAATGAATAGCAATGATTTTTGTGGGACCTATGAAAACCCAGTATTTTGCACTCTCTCTGCTGGCTCAATAATAGCAGTGAAGTAACCCATTGTCCCAATAACTGTGATGGCAATTATCATAGAATCATAGAAATGTAGGGCTGGAATGTACCTTGATAGGTCATCACTTCCAGACCGCTGCATTGTGGCAGGATCAAGTAAACCTAGACCATCTGTGACAGGTTTTCGTCCAACCTGTTCTTGAAAAGCTCCCGTGATGAGGATTCCACAATTTCCCTTGGAAGCCTATTCCAGAGTTTAACTACCCTTGTAGTAGGAAGTTTTTCCTAAAATCTAATCTAAATCTCCCTTGCTGCAGATTAAGGCCATTACTACTTGTCCTACCTTCAGGGGACATGGAAAATAATTGATCACCATCCTCTCTGTAACAGCCCTTAACATATTTGAAGATTATTATCAGGTCCCTCCTCAGTCTTCTTTTCTCAAGACTAAACATGACCTTTTTTTTTTTTTAACTGTTCCTGATAGGTCAGATTTCTATACCGTTTATCCTTTTTGTTGAACTTCTCTGGACTCCCTCAAATTTGTCCCCATCTTTCCTTAAGTGTGGAGCTCAAAATTGGACACAGTACTCCAGCTGAGGCCTCACAAGTGCCGAGTAGAGAGTGAAAATTACCTCCCACATTTTACATATGACACTCCTGTTAATACCCCCTAGAATATTAGCCTTTTTTGCAGTTGCATCACATTGTTGACTTATGTTCAGTTTGTGATCCCCTATAACCTCCAGATCCTTTTCAGCAGTATCACCACCTAGCCAATTATTCCCCATTTTGTATGTTGTGCATTTGATTTTTCCTTTTGAAGTGAAGTAATTTGCACTTTTCTTTATTGAATGTCATTTTGTTGAATTCAAACCAGTTCTCCAATTTGTCAAGTTCATTTTAAATTCTAATCCTGTCCTCCAAAATGTGTGTAGACCTCACAGCTTGTTGTCATTTACAAATCTTATAAGCATACTCCCACTCCATTAACTAAGTCATTAATGAAAATATTGTATAGTGCTGGACCCAGAACTGACTGCTGATGGACCCCAGTAGATACATCCTCCCAGTTTGACAACAAACCATTGATAACTACTCTTTGAATATGCTCTTTCAACCAATTGTGCACACACCTTGTCAGGGCCACCCAGAGGATTCAGGAGGTCTGGGGTCTTCAGCGGTGGGTGGAAGGACCCCCCGCTGCGGGTCTTTAGGGCACTTCGGCGACGGGTCTAGGAGCGTAAGGACCCCCCCACTGCCGAATTGCCGCCGAAGACTCGGCACTTCAGTGGTGGGTCCTGGGGTGGAAGGACCCCCCGCTGCAGGTCTTCGGGGAGATGCTTGGGGGACAAGTGGACAGATCTGCATGTGGTAATTTTTTGTGGGGATATTATTTGGGGGGGTGTGAGGGGAAGAAGGGTAAGTAGGTTTTGTGCCTAGGCTAGTGTGTTTTTGACAGTATTACAGGTAGGGTGACAGGTAGTATTACAGCAAATGTGAAAAATCGGGACCGGGGTGGAGGGTAATAGGAGCCTATATAAGAAAAAGACCCAAAAATCGGGACTGTCCCTATAAAATCGGGACATCTGGTCACCTTAATTACAGGGCAGTGGCCTTAAAGACATGCTTAACTTTTAAGAATGAATGGTCCTACTTGGTTCTGTGGGACCATGTAAGTGTTTGCAAGATCATGACCTAGACCTGCTAAAGTTGGTGAGATATTGGTATAGATAATAAACATATGTGTGTGAGAGTCAATCTTATATTACTTTCCATAATGTTAACATATTTTTATAGGATAGCACAGGGGTCAGCAACCTTTCAGAAGTGGTGTGCCGAGTCTTCATTTATTCACTCTGATTTAAGGTTTCGCGTGCCAGTAATACATTTTAACGTTTTTAGAAGGTGTCTTTCTATAAGTCTATAATATAACTAAACTATTGTTGTATGTAAAGTCAATAAGGTTTTTAAAATGTTTAAGAAGCTTCATTTAAAATTAAATTAAAATGCAGAGCCCCCCCGACCGGTGGCCAGGACCTGGGCAGTGTGAGTGCCACTGAAAATCAGCTTGTGTGCCGCCTCCGGCACCCGTGCCATAGGTTGCCTACCCCTGGGATAGCAAGTAAACCTTGAAATTTGCACGTGCAGCTGAATGAAGAAATGGCTGCCCGGTTATAGAAGACTCCATTCCAGGATTTCAGGAAAGCTTTCTGAGTGACACATTGACATCATTGGAGGCGTGACTGAGGGTAGAGGCGGGGGCACAGCGGTGAAATGCTGCTGTGCAGAACTGGAATTACTCTGTAACAGCAACAGTAAAGCCATAGCTGATTGCAAAGTGATAGCAGCAGACAACAGTGAGCAACTGCTGTCTACACTGGTTGCGTTCGAATTAGCTCCAGTTACTTCAAATGTGCTTTGGGAAGCAGTTTTTAATCCTTGTATTAGGTAAGGATAAGCAGTGTTCTTTCCTCTCCTTTTTTGAAGGCATTTAAGAACAGATCAGGTGCTTAATGTTTGTTTTTGTACTGACGGGGTCTCTTTACACTCTTGTTTTAAGGTCTAAGCTTAATAGTTGCTTTGATAGATGCAAATAACATTTGTATTATGAAATGAAATGCTGTTTTACTGCTAATACTTTCATAGAGAGCATAGTGATGCACTTTTATTTGCCTCTTTGCAGTTTAAGTCTGCAACAGGTCGACTTCATGAAATGCTTATATACGTACTATTCTGAATTATAGGCAAGCATTCTCTTGAATTCTCTAGTAAAATAGGTAAAGCCAGTTAAAATTTGCTGGCAATTAAACAACTTCCAGTTAAGTAATTGTGCCATCCTTGTATTGTCGGTCT
Source organism: Mauremys mutica (assembly GCF_020497125.1). NCBI lineage: Eukaryota > Metazoa > Chordata > Testudines > Geoemydidae > Mauremys > Mauremys mutica. The sequence continues at coordinate 46,037,685 of NC_059076.1, forward strand.
TGCTTAATGCAGAGATTTCTTTCTTGGAACGTTGTTTGCTCCACTTAAAATGCCAGGGAGTTTTAAAAGCACTTAATGCAAGAAGTTTGTCTCTAGAGTTGCATTATATTTTAGTTTTCTGACTGACATGCTGTCTGTGCTCCAAGCCTGTCAATCAGTCTGCAACAGCAACAGCAAGCACATGGCAGTTTGCAGAGAGGTCTGAGACAGAGCCATTGCTTTCTGCCTCTCGCTTGGTTGGAAGTAGCTCCAGTTATTGTAGATGTGGCTTGAAAATAAGTGTCTCTTCGTTATTATCTTTTCTTTAAAAAGTTCTTTTTTTGCTCTAGGCAGTCTCGTTGCACTTTGGCTGCACGGTGGTCGGAAAGTTTGCAGCAGGAGCATGTGGTGAAGCAGAGCTGGATCCTCGACGTTGTGCACCACGCCAGTTCAGTGTGGAAGGCTCCTGTGACTATTCCAGTCAGAGAAGGGAAATAAAAGTCGAAGGAAGAAAAGAGGAATCCTGTATTCCTTGCTCTGCTGTATCTTGTTGGAGACCTCAACGTTGCTGCTACTGCAAGTGACTCTGTTGCTGCTTCTTCAGGCAGCAATTGTGCCTGCATCTTGCAATTTTTATCTTCCACTAGTTTGAGATGAAGTATTTGCAGCAAGGGCTTGATTGTCGTCACCTATAACAGGAGAGAGAGAAAGACAGACTTGCAGCCAGAGAAATTGCTTCCTTCGGAATCCCATCACCGAGTGATTTACTTCTCTCAAGAGAACTGTGCCCACTCAATGAACAAGTGAGTTAGGGTAACGGAACCATTGAATGTTTGTTTCTTTGAGCGGGGAGGTGGGGGGTAGAAGTGGATTTCCCTCCGCTCGGTGAATAGGATCTGGTGATCTCTGTGTGCTTTGCAGAGACGAGAAATACGGAAGAATTATCCTCTCCAAGCAAAAGAGGGCTGGAAAAAACGAGTGGGGGGGCCACAATCTCCTCTGAGGGGGAAACGAAACCCACCTTGTCCAACATTTAACGCTTAACAGTTGCGCTGCCCCGTGGATCTTAAGTGTGGTGCTTTTAAATGGATTTGCGATTAGTGACTTCTTGGAAATAAGTAAATTCTTAATTACGTTCACATTCTTACTGAGCTGGGTTAAAACTATGGAGTCTGCCTGCAGCCGCCGCCTTTTGCACGTGTCGAGTTGGAGGAGTTAGCAGGTGCCGTTGCATTTCCCCCCTTAATCTTGTGGGCCAGGAGAAGGGGAGATCAGGCTGCTCCCAGCCATGTGCTGGTGCTGAGGTCCAACTTAGGCTCGTGTGTGCGCCTGTTCCTTTTTTAAAAAACAGCCGTTTAGGGTCGTGTTTTAATCCCAGGGCGCTGAACTTGCTCTGGCCAGGGAGCAGGCTTGAGTGTGCAAAGGGGCGGGACGGCTAGAATCGGTGGCTTAGGAATCAGGGCAGACCTGGGCTGTGCATTGCTGATGGCTCGGGGGGACTGAAAAGCTTGTGCCCCAATTAGCCCCCAGTGGTTCCGGGAGAAGAGTGGTGGGAAGCCGTGGTGAAGGGACTGCACCGGAGGTCGGTTTTGATCTGTGGTTAGAAGGACATTCTCCCAAGGATCGAGGCTAAACGCGGGGTGTGGGGAGGGAAAAGGGGTCCTTTCAGTGTCACAGCCTGACAGTCCTGAATGGGGGAGGAGAGGGGGTAATGTTTAAAGTGAGACCTTAAATGCTTCATTGAAACACCTAGCAAAATCCCCCATCCTAGCAGAGGGATTCATTAATCCGAAAGGAGAGCGCTTTCCTCCCGTTCTGGGTCAGGGCTGGCAGGGCTGCAGAGGTGGGGAGGCTGAAATGATGGGATAAGAGGAGAGAAACGTTCCCCTCCCCCACCCCTTTCCTCCTCCCTTAGAAAGCCCACAGGGGGAAAAAAAATCCCCTGTGCACATAGTAGCACACCCAGACCTTTCAGTGCTGTGCTTGAAAGGCACAGGGAGGGGGAGCGCGAGGGAGGGAGGACGCTACCGCTTTAAGTATTGGAAAGTCCGCCCTCCTGAGGTAATGGTAACCTCAGCCTCTTCCCCTCCTCCTGCAAAAGGGGGGAAAAAGCCCTTGTTTTCATTCATAACTTTTTCCTCTTCCTTCCTCTCCGTCAACTATTTATTCATCGCTTCACTCAGCTCAGATTGCAGAGGGCGCAGCTCCACCACCGTAACTTGAAGTGTGGCGCTACTCTGCTTCCTTCCCCCCCACACCTTTCTGTGTAGCCAAGGAGCAAGTCAAAACGCAGCATGCCGAGTGTTGTAGCATTTATTCGGACGGCGACGCTGCCTTTTCGAAGCTGATCTGGGAGGGAAAAAAGTGGGGCAGTCGGGGGAACCCTGGAGAACTGGTTTGGAAGAAATGCTGACATGCTGTAAATTGTGCTCAAATCTGCAATGGTTCTGACCTTGTGCACAAAAAATGGTATCTTACACCTTTTTGTTCGCTTTACCTCTTGGAAAAAGTAATTTTTAGATCTTATTTGCAGTGGGGGTATTTGGTTCTTTCCATCAGAAACTATGATGCGGTGTGCAGCTAGCTTTTTTTGTCTGTCTTTTTTGTAATTTGAATGGTCAGTTTGCATGATTTATTAATATTGCATTTTTTTCAGAGATGACACTTGTCGTCCTCTTTTAGAAATACTATAATCATTCTTCCCTTGTAAGCCCCACTGCTGGTCTCTGCAGCTGTATGTCTTTCCCCTTCTGTGTTCATTCATCCCTAGCATTTTGGGTGCTCATATTAAGACTTATGAAAAGGAGAGCCTTGTTATGTGGGATGAATAAAGACTGACTAAATAGGGGTGGGGTTTTGTAATCTTAAAACCCTAGGTCCTTCACAGGTGATATTTAAAAATAAAAGAAGACCTTTGGCCTCTGGTTTGTTTAATGCTTTCTATGCCCCAGTGTAAATTTGAGATAAGTAGTTCTTAGGTGGTTCTCCCCCCCCCCCCCACCAAATTCTACAACTGCATATTGAAGCAATATCTCTTAACAGGATTTCAGTGTACTTTTGCTCTTCTCCTCCCCTGTGTATTCATCTTCTCCCTCCTTTTTCTTTCTTGAATTGGAAATAGCTCCGTGTCTCTCATGCTCTGGATATGCAAGAAAAACTTACTTTTTCCGGGGTTATTGGATAAGTTGATTTGGCATGTATTCCAACCTGAAAAAGGAAAAACACGATTGTATGCAATTTTACTATTTTGTGAGGCATGGGGAAATAAATCTTCCGTTAGCTGTTGGTGCAGGAAAGCAAATATTTGTTTTCCCATGACGCTTTGTGATCACTATAATGATGTATAAATAATCTGCCCTTCTTGCCTCCTCCCCCCCATTACATTTTATATAGGTACAGAATTGCCCCTCTGCAGAATTTTCCAAATCAACATTGCAATAATCTGTGTCAGTAATTTGAGACAAGAAGATGTAAAAATGAATAAATAGCTCAAATTACATTTGTTTTATTTTTATCTGTCTTCCAAAATTAGTTTGAAGAGCTTATTAATCAAAATTTTTCTCCCTAGAGTAGCTTGTGAAAACTGAGATGTATTTTTTAATTTATTTTTTAATGAGAAAAGGTACATGAGAAATCAGAAATGTCTGAAAACTGTGTTCCAGTTTTATTTTACTACCTCATCTGCTCACACACCCTGCCCTGTAGTCTCAAAACACTTGAGAGCTGTTGTATAACACGTTATTTTCATCTGGTGTCTTACTTTAATAATGAGTTTGTTACATTATTTGGAACCTGTGAGCTTTCTACTGGGAAGTATCCTTCAGTTTTAGACTTTTTTTGTAGGATTTACTTTGGGATTTCTTAATGGATGCATGTTTCATTTTAAAGATAGATCATAAGCTTAAAACAAGGGTAGGTACTGGAGTACATTTATGAAAATGTAAGAAATTTTAAGAAAAGCAAGAGTTTGTGCAAATTTCATTATGAAGAATATGAATCTGATACTGGTCATTCAGGTATCTAACTTGATTTGGAGTACTCAGTATTGCTGTTGCTGATCTGCTCAAGTAACACGAGAGAGGCATTTATTTCCCATGCCTTGCCAACTAAACATACAGGTTAATACTTCCTTCATTTGTTTTTAATGGAAAAAGCTCTGATTTTAAATGGCACAGGGTCTCCTCTTACATTCCTCGTCTGTAATGCCAGACTCAGACTCTTCACCCTCTTCCCAACCCCCTCCAGCTGGCCTTTGGCCAGGTCTTCAGCATTGTTGTAATCCACTGCTGAAGGAGATCATTACCAAGTGGTTAGGGCAATTTGTGGCTTGCCATGACATTTTTATTTTTAAAGGCTTCCTGTGACTTATTCCTCTTTCACCTTTGATCTCTCTTTCTCTTTTTTTATTTTTATTTTTATTTTTTTCCTTAGGATTTCAGATGCATGCCAGGTTCACACTGAATGCCAGAAGTAGAGATCCCTACAGATGGAGCCCCAAAGTCAACATGGCAGTGGCGGTTCATTAGTTGTGATCCAGCAGCCTTCCTTGGACAGCAGGCAAAGGTTGGACTATGAAAGAGAAATTCAGTCGAATGCTATCTTGTCATTGGACCAGATCAAAGCCATAAGGGGCAGCAATGAGTATACCGAAGGCCCATCTGTGGTGAAAAAGTCTGGTCCACGGACAGCACCAAGACAAGAAAAGCATGAAAGGACTCATGAAATCATACCAATTAATGTGAATAATAATTATGAGCACAGACCCAGCCACTTGGGACCCGTGGCACACCAACATAACGTAAGGGCTCCTGTGTTGAGCAGATCAACTAGCACTGGAAGTGCGGCTAGTTCTGGAAGCAACAGCAGTGCTTCTTCAGAGCAGGGGTTGTTGGGAAGATCGCCCCTATCTAGGCCAGGTTCAAGCCACAGATCTGAAAGGACAATCCGGACGCAGCCCAAGCAGTCATCTTTGATGGTAGATGATCTGAAGGGTCCCTTGAAAGAGGACTTGACGCAGCACAAGTTTATCTGTGAACAGTGTGGGAAGTGCAAATGTGGTGAGTGCACAGACCCAAGGGCCTTACCTTCTTGTCTGGCCTGCAACAGGAAGTGCTTGTGCTCTGCAGAGAGCATGGTGGAGTACAGTACCTGCATGTGCCTGATCAAAGGGATCTTCTACCACTGTTCCAATGATGATGAAGGGGACTCGTATGCGGATAATCCCTGCTCTTGTTCCCAGGCACATTGCTGTTCTAGGTACCTGTGCATGGGAGCAATGTCCTTGTTTTTGCCTTGCTTGCTCTGCTATCCTCCTGCTAAGGGATGCCTGAAGCTGTGTCGTGGGTGTTATGACCGGATCAATCGTCCTGGTTGCCGATGTAAGAACTCCAACACTGTCTATTGTAAACTGGAGAGCTGCCCATCACGGAGTCAGGGGAAGCCCTCATAATTTTGGAGGGAGATTTCACTTTTTCAAACACTTGCTTTCAGGTTGTGGCTAATTTTCTGTTTGTGTGGGGATTTACCCCCGCCCTCATTCCCTTCCTTCTCCACTTTACGTACCCAAGTTTTTTCCTTTGCACCCTCCATATCCCCTCTCTCAACTCAGATAGGTGTGGAGTATTTTACTCGGTCATGTTTATTTCAGTCTTTGGTAAGCATGAACTGTGTGCCTGCATTTGGCACCTCAGCTTGACAGGGCCTCTTAGGTTTGTAAGTACGGTAACCCACACATGAAAGAGACAGTGAGGGCTAATGGGCTTTTCTGCAGCCTCTTGCTCTGCAAACAACTTCCCCAATGTGTCCTTTTGTTCTCTGCAATTGTGTCTTTTTGGTTCCAAGAAATAATTCTACCTTATTTCATGAGCAAGTTGGATTAATCTTGAGGGGGTTGGAACCATAGAAAATATAAGGCTGGCTTTTACTCCACAGTGCAAAGAACCTGCTTTTCCCTCTTTTCCCCAACCCTTCTTGGAATTGTCTCAGTCCAGAGACTTGCCTGGCTGGTACATTTTTTTTCTTTCTTTTAAATGTAGTTTTGGTTTTTGCTTCACTATATAGATCTTCACATTGGAGACATCATTATGACTGCAATTCGTTCATCTGTTTCTCTTGCTTTCAAATCTGTGAAGGACATCACCCACTCCACCCCTTCCCCCATGTTTCTGTGGTCATTGAGAGCCTGTTGATACTGATGTTAAAGTTGACGGTGTTTGCATATCTGAATAATCTTCAGGTGTCATTGAATTAAGTTACCTAAATGTTCCTGGATCTTTAACACTTCTCTTATTCCCTTGGTTAGTGAATTTAGTTCTGCCTTGTGCTTCATAACTTTAATCTGTTCCATGTTTTATTGCCTTAGCCACAAATTGTGGTCTTTTTTTGTATATTTTATGTATAAAACACAAAGTTGAATCCTGACTATTTTTAAGACAAAAGTCTGTTTAAAACTTTTTTTATTGTAAAGAATATTTATTATTTGAATCTCTATTATTTTATGATATTTATTACAAAGGACTGTTTGAAAAATGTACTCATGTCTGAATATAACAAAATATCAATACTTAACAAAAATAAGGGTGACAAAGAAAGTACGTATGTTAACTATAATGCAGAAAATATATTAATTAATGAAAATGTCTCTTGAGTTTTTCATTTTAATATACTGGTAGGTTGTGTTATGATTTCCATGTCCATATTGCAAAGTGTCTTGCTATTTTTTTTTCTCCTTGTGCACTGCCAGGGCCATTGAATAACCAATACTGTGAAGACACTAGTATGTGTCTTGTTTGTCTTATTTTGGTGTTGAAAATTCATTATCAAATGAGTTTTCATTGCGATATTTAATAAAATTGAATATGTGTAATTTGCTTGATGTTGCCAAGAAGTTTAGGCCACATGTATTTATCAGAGCATTCTGGAAATGCAACTGTAGACAAGGACCCCTAACTTCAATAATTTCTTTTGTTTTCTATAGATTATGAAATTAACATGCACAAAAAGCAAGAGTACAAGGGTAAAAATAGTCTTGGTGTTGCTGAAGTTCTTCAGCTCAGGAAATCTAGGTTGTGGGTTTTTTTTTTTGTTCCCCTCCTCCCTCTGGCCCCCCCCACCCCTCCCCGTGGGAAGTGTGACTTTCCCAACCACAACTGAACTCACCTGTTCCTTCTAATTTAAACTCTCTTGAAAGAAATATAGGTGTCACCGCTACTTGCTGAATTCATTCACATTTAAATGGTCAGAAATAGGCTTTGCATTAGGATTAGTGGAGAATCTCCCACTTCCATTGGTGTGATTCAAGTCCTCCCTAATAGCAGGATCTAAGTAGCAGTGTCAAGTATCAGAGGGTAGCCATGTTAGTCTGTATCAACAAAAACAATGAGGAGTCCGATGGCACCTTAAAGACTAACAGATTTATTTGGGCATAAGCTTTCATGGGTAAAAAACCCCACTTCTGGGCATAAGCTTTTGTGGGTAGAAAACCCCACTTATCTGAAGAAGTGGGTTTTTTTACCCACGAAAGCGTATGCCCAAATAAATCTGTTAGTCTTTAAGGTGCCACCGGACTCCTCATTGTTTAAGTAGCCGTGTATTGACTTGGTATACTCTAAGTTGCGTTCATAATGTTGAAGGCCAGAGAAATGGCACATTTAAGAAAACATAATTTCAGATTTGGGAGACTACATCAGACTTTGCAAATGAGTTCTCAAATTTTGTTGCTTTGGCCTCTGATTAAATTGTTTTATCAATATCTCCTCAGAATATAGAAAATTTGATTAGACTGGGCTCTTGTAATTAAGTGTATCAGCACTGACTCCCTCAGTGTCTTTTGTTGTTGGAGCCCTGGGTACAATGAGAAGTTTGTGTAAAAGCTCTGTCATTAAAATGTTGTTAGGAGTTGCATCTCTTGTTGAAAGAAGTGTACAGCTTTTATGACAGTAAGGTATACGGAATTATAACTTCTGGTTGACACACAAGAATATGCTCTTCTTTTAGTATAAAAGTGATAGTCCACTCTTGAGTGTACCAATGTAACCTCAGCACTGTACTGAGAAGTGACAAGTTTACAGGATCAGATTTCTTAACAGACATTTATCTGGTGGCAACGTAGAAATACTTACCAATATTTTCTTTCTTTTTTGCATGGAGCAAAGCTGATACTAAGTTCCTCCCCAAAAATATTTATCTTTTTTATCTTTTGTCATTGGTAATTTGGTCAGACAATGAGCTGCACAGTTCTTAAGACACTGAAATCCTTGTCAAACAACTGCCATTGGTCAGATATAGCTGCTTTCCCAATAATATGCCAGCATTCAAAATCAAAAGACTGAGCAGCTTCATTCTCATAATTGTGTGACAATCTAATGTATGTTGAACAGTTTTATTCTCATATTTGCTATTCTTATGTAATCCTATTTATTTCACTAATCTGTATCAGAATCCTTCGTTTTCCATAGCTGTGGACTTCCAAAAAACAAAATATACAGGCTGCTTGAAAACAAAGGAACCATGTACATTGTGTCTCAATTCATCATGCTTTTCAAGTTGCAGAACACAATCTGTGATAACTATTTTGCCTTTTGGTTTCTTGAAGATTGATTAACTCTCTTCTTACTAAAAAGAACGAGAAGTACTTGTGGCACCTTAGAGACTAACAAATTTATTTGGGCATAAGCTTTCGTGGGCTAAGAACCATTTTAGCCCATGAAAGCTTATGCCCAAATAAATTTGTTAGTCTCTAAGGTGCCACAAGTACTCCTTGTTCGTTTTGCTGATACAGACTAACACGGCTACCACTCCGGAGCTCTTCTTACTGACTAACTCTGGGAAAATGGCAAGGAAAATTCTCTCTCAAAACATTCAGTTCTTCCATATAATTAAACTTTCTAACTTCAATATATATAGTTGTGGTGCACTGTTAAATAGCTGCCACATTTCATGTCAGAGGTGGCTACATTTAAGCAATTGGAGTGATATCTTTTTGTCTAGTTGGTATATTTTATATCCTTAACATATGTTTAACTTTTGTAATGCACTGTAGGATCCTTCAGAGTGCAAGGTTTTTCATACCTAACAAATCTGCGACACCTCACAGTCTGAGAACTTCTGTGCTTTGGGCCAATTAGTTGATATGGGGCTAAGGAAATGCCTTTTTAGTAGGAAAAAATGAGCAAGTAGACAAAAGTGTGTTAAATCCTGCACCTGAGAAGCTCCACAATTTGAATAACCTCTTGCTGTTAAGTCTTATTTTAAATCAGTCTACACCATTTGAGGTTATTTCCCCTTTGCTAATTAGTTAATATTTTTGTTTCATTCGAAGTATACTCTCATATATTGTCATTGTACACCGTATTTATTTAATCTATTCGCATAACTTGTTGAAAGGGAGCACAGGTTTGCTGATGCTAAATGCACCCAGGATCTTAATGATAAGATTAGAATAGGAATAGATGTCAGGCCAGCCTTTGATTCAGTAAGTTATTTGGGGCAGGAACTGCCACTTTCTATATGTTTGTGCAGCACCTAGCACAGTGGGGCCCAGCCATTTGGTCTCTAGATGCTATTAGAGTATAAATAAGTGGTACTGTTCCCTTAATTAGAAAACCCAAGTTTCTTCAGTTAATTTTACTTTGAAATATTATACTTAGGCTTATTAGAGAGACAAAGTGGGTGAGGTGATCTTTTTTTATTGGATCAACTTCTGTTGGGGAAAGAGACAAGTCTTTGAGCTTAACTAGAGCTCTTCTTACCCAGAGCTGAAGAAGAACTCTATGATGCTTGAAAGCTTGTCACTCTTATCAGCAGAAATTGGTCCAGTAAAAGTATTACCTCACTCACCCACCTTGTCTCTCTAATATCCTGGGACCCTCACAGCTATAACACTGCACATGTAGTTAGGCTTGGCAGAATTGAATTTTTATTTTTTAAATAATTTTGAGGGATAGTATCTATTTTTAAGCATTTTTTTCTATTTGTTTACATTTTCACCATTGTTGGAAAGGATGGTGAGGGTCAGACAATAATTTTTTCATGACAGTAGATGTTGGGATTCAAAAAGTTAGTTTTTTAACCGTTAAAACACAATTTTTCACCATCATACCAAAATGTGAAAATTAAATACCCTTAAATCAACTTTAATTTTCAAGCAGCATTTTTTTTATTTTGCCTGTCTGTAAATTTCAGTTACCAATAGGAATATTTTTTCATCAGCATGTGTGTGTATAGCAATATCAATGTTTACCAAGAGTTACTGATAAAAATGTAATCCTTTCAAGCCTAATTATACTGCAAGAATATCCTTCATATGACAGTGAGATTTCAATTTGTAAAATAAATTCTGTTATAAAACAACAATTCTATCATAAACTGATATACAATAAGTAGGCATGAAGTTCAGCTGAGTGACTATCCCAGTCATACTAGCTTGGCTATATTCAAACTAGGCAACCATCTGCTTGGAATGGCGGGATCTGAAATGCACTACACAAGGTCTGAGAGGAAGAGATGGAAGGAGACTTTTGTAACTAAGAATTCCAGCCTTGATTAATTTGAAAATGTCTTGAAAATCTTATGATGAGAGAGACTTTAAAAAGCTTTGCAGTCAGATGGTAAATGAAGAGCAAAGTATCCTGCTGGAGAGAGAGATATAGATAGGGATAGTATTTTGAGGTGGTGGTGGTGCTATTAAAGCAATCTCATAACAATAATTTTAACATTGTCCAGTCAGACACTAGCCAAATGTGATGATTCTTAACAAAGCCACTTGCTCTCGAATTTGTGTATACATAGTAGTGAAGGGTGGAAGAGGTTTAGCTCTGTTGGATGTAATAAGGAGAAAGTGTTAAGAGGGTTTCAGTTTGTTTTACATTAATGGGGATGATGTAAACCAAGTATCTGATTTGTTCTGGAGTATTCAGGATTCCCCATAATCCATTATTTTGCTAAGTTTGTTGCCTCAGAACATTGAGGAATCCCAACTACCGGTAGTTAATGTTTGATTTCTTCTAACTTGAATATTATGTTGTGGTAATTGTCTGTCTCTCCCAAGAAACAGGAATAAAACCCAGCCTGGTATCACATGACTACAGTTAGCATACATTACAGGATCATGGGTTTGGCAAGTGTTTTTCCAATGAACCTTCCTCTTTGGAAGTCCCCTTTAAGCAGCCTTCCTTTTTTGTGAGGAATAAATTTAAAACTTTTCTCCTTACTAGGTGTGGTAGCTTCCCACCTTATTTCCTGTGCCAGAGCAGAGGTGACAAAGGCATGGGTTTTTACATTGAGGTTGGGTGGTGGTTGTCTGTCGTCGTCTGTATTTTCAAGAGCTCCTGTTATGATTTGTTGGAGGGGGATTCTCCTGTAAAACAGCAATTCACTTGCAGCTACTTCAGAGACCCCTCCAACCCTGCCTGGAGTATGTACTTTTTGGACTATCAGTACAGCTGTCTGACGTGGGTCCTTCATCTGGAAAATGAATTCATTAGGCTGCTAAAAGAACATCTGTGAATGATGCATAGAAGTGAGATGAAGCTACGATTAATGTTTTCTGCCCTGATTGGGACAGGGTGCGGATGTACTAATAGCAGAACTATTACTGGAGAGATTTTTGGCACGATTTCAATGTATATTTTATCAAAATCACAAGTGCAAACTGAGAGCTTTCCATTTCCATACTTTCCATTTTCCCAAATCCATTGTGCACCATTAAATTGAAAATATTCTCTGCAATAAGCTAGCTGTAAGATTAGAGTTCCTGCAAAACAAACAAAAAGCCAAAAAAACCCCACCCCAACCTTGCACAAAAACCAAGGATGACATGGTTTCCTTGAATCTTCTATTTAATGCTAGTCATAAAAAATTTAAATTGGGTCTTTTTGTGTATTTTTACTGGAGTGTATAAAACAAAGATCATTTTGGAATACAGGTAATGTTTTTTTTTAAATTGACTTGGTATCTGTTGCTGCTTTAACTTGGGTCCAAGAACGCAATGCTACTTTTATACAGATTATTTCTTGGGATTCATTCATTAGTATTATTGTAGCATCTAGAGGCCCTAATCAGGACCCTCTTGTACTAGGTGCTGAACAGACACATAGTGACAATCCCTGTCCCAAAGAATGCAAGAGCCAATTAAATATTAAATGCAAGATTTGAATATCTAGTCTGGAATCCCGTTCCTATTGAAGTCTGTGGTAAAACTAAGTACCAGAGGGGTAGCTGTGTTAGTCTGTATCCACAAAAACAAAACTATTGACCTCACTGGGGCCTGGATTTCACCCCTTGTCTGTAATCCTCCTGATTTATGCCCGGATTTGGAATTAAACTTCAGTCAGTATTGTATGACTGAAATAAACTGTGTGCTTTCAAGCAAATAAAAAAATGCCATTATATTCCACAATAGTACCTAGCTCAACTTTTGAAAAAGTCAGATTATTTTAAATACCTATTCTTTCTAAGAGAAGAAACCGGATATTTGCACTCAAAATGCTTGTGCACTTTTGTAAGGTATGTTTTTGTAACCACCCCGTCTTGCATTGTAAGCTCTTTGGGGGTACTCTGTTTTGTAAAGCATCATGTAATTCATTGTTACATGAATTATTAAAACAAACATTCAACCCTTTTGACAGTATATTGTGTGGCAAGCGTTTGAGGTTAGCTCTTCATGGAGCCCTTCTCTTTGTGTTTCCACAGCACCTAGCACAGTGGAACTCTAGTCCTGACTGAGCTCTTTGGTTACTGCAGTTGTATTAACTGTTTTTATAACCACTTACAGAGTTCATCTGGGTGATGGGTCAAATTCATCCCTGGTATAACGCCACTGAAGTAGCTGGATTTACACCAGGGATGAATTTGGCCCTATAATACTGACCTTATATGTCACGCTAGTGTCTAGTTCAATCACGAGCAGCTCTTAGTGGACTGTAGAATGGTGGTTTTTACTAAGTGTGATGCTCAAATACAATGTACTGCATGGGATGTATGTATATACTTGGTTATAATATTGAATACCTGTGACACAATGGAAAATAAGTATCTCTTAGCAGCCAAGGATTAAATAGCTGGAATACGCTGAATATAAACTTGGGAAAAAATGTTAACTTATCTTATGCTAACCGTATACAATGCCACTTCATAATCAGTGGCTCTAATCTCAGGCATTTTAATTTAAATCACCCTTTTTCCGGGAAATCCCTCCACTAATGCTTCCAGTGCCTTGAAGATTTCCTCTTCCAGCCTTTAAGTTCTCATTTGCAAGGCAAGTTGTAGTTACCTCCTACTTGAGGAAGGAGTAAGTCCCCCTTCAAAGTGCCATCACTTCTAATTTGTCCAGAAGGGTTGATGTCATCTTCTCCTTATGCCATTGTATCTGCCAGCTCTGGAAGCAACACAGTGAAAATTGAGCCCAGAAGAGCCACACAGTTTACTATATAGGTTCCTTTTAGAAGAGACTAAAGTCTGATGTCTTCTGTGAATTCTGGATATTGGAAAATCTCAAGATACTTTATTTTTAATAGTGAAGTTTGTTAGCTGTCTGTCAAAATCCACCCACTCCTGCTTCCTTGTTCTGTATCTGTTGACTGACCTCTCCAGTCTGAGGGTTAACTATATTTCAGTGTTATATGTGTTTATATAGCAGGCACGGTGCTTCTGGAATCCTTCGGATGAAAGGCCATATTGAAGCATAAATAATTATTATCTTTGTGTGGCAGTGCAGCTTGTTGCCTTAAGGATACCTGTTCTTTTAATTCTAAATATTTATATCATTTTTTATTAATCACAATAAAGATGAGCCTGCATCGCCCCAAAGCCTTGGAGAAGTTTGGATCTAGGGTTTTGCTTTGGCCTATTTATAAAGATAGGGCGAGGTGTAAAGTTTATCAGATCTGGATATGAACTTTGCCTAAATTCAGGAGCACTTGGATTTTGGGGTTTAGTGACAAGCAAGGTTACAAGGGAATATCTTTATAGTTTAAAAACACTCTCCTACTCTGCCAAGAGTCAAAGGACCTCTCTAAAAGCAGGTGCCGGAGTTCGAAGAAGAAAACCGGAGACCCAAAGGGACTTTTCATGTGTGTGTTTTTCCAGTTTTAAAGTTGTTTTTTTTTCATGCTGGAGTGAAAGCACACTCAAAGGCAATTGCACAGACATCTATCACTATTAACAGGTGCCGGTAACATTCCATGTAAAAGTTGAATTAGTTTGCAGTTCCAGCTGACAAGTTTTCCATACCTGATTATGGATAATTTTACCCTTGAGGTTACTAGAATGGCAGAAAATACAATGTTACTCTAACAGCTTCCACCTCCTGACAATCTTAAAGCACTTTATGGATTCATTTCTTAATTAACTAAGCTTCATAACACTCCTGTGAGGTATAGATTTCCCTTTTACTGATGGGAAAACTGAAGCTCAAGGAATATAAGTGACTTGCCTTGAAGTCATGTAACAACTCTGTAGCAGGAACCACATATTCTGACTTGCAGCCCTGTGTTTTAAACACTGTTAGGTTATTCCAAAAATACAGGTGAAAGAATGGGAACCTGCTAAACCCTAAAATTTGAGTGTTTCATCTAAAGTCTTAATAAGTTGTGTATATAATTAAACGTAGTCATGTTTTATGCAGTTGATTATTGTGAATTAGAATTAATATTAGTGCTTTTAATTAGAAAATCAGTAATCCAAACATACTGAGACAAATTTAAAATGTTTTTGAGTTCTAATCACATGGCACATTTGTACAATATGATCCAGTTAAACCATCTGTAATGGACAGTTGGCCTCATATTAGTTTATTAAATACTATTTGAAAATGGCAATGATCCTGATCATTTGGCTTCTACCTAGTCTCACCAGATACTCAAAGCAGAACTATAAATAATACATGTTACTTTCAGGGCCAGGAAAGAAAAGCCAGATCCCATAATGGTCTTCTAATTAAAAAAAACCCCAACCTTTTATTTCTACAGAATTATTCTGTGGTCCTTACTAAACAGATCTGCCTTGGATTTCTAATGGTGAATATTTTAGCAGGAATGTAGCCTTTGTTACTATGAATAGTTTAGTACAGATTAGCGGTATGCCAATTTCCTGTTGCCTTTCAGAGCTGCAATTTGAGCTCTATTTGCTTCTGGCTGTTGCACAATTGAAAACAATGGGTGGCTTCTTTTAGGTTTCACTTCAGAGCTCTTAAAAACAGGGGAAGTGACTAAAGCCCTACTTTACAGGTAATTAACAATAGATAATGTTTGTTCTGCACTTTATTTATTTATTTTATTTTAGAGCTGATGAAGGTAGAAATACACATAGACCTCCCAGTTTAGAGACTATGCTGTAGTTTTCTGGGTGCAATCACTGACTTAATCTCAGCAAGGTGGCACTGAATGTCTGTGTCAAACATATGCCTGATTAAGTAACCTAACAGAAAAACAGACCAGTTAAAAGAACAGACCAGTCAATACATTTTGTTATTCATAGAGTCATAGACTTCAAGGTGAGAAGGGATCAATATGATCGTCTAGTCCAGGGGTCCCCAATGCGGTGCCTGCGGGCACCATGGCGCTTGCGTACTGGCCGGCGGACAAGCATCCGGCGAAATGCTGCCGACAACTGTGTCATCCAGAGGCGTCACCGCCAAAATGCCGCCAACTAGATGCCTCTGAATGACACTGCTTGTCAGCGGAATTTCGGCGGATGCTCGTCCGCTGCCACGGTCCGCCGTAGCTCGTTGTCTGGCACCCGCCAGACAAAAGAGGTTGGGGACCATTGGTCTAGTCTGACCTGTACAATGCATGCTGCAGAATCTCACCCACACACTCCTGTATCAAATCCCTAACCTATGTCTGAGCTATTGAAGTCCTCAAATCGTGGTTTAAAGATGTCAAGGTGCAGAGAATCCTCCAGCAAGTGACCCAGGCCCCATGATGCAGAGGAAGACAAAAAACTCCCAGGGCCTCTGCCAATCTGCCCTGGAGGAAAATTCCTTCTCAACCCCAAATATGGCAATCAGCTAAACCCTGAGCATGTGGGCAAGACTCACCAGCCAGACACCCAGGAAAGAATTCTCTGTAGTAACTCAGATCCCACCCCATCACAGGCCATTGGGCATATTGACCGCTAATAGTCAAAGACCAATTAATTGTCAAAATTAGGCTATCCCATCATAGCATCCTCTCCACAAACTTATCAAGCTTAGTCTTGAAGCCAGATATGTCTTTTGCCCCCACTGCTCCCCTTGGAAGGCTGTTCCAGAACTTCACTCCTCTGATGGTTAGAAACCTTCATCTAATTTCAAGTCAAAACTTCCTGGTGGCGAGTTTATATCCATTCAAAATGCTGAAGCCCAGGCAAACATGGTCTATTTCTTAATTTCAGTACAGTATTTCAACATGCAATGTGGAGAGCCATGCTTTTTTGATGTAGGGACCATTTTTAATGTCTTCTATATCTGTTTTATGAGGTGCTCACTTTTCATACTTTGTTGATGTTTAAGACAATTAAATATTTTCTTATGTATATTCAGTACTAGAGACCCACTGGTCCTTTAAAGATTTATTTTTAAGCGGAAAGATTTATTTATATTTGCCACATGTTATATTTGCCATCATTAGGGTAATTTCACTAAAAATATAAATGCAGAAAAAATGTTGAGTTTTGGATGCCAGGGCTCCTTATAAACAATACTGGGAAGACTTACACATCTTTCTGATGTTCACCCTCAGTCCAAACACAGAAATGAATTCTGTCCTTATATATTACAGGCCATAAGCAGACATGTTGGCAAGTTTGGCTTCCTACTACAGAAAAAAATAAAAATCATTAAACAGTGATGCAGGGAAGGCTGCCTAAATTTGGTGCTAACTTGTCATTTGGTCTCTGACTTGGTCCGATTCAGATAGTGTGCAACTTTCTGAGCAAATGGGCATTTGTGTGCACATATTGAGTTATTAGCTTGCATGCCAAAAGCACATTCTATGCTTGTGAACTTTGCACATGCACAAATTGGAGGCCAGATGAAAAACTGAGGTCTGTTCTAGTAAACTCTCCCTCTTACATGAGTAGCCTCACTGAAGTGTTCACTATAGATGGAACTTTGTTTGGAAAACCACATTCAAACTCTGCTCCCGTCTCCTCCTTTTGCCCCCAAACTGGTTTTAAACACTGTTGGATGACAGGGCTAAGCTGTTCAAAACTAGTTTAAAAACAAAACAGAACTTGAGCCTCTAGTGTAGAGGCAACCGTAGAGTCCAGCACAGATTTCTTTTGGAGGATTGAATATGTACATTCATTTGCTCTTGCCTGTTACTCACCTGTTACTTGGGGCGGCAAGCCGCAGGGGGTGCTCTGCCGGCGCCGCGAGGGCGGCAGGCAGGCTGCCTCCGGCGGTTTGCCTGCGGAGGGTCTGCTGTTGCCGCGGCTTCGGTGGACATCCCGCAGGCATGGGACCAGCGTACCCTGCGCAGGCAAACCGCCGGAGGCAGCCTGCCTGCCGTGCTTGGGGCGGCAAAATCCCTAGATCCGCCCCTACACCCACCTGAAGTCATATTTCTATTTATATGAGTACAGTACTGATTACTGTGGAGAGTGTAATGATGTGACAAACACAGCTATGATTTCAAGGGGGGAGTTAGCAGCAGAAACATGAAATCAAAACGTCTTCTCACGCAAACTTTCTAAGTAGTGGGGGAGAAGGGAAAATTGACAGGAACAATGTGTCAGAAACACCCGTTTTATATTTTCAGTATTTCCAAGTTATTTTTATAAGGCTTAAAACGCTTTGTAATATTTCATTAGAGTGAGACCTTCCACTATGAGCATTACTGCTTCCTGCTCTTAAAATCTAAAGGGCGAGTGGAAAATTGTCTAGCTCAACAGACTGCTCTCATTTCTCTTCCTTCCTGCTCTAACCAACCCTCCTGCCACAATAGACATGTTTGAGGGGTTGCAGTAAAATACACCAAAAAGACACAAGTATGCAAAGGGTCTTTTTTAAATTTGGGGGCTTACTCAGTGTGAACAGCTGGTGGAGGCGGGGGATGTAGACCTGCACTGATGGTTCTTGTTAGCAAACCTGAAAGAGAGAGGGGAGTGGTCTTAGCTAGAGGCTGAGTTCTAAAGCTGCCTAGGTCACTGATTTTGCTGTGTGATTATTTTCCTTAGTTTTCCCACCTATAAAATAGGAATAATATTACATGTGTATCTGACCTCCCTTTTGGAAAACTCCAATACAATTTAATACGGTGTGTACAATTGAATTATTCATAAATGAGTGTCAAATTTGATACAGTTGAATAGAGACATGTATTCTGCTATAGAACTCTAAGGTTAGTTTAAACAGATAAGAATTCTCTATTAAATTCTATAGTGTTGTAGAGAAAGTTCTATAGATTGTTAGTTTCATGTTTATTAAATTCTATAAAAGTTTTCCATCAGGTTGAACAGGGTCATCCCTAAGTATGTATTGCTGTGCAGCTGCACAGATCCCTGCTCTCTGTTAGCATCCATTCCTAAGATGCACCCATGACCTTCCCCACCTGTGGACTTGCAATAACTCTTCCACTAAACATTATGAAAGCCATACCCTTCCCCCAAGCTCCCTAATGTTCTATGTATGTTGCAGATATCTTCCTTAGGACCAAGCATTTTCCTTCACCTTGTCAGGGTAAATGCTAAATATTGTCTCCTGGAACCTGCAAAAAAAAAATCCTATTATTTCTGAGAAATATATGATCTCACCATTGGTGAATAGGGAACTGAGAGTTACTTTTCTCTTAGGAGATTCGAATATACAAACATTAATTCTCACCACGCCTCAATGAGGCAGGTAAATATTATTATATTATCCTAATTTTACAGATAGGGAAACAGACCCTCTGGGTCACATTCAGCCATAGCATAAGTGAGTACAGTTCCTATTAATTTTATTAGGAGGTGCACCCACCCACAAAATGGAATTTGATTCTGAGAATAAATTACTTGCCCAAGGCTACACATTACCTTGATGTTGCATCTAGTTTTCGAATCCAGGAGTTCCTGAATTCCGATCTTGCTTTTAGTCCACTAGACCATACTGCCTCTCAGAAGACCTTATGTCAAGGATATGTAGAATTGTAATTGTAGGCATTAGAAAATGAAAAAGGGAGATACTATGTGTTGGCTCTTCAGTTTTTGGGCTGCAGAAATATAGAAAAATGGGACCCTAAAATTAGGCTCTGAAATTCATATATAGGTACCTAAATAAATGGTCCAATTTTCAAGATGCTAGGAGAGCATCACTTATTAAAAAAAATAAAATAGGCCATTTATTTAGGCCCAATGGATCCTATGGATTTAGGAGTTTAACTTTAGGCTGCTGTTTTTTAAAATCTTGGCCCTAAACTTGACGACAAAACCAAAAAATATCTTCTGAAAATCAGAAGTGAACTGACCCAATTCATATAGTCTGATGAGATCAAGATAAAGGCAGGTTGTTCACATTAACATACAGGTTCAATGGAAAACAGGGCTTAGGGAAATGACAACTATTAGTGGAACTGCAGAGAGAGTGAATCTTTCCATAATATTTGGTAAGAATACTCCCAAATCCAGGAGTTCTGGTCAACTGCATTTTTTGG
The DNA here is from genome assembly GCF_020497125.1 of Mauremys mutica. Taxonomy (NCBI): domain Eukaryota; kingdom Metazoa; phylum Chordata; order Testudines; family Geoemydidae; genus Mauremys; species Mauremys mutica. The sequence continues at coordinate 46,057,274 of NC_059076.1, forward strand.
ATTGCTCTTATTTCTAATGGACCTTCTGTTTGGGATCCCTTACATTTTTTCCCTCTTAATAAATTTAACTTTAAAGGACATGAAATCCCAACCTCCTGTTAGTTTAATACATAAATTCTGAACTCTTTTCCTACACTTACTCCAAATTCAGGTTCCTGTTCTGAAATCCTTTTCTGCCAGTTCCTGAAGTACTGTACTTCAAAAGCAGGGCCGCCCAGAGGGGGGGGGCAAAGGGGGCAATTTGCCCCAGGCCCTGCAGGGGCCCCCATGAGAGTTTTTCGGGGGCCCTGGAGCAGGGTCCTTCACTCACTCAGGGGGCCCCGGAAAACTCTTCCGGGGCCCGGGCCCCCGGAGCGTCTTCCGCTCCAGGTCGTCATCGTCAATTCGTCGGCGAGGGTCCTTCCGCTCCAGGGCTGAAGCGCTGGGTCTTCGGCGGTAATTCGGCAGCGGGGGGTCCCCACCGCGGGTCTTCGGGGCACTTCGGCAGTGGGTCTTGGAGTGGAAGGACCCCCCACCTCCGAATTACTGCTGAAGCAGGGGCCCCCTGCCACGGAAGACCCCAGGCCCCCTGAATCCTCTGGGCGGCCCTGTTCAAAGGAGCTGCAGGGACTTGTTTCACAGTAACTTATGAGGTGCTCTTGACATCTGAAGAACAATGGTTGCAAATTGTTGCAAACCAGCTCCCCATTTCCTATTACTGGATTTGCTCAACTCCCAGGCAAAGATCCTCGTGTTTGATTTTTAAAAGTGGAGGATTGTTGAAATGACTGTATTGGCCTAAATGAGAAGACATGCTGGTGAGAATTTGGACATGTTAGTATGCCCTCCTCTTGGCTACAGAAAGGACAGAACTTCAGTGGCTACATGTGAAAGTCTATGCTACTTTTAAAAAATGTATTAATGTGTTAATACTTTGTGCTTGCATAGACAGTTCTACATGTACCATCAAGAATACTTACATAAAATTAATTCTTGTATCATATTTACTTGAATACTGCGGTGTTGGGCATGGAAGACGTAGTCATAAATCATAGGTTATCAGAAACTCTGCATGTGTGTGTGTGTGTGTGTGTGTGTGTGTGTGTGTGTATGTGCACGCGCGCGCTTGTTTGTTTGTTTAGAATGTGGAACATGCCCAGAGTGAATCTGAAATAAAATTGAATATTTTCTTTTCTTTTGAAATCTGAGTTGAGCCAATGTAAACTACTAAAGATAAGCATCTTTACATTTTTGTATAAGTAAAGCTCAAGGATATATTTTTCTGTACTGCTCTCAACTAGTCAAGCTAGAGCATGCCATACGGCTTGAGACTCACCATAAAGTGGCTGAGTGTTTAACTTTTGTACAAGTTTTCTTCTGTACATGTGTCTATGAACCATCTTCTTTCAAATAACTTCTTTCATACATTCTTCCCTGAGGATGATACTGCTTCTTAGCACTTTTCACCACAGCAGCTGATTCTGAATTGCAGAACAAAATTACAGTAATGGAACTTTCATTGCAAACAACATATTTTTCTTTAGATCATTTAGCAAACTGTGTAGTCAAAGCACCAGCGCTGGGAGATTCCCTGTGGGGAATAACGTACAGCACTGGGAGCCGCGCTTTGACCACACTGGCGCTTTGCAGTGCAGCAATTTGCAGCGCTGGAGAGGGTGTGTTTTCACACCCTGCTGCCGCGCTGCAAATTTGCAAGTGTAGCCATGGCCTAGAGAATCACTAAGCTAGCGGATTCTGTGTATCCGTATATGTATCATTTGTAGAAAAGTCTGTGGGATGCTTCGCAGGGATAGAGAACTATGATTATCTAGTTTGGCTCTCCCTGAATGCATCACTTCACTATGATTTTATGAATCAATAACCACTTAGTTACTTCAGACATTATCAAGCTTTTCCCTATATTTCCTGCTCCTGTTGTTCCTCCTCTTAACTTTGATTGTAACACCTTTCTGTCTCTGTAAAGTGTCATGCCCATCAGTGGTGTTCATATATAAATAATTGCTATAGCAATCAGTTACTTCTATTTTTATGCTCTAGGTATATACAAATACACACACATATACCTAAAACATTCAGTCAGCCATTTTATATCCAAAATTTCCATAGTAATCCAGACAACTTGTTCATCTTGCAAGCGGCAGTGCTAATTGGTATATGACATTCTTTTGTAAAAATGATGCCTCTTTCCTGTTTTCCAATTAAAGTCTTAATTTGCCAAAACAAGTGATGCACATAGGAATATTTGACTGCCTTGTTTTGATTTTATGTAACTTTTTCAGTATCATTTTACAATGACTCTTAGATAGGTAGGTGTCATGCCAAAAAATTGAATATTTAAAAACTGTAATGATCTCATCTGATTTTTCTATTTTAAACAAGGCGCTTTTTGATGGTTTACTAGACATGACATAAACAGTTTCCTGTTTCATATTTTAGCTATGCTAGAGAGAGTCAGTTGCCCTGGATCTGCAACTACAAGGGCTAACATCCCTCAGCAGTAAAATAGTTGCTGTTTAATAAGTGGCAGAGGATGGGGAAGTAAAAGAAACAATGGATGAGGTGGGCAAGGATGTGCCATATCGGAGCTAGGAGGGGCACATTGTTTTCTAATAGCAGCAGCTCGCCTAAAAATTTGTTGATGTGGCAAAATTGTTTTTGGCTTAGCTGGGGGAAAAGCAAATTTTAAAAGGATGGTGGCAGACTTTTAGGTCCCAAGGTTCTTCCACCGAAATAGCTTTCTTTTTTAAAATATAAATCTACGTTCTGTCTGGAGAGTTCATGTTCTTGCCTTTGGTGCAAAGGGGCTGTGCCCTAGCTTCATAAACGTGCTGTTTTCTGTAGAGATGTGCAGGACAGCAAGACTGAGCACAGGATTGGAACGCCTGAGTTCAAGTTTTAGTTCTGTTATTGATTTGCTGTGTGGCCTTAAGCAAATCACTGTCCCTCTTTGCCTCAGTTTCCCCATCAATACAGTGGAGATAATACCTACTTCACAGTCATGTTGTGATGGTTCACTACTTAATGTTTCTACAGTACTTTAAACATATAATTCCACTTTCTTTTGAGAATTGCAAAATATTACTCAAATTATGCTACATTTTTTTTTCTCTGCTTGCTGGAGAAATCAGATGAGAGATTATTGAAAGTTTATATCACTATTAAAAAAAGAGCTCTTAAGGTAAAAGAACTTCAGGACTTAAAAGGTTGACTATCACTTTAAAAGTTAATATATCCTATTTGAGTGTTTAGCAGACACTGAGAAATTGCCTCCTGTTGCTTATGGACACAGCTGCCCTTGGCATTTTTGGACAGGCCTGTATAACTTTTGTTTTTTCCCTTTTTCCCACCACACCCCCATACCTAAGCATAACGTGTTTCTGTCTTTTCTTATCACAGTGCTTTGCACAGGGTCAGGCTAAGGATTCTGTAGAGAGTTGGCCAGATGTTTCTTCGGGAATCACCTTAATCTTAATTCATTTTACATTTAAAAAAACTAAAACAAACTTATGTCATGTATCTTTAGATCATTCTCTTGCTGCAGAAATGGAGCCAAGGTGTTATTCCTGGTGCTCCTTGCAATTGGTTTGCATCTGTGTATACTGCTTTATATTTGCAAGGCCATTTTTGCAGGGAGAAGGGCTAGAAGTCCAAAATTGTCAAACTTGGGTGCCAAAAATTAGGCACTTACATGAGGGAAGTCAACGAGAGCCAGAGCTCTTAAATGTATGGCCATATGGGGTATGTTCTGCACTGCTACAGATTTTGCCTCCCTCTCCCAGTGCACCACAAATTCAAGCAGTGCCCTACAATATAGAGAGCACAGGGGTGGGACTGGAGCCCCTGCTTCTTTCCCTACAAGATAGGTAGCTCTGGGCCTCTGCTTCTCTCGGCCTTTCTGCCTCAATATCCAGAGAGGTGGTCTCAGGGAGGCAGCCCACAAACCAATGGGTTTTTTTGGATATGGGGAGGGATGAGGAGGGAGCAAGCTGATTGGGCTGCTACATTATTGAGGGAGGGAGAATGGAGTAGAGCAGGCTATGTGATGTTGAGCTCTTCACAGGCTGGGAGGCTCTAGTCTCTCTCCTCCCATAGTCCTTTGTAAAAAAAAAAATGTAGCAGTCCAGATTGCTGCCCCCAAAAAACCACTCTGGAAAACAACTGTCAGCTCCTGGGCAGCAGGTCCTTGGAAGGGAGAGGGAGCGAGGATCAGGGGCACCCAGAGATGTTCAAAGAGTAGCCGTGAGAACCTACCTGAGGGCAGCAGCTGTCAAGTCATGAAAAGCGGCAAGGCTTCTCTAGATTAATGGCACTGGGCATGGATCATCCCACTTTTCCCTGGCACCACCAGTAACCTGAGCAGTTTACACAACCTCTTGCTAGCCCGCTCCTCCTGTGGAACAGATTGCAAAGGTCTCTCAATTCATGCAGGGAGGAAATATCCTTAAAAAACAGGGTTGATACTTCAGAAACTTGGGTGGTGGAGAGAGCTCCTTTCTGCCTTTCATGGCTATGCTGTTCCTGCTTCATTCTCTTCTGCAGATCCAAGCCAAAGGAATCCCCTCACTGGAAGGTAACAAAGACAATGCAATGGGAAATCGAGTTCTCCATGTTAAAATGGTGCCTGGAATGCAGTCCTTGGAAAAGCCGAAGCTCCCTGATCTCTCTCTCTCTCGCTCTCTTTCAGAAGCCTGGAGTTAGTGTAGGGTTGGGTGGAATAGCAACTTTCATTCCTGCCTGGTTTGATGTTTTCATTATGAACCTGAATCCCAGCCCTGCTTTACTGAAAGATTCCCAGAAGTTAAGGAACCTTTCAGTGAACCTGGTATGAATTTTGGGTGAACTCATTCTGATCTCTGAGTGGCAAAGGAGGATTTATTTGGGGGTTGCGTGAATGGAAAATGATGTGAACATCTGCAGTTAATGCCCCCCTGAAAGAAGGAAGTCACCAGAAACCATCAAACATACAGGCATCTAACTCTTGATCCAGAAATAATCAGTCAGTGTCAATAATTCACAGAACTATCCTATCTCTAATCTCCCTTTCTGGAGGGAAGTTTACTGAGAAGGTGGTATCAGGTCAGGTACAGCAGCACTTGGCTTCTCTAGTTATTCATATTCCTTCCAATCAGGCTTCAGACTTGTATAAGTCACAAAGATGGCACTGGTGGTTTTGACAGATGATCTGCTCCATACTATGGACAGAGACCAAATGTGCATGCTAAAACTATTTGTCTTAGAAGTAATCATTGACACTAGGGGAGTCAAAAGTTTATGCTAGCAGGTCCTGCTGGGGGTGTGGGGTTAACACTATTCTACAATAACTTTAGTCTTTCACATCCAACAGAGGATGATGATAAACAGCTTCCTCCCCACAGAATCCTCAATCCTGACACAGTTCCCATCTCACATCTGTGTCAGACTTCCAGGGGAGACCATCAGACATGATGGCGTATGATACCAATAATATGCTGACGATAAATCCAGATCTATGTTGTCTATTCTCTGTGTGGGGACAGTGCTGTCTCCCAGATGTCATACTGTCTGGGTGTAGTAGGGACATGGATGAGAAACAATTGGCTTAAGTTCAGGCAAGGAAACAGACATGCTAGTTGGCAGGGGGAAACAATTTAAGGATCTTAAGAAGTCTGTGACCACCTTCTCAGCTGATGGCATCTGTCTGAGTATTGTCAAGCTGATGCATAGATTAGGAGTCCAGGACTTCCAGAGTGATCAAAATCCCTTCTTTATCTAGACCTGGCCAATAGACTTCATTCTTTATTATTGGGTAAGAAATGGTGATCCCACACCTTCAGGCTAGACTACTGCAATGTATTCTCCCTGGGTCAGATCATAGAAGACCCCAATTAAAGCCTGGGCGGTATGTGTCAGCTTGCCTGCTAAGCAAGACAGAACTCCGAGAACATATCATGCCAGTGCTTTACACTCTGGGATGGTTACCTGTCTGCCTCCAAACCCAGAGCAGCTGTACACCACTGGGAACGCCTGACAGGGCAGGGACAGACTTTTCTCAGTGAGGAAAAAGCTTCTGCCAGTGATTAGGCAGGGGTAACATTTTACTACTTTCAAAGCATACTACAGGACCCACAATTTTGCAAAGGCGTTTCCTTAATAGATTGGGGGTTCCCACTCTTCACCTGGAGTTAGACGTCTGATGAGAAGCTTTGCGGGAGAGAGCTGCTGTTAAGCAGCATTCCATGTATTGGATTAATGTGTGTAAGGTCAGACAGGTACTGAGGCACCAGACATGTTAGAAATGCATATTGATAACAATCAAAATGTTGCAATGGAAATCAGTTTCTCACCTGCTTCAGTTTACAGAAGCAAACTGTAGTACCAGGGATGTAAACAAAACGCTGACCGTTTACACATAGATATGTTTCTAATTACTTAGATTGTAAACTCTTTGGGGGAGGAACTGTCTTTTTGTTCTGTTTGTACAGTGCCTACCACAGTGGAATCTTAGTTTGCGACTGGGGCTCCAGGGCACCGCTGTAATACAAATAAATAATAAATTGTGAAACCAGAGTTAAAGCCTGGTGACTATAGTTTTGTGGGGGGGGGTGGGGAGTGGTTTATTTGGGAGTATTTACTGTATCTGACAACCTGTATTATGTACATCACAAATGATGGCAACTTCAGGAAGGTGGCTACTAGCAGCAGGAGGACAAATGCCAATCGTATTTAAAACCTGTATTTTCAAAAGTGTGTCATGGTTTGTTCATGTTGAGAAGTGCTTCCCACCTGTTAAATTTTTGGGTTGCTGAGTTCAGCTGAATGGGGTTAGATTGGCCCTTAAATCACAAAGCTGCCAAGTCATCCCAACATCAGTTGAATTGGTAGCCAGGCTGGCTACTTAGCGCTTTTCCTGGAATAAATGGGGCAATTTCTCATCTCAGGCACTCTGGTGTAAATCCAGAGCAATGTCGCAAAAGTCATTGGTGTTACTCTGGATTTATACCAGTGTAATTGAGAGCAGAGTTTGGCCCAGAGAGTAGTCTTAGTGAGGGTTTAATGTCTCTCTTTGTTCTGATAATTATTGAAAATTATGCCTTTCAATGGTATTACTGAAGTGGGTGGCATGAGGCAAGGCTGTATAAGCTCCTCTTTTGTTTGATTTATCAAGGCACCCAAAGGGTTTATGAGCTAGAATTGATTCTTTAAAAGCTATTTGTAGTTTCATACCGTAGGTTGTGAACCAGGAGCTTGGCCACTATTGCCTCTCTCATAGCCCCCCCACTATAATAGTGTAGAATCTAGATTTCATCCATAAATGGTTTTGGAACAGCCATTACATTCCACCACCCCTCATGAAAGAAAATGTCACGATCAATGGTTTATGGCATCTTTCATTCAACACTTTGTTTCTTAAAGAACACCGAGACAGGTAACATTTTACCCGGATTTTCCCTTGCTTTAAATTTGTGTACTTCACTTTCCCTCCACATTAGTGTTCTACGGCAGAGGTTGGAAGTTATGGAAGGCAGGTTCCATCTTTAATTGCCTATTAAATAGGGACTGTTGTTTGAGTCAGAGCAATCTGTAATATGTCAGTGCTCTCTTTGTACTCTTAAGGAAATGTCTGAATGTGGAAATATACCTCTCTGCATATGCTTCTCCAGCATTCTTTGGGATATTCTTCTCTGGCATGGTGTCCTATTAATATCTTATGTAATAATCTAGCTAGGGCAGTGTTCACCAAACCATATGGAATAGACTACCTATGTAAGAAAATGAATACAAATCTGTGTGGAGTGGTAAGAGAAGGAGCATGCCATGCATGGTGTTTTGCCAGATTTGGTTGCTTTGTCACTTTTTTTAATGGTCTATTTTAACATCGGAATTTCCCTTTCTTGACCTCATTTCTCCAAAATGCCAAATTATCTCCTATATAGTCTCATATATGTTTGCTAAACTATCTAAACCCCCAGCAAAATTATGTAGCAGTCCTAGATTTGTGACATCTTACAGGGTAAATTCATTTTGCAAATGTTACAGTACTTTTTTGCCCATCTAGGCTGATTGATCAAAATGGGTCTTTTCTGGTGTACACCTTGTAGTGTATAGTGTGGGTTCTGTCATGCTTCATATTTCTAGCTACTTTTTAAGTAGAAAAAGCGTAAGTGTACAAGTGAAAGTCCAAAAAACAAACAAACAAAGCTGGATTAGTTAGTGGACATTTTCTCAGATCCCTGTCCTTGAGCTTGCTGGGACAAAAATTAAAGATGTTGATATTTAGAAACCAATGAATGTCAAGCTCAGCCTCTGAACTAAACTTTTTCTGAGATCAGCCTTTGTGACCGGCAGTGAGTTGCAAACAGCACAGCAATGCCCCCTGCCAATCCCCCCAGAAAAAGAAAAATTGCCCAAAGCACCAGGGGACACTCCTAACTTCCTATTCTGTGAATTTTGGCTTAGTTTGATTTGGACTGAATGACTTCACTAGTGAACTGAGGATGTGTCTAGGTGCTTGAATAGCTGCACTGATTCAGTTCCTAGCTGTGTCGTGCCAAATGCATCCAGTGCAAATCACGTATTGAGGGAAAGTAAGGACATGTACTACTACTGGGGAGGTCGTCGCATTTGTACTGTATTTGTACTGAAATGTTTGTAATTCTGCTCTTCCACAGGCCATGGCAACTGGACTGAATGTAATCTGGCTCTTTTATTTTCTTGCTTCCATTCAAATAAGGCCTTATAACAAGGAAAGAGAGAGAGTGTATGTGTAAGAAACAAAGTATGAATAACAAAGAAGACATTTGCCAAAGAATTAAAATTGATCTTTTTTTAAATTTATTTTTGCTTTAGAAAAGGTTCTGAGTGGATATAAATTTAATTCAAGGAGGTTGAATTTAAATATTTTTTAAAAATCATCCATTTAAAATTAAATAAATAAATAAAAACTGCCTAGTTCTCCATGGGGCCTTGTTCACTGATAAGAGCCATCTATCATTATTGAATTAAAATGAGGGATGTCTCTTGTAGTCGGCATTCCATAAGAGGTGATGTCCCTCTGTTGGGAAAGTTCTCTTTTTTCTGTTACTTGGTGCCTGGGAAAGCTGCTTTTAAATTACAAAAAGTTTGAATCATCGCACAGAGTCACTGGCCCCTCTGAGGCGGCTTTCTCTCTCTTCTTAAGAACAGACCACGCACAGAGCCAGATGGTTCCCGTCTGCTGGCTTTATTCAATGCACTTCCTCCCACAGACGGGAGCCCTTTTGCCCTCCTTCCAGCCCCCCTCCCCTCCCTTTCAACCATCCACCACTGGGCCTTTCTGTTCTGCGGCTGGAAATAATCTTTTATTGCCCAGTTGTTCGGAAGTGACCTTTTGCCCTTGATTAGATAGCACCAGGCTCTATCACCGGATTGCTTTTGAGCTGGCAGTTGCTTTTTTGTGTTCACTGATCCGGTGTCAGGGAGAACAATGCAAGTCTTTGCAAAATTTTAGTACAGCTAAGGCCTCATGTGGGATAGCTGGGGGAGAGGAGGAATGGGGTTGTATAAAGCAGCCTCACAGACCATGATTAATTGTAAAAAAAACATTTCCTTTAATAAACTGCAAAACAAATTCTGTGTTTTTATACCCATCTTACAAGTATTTACAAACCACCTTTCCCTCCTTTCCAGCCAGCTTGAGGTTACAGTCAAAGCTAATGAAGAGAAACAGGGAACAGATTCCCTTACAGGGTATACATGTATGTACAGGCATGTAAGTTTAAAGCGTGCTGAGAGTCTGTGGCAGACTTGGAGTGTAAAAGGCTGTCCCAGTTGATATTAGAGTTCAAATCCCAGTCTCTCACTGCTTCAGGACTTGAAGAAGAGCTCTGTGTGGCTCGAAAGCTTGTCTCTCTCACCAACAGAAGTTGGTCCAATAAAAGATATTGTCTCTCTAATATCCTGGGACTGACACGGCTACAACTACACTCATATTATACCACAATTCACTCATTGACTAAAAAGCTATAGTCAAGGAAGTTTGAACTGGGTTTTCAAAATGTGTTCAATATGACTTAATCTCTAGCACAGTAAAAAAAAAAAAATACATCTGGCTTCCATTCCTATAGGAGTTAATAAAGAAAGGTCACCTTTCTATAGAATCTTTGTGCTAGCCTATAGGATTCTTGAGCCGGGATGAAATTTTCTATTAAATGTTATGGAATGTTTAGACTAATTTTTATAGACTCCTGTTGCTTCCATTGCTACCAAATTTGATTGGACTTTTATATATGGGATATTTTGGCAGTCCAGTCAACCCCTTCACAATTAGCTTACACTGTAGTACACAGCTCAGAAACCAGTTTTTTTATTCTGAACTGTGCCCAAAATAAGTATTTTAAATGTTCTTTTATATATCAAGTCTTTGTGAGTCAGACCGACTCATACATAATTTGTCTTAGATTTTTAATTCAGAATGCCAAGACACTTTATTATTTGTATTACAATGATACTCAGAGGCCCCAGTTTTGTGGTGACCCATTTTACAAGACTCTGTATACCCAGTAAGAAACAGTCCCTACTCAAAAGAGCTTGCCATCTAAATAGGGACAAGATGTGACAAGTAGACACAACACAGCAGGAGATGAAGGAAGGTGAAAGATGACAGTAGACTTAATGATGGAAGTAACAGGAGCACAAGGCTGCATATAATTGCCAAGTGTCCAATTTGGAGGCTTCATAGTTTTGTCCTTGTCGTTGTTTTATATGCGTTTGTTTTGAGAGACAAAGTGATGAAGAGTTGTAATGAATCACTATCAAGCCACCTGCCTAGTCAGTATCATATGAGGCAGTTAATCAGGGAAATCACGGTAAAGGTGAGTACACTAAAGGGTTTGGAAGGAATAAAGGGTAGTGGCTCTGCACATCAATCAAGGAGGCTGCTCTATGCATAAGGGTAAGCCTAGAAGAAGGCAAAGATACTTGAGAGAGAAGCAGGCCAGTGTGTGGTTGAGGCTGCCATTGGTAGCAGAGCAAAGGAAGTGGGTTGCAATGCTATGAAATAAGAGATTGGCTGAATAAGAAGGAAATGAAGATCAGAAATTTATGTTGCAATGATGAAGGAAGAGGCAAAGGACCCAAAAGAGGTGGGATATAAATTGATGAGCTAGGAAGATGATTTATTTACTTAATTGTGTGTGCGTGTATATTAATTTATTAGGTTTATAGAAGGGCACCTATCTTAAGTTGCAGGCACTGTCATATAATGGAAAGTACACAAAGTCTCAGAAAAGAACAACTCAGCCCAGCAACATAGTCCACACCCACTTAGTGGGAAAAACCTTAACAAACATTACAGTGTCTAATATATATTAGAAACCCTGGAAATTTAACCGAAGGTAATATGAGTATGATTGCCGTCCCTTTTCTCCCATGACACTCAAATTGTATTAAAAAAATAAGTGAGTGGTAGTAGGGATCACTTAACACCCAAATTGCCCATTCCATAAGGGGCATCTGCCTTCAGGGAAAGATCTGGAGAAAACTGTGCGGGAAACATCCTGGAGTTTTCCTTCTGCCCCCTTCCATATTCTTTTTTTCTCAGAAAGAGGCAAACTAGCTGTATGTGTTTACAGCTTTAACTCTGGTGTAACACATCTTTTGTCTAATGTGTAGATATAGTATGTATTTATATGTGTATATATTAATATAATGTACACATGTATGTATGTAATGTATGTGTATATATATAATATAATGTATGTGGTGGTGTAAGAGCCGGGACCCAAGGGGGCAGGGGAAGTAGATTGGGACAAGAAGCTTGGTAGGGATGTGGAGAGGTGGAAATGGGACTGGTGACTGACAGGGGGAAGAGATGACTGGGACTTTGGGTGGTGGGGAGACTGGCATATGAGTGAGGGAACTGGGTCTGGGAACAATGGTGGAGACTGGGACTGAGAGTTGGATGGAGGGGACTGTGACTAGCTGGGCAAGGAGACTGGGAGCCAGTACATAGGGGCAAGACTGAAACTGGGACAGGACATTGGGACTGAGACCCTGGGGGACAGAGGGAAGGAGGCAAGGTGGGAGAGGAGACAGATCTGACAAGGAGTCAGAGTGCCAGAACAGGCACTGGGTTTCCAAAGAGACTGGGACAAGGAGCCAGTGGGGGAAGAGGTCAGCAAGATAGGGGCCACTGAAATAAGAGAAGGAATCTGGGGAGAAAGACTGGAACTTGGAATGGGGAAGGCACTGAGGCACTGAGACCAGAGTGCGAGGGGAGAGAGAGATCAGATGAGGACCTGGGAGGGTGAGAACTGTCCATAAAAGGATACTGGGACTGGAAGTGGAGAGAAAAGAAGGATGGGGAGTTCTGAGGGGCAAGGCTAGGACTTTATGAGCAAGGAGACTGGGACTGGTATGGGAAGCTAGAGGACTGGAGATAGGGACTGGCTAGATGAGGAGAATTGGACGGGGATGAGGAGCTAAGAGCGCAGAAGAGACAGGACTGGGACATGGACAGGCTGGAAGGAGCAGGACCCAGGGGCGTCTCCAGGCCCCAGCACGCCAAGCGCGTGCTTGGGGCGGCATGCCGCGGGGGGCGCTCTGCCGGTCGCTGGGAGGGCGGCAGGCGGCTCTGGTGGACCTCCCGCAGGCGTGCCTGCGGAGGGTCCGCTGGTCCCGCGGCTCCGGTGGAGCATCTGCAGGCACGCCTGTGGGAGGTCCACCGGAGCCGCGGGACCGGCGACCGGCAGAGCGCCCCCCCGGCGTGCCGCCGTGCTTGGGGCGGCGAAATGGCTAGAGCCGCCCATGGCAGGACCTAAGGGGTTAAGCTTGAGGGGGAGCTTGGAATGGAACCCAAGATTCCTGAGTCTCTGAGCCATTCTGCTTCTGACAGCAAATATCTATGAAACCCTCTGAACCTGGTGGGAACTCTCCTACATTGGGGGATGTTCCTAGCAGGGGACTTATGGGAAGTTTCCACTATCTTCATGCTGCCTGATCCAAACTCCATTCAAATCAGTGACCATTTTTGCATTTATTTCAGTGGGCTTTGGATCAGGCCATAGGTGCTGGAAATAGGGGTGCTGGGAGTGCTGCCGCACCCCCGGCTTGAAGTGGTTTCCATCATATACTGGGTTTACAGTTTGGTTCAATGGCTCCCAGCCATTGTACCAGCATCCCTGGATCAGGCACTTGGCAAGGGGGTGCTACAATGGTGATTAATAAGATCACGTGGTTTAATTTGTATGTAAAACATCTTGTACAGTATCAGAGGGGTAGCCGTGTTAGTCTGGACCTGTAAAAGCAGCAAAGAGTCCTGTGGCACCTTATAGATTAACAGACATTTTGGAGCATGGGCTTTCGTGGCTGAATACCCACTTCGTTGGATGCATCCGATGAAGTGGGTATTCACCCACGAAAGCCCATGCTCCAAAATGTCTGTTAGTCTATAAGGTGCCACAGGACTTTTTGCTGATCTTGTACAGTGTATATGGTAAGATGTTGCTAAATATGCTTGTAAGACAAAATGAAGATGGAGAAGAAATTTAAGACAGTTTTGGCTGGGTTATGCTGATGTGACTGCTGAAATTCACTGTAAAGTAATGAGAAAGGGCCACTGAATTCACATATCTACTAGGAAAAATGGTTGGAGTTCTGGATATTGCTCTGAATTCATCTTCACAACGATTGGCAGTAGTGCAAAAGGCAAACAAGATTTTGGGGGATGCATAGATGCATCAAACATTGCTTTACATAAGTTATTTTAGTACTATATGCAATACAGTATGAGGCACTAGCAGCAGAAAACAATTATTTAAATTGCTGTGTATAATTCTTGTCATAGTACCATAAAGTTGTTGAGATTCTACTGGTGGAGCAAATGGCAATATAAAATTGATCTTTTGGGTTCTGCGTTATGAAGAAAGTTTAGTCAGACTTGGTTTTAATTGCTTAGGAGAAAAAGAGAGAATTTCATGCAGATCTAGAATTGGTGGAGGTCAGAGAGCAATACAGTTTCCTTTGTTAAAATAACATTTCCAATATATAAAGGGGTGGGAGACCAAGTAAGGATGCTCCAACCATTTTCTCTCGTCTACGCAGCATTCAATGCACTGTAAAGGTGAAAAAATCAAAATGATGTCAATAGGATGTTTGAAAGGATAACTTTATTTGAAAACAAGACAACATGGACCGAAGGGGAGAGAGTTGCATTCCCATTCATTATCTGTAGGCAATTCAGGGAAAAGTTATTTACTTGAAATTACTGAAATGTGGGAAGAAAACAAAGAAAGTCATATCTTGTGGTTGAAGAAGTAGTTGTAATTGTTCCCCCCCCTTCTGGAATTACTGTTATTACAAGTATTTAAATGACTTAACGTTGCCTTCTGTAATTTTTCTGTATTTTGGCATGGCTCTGATAGCCCAGAGCTCAGAACGCTCCTGGATGACCTGCACAGGAAAATTCTTACTAATGAATTCTTTTTTTTTCTTTTCATTTGTCAGATCTTTTATATGAGATTGATGCTAGCTATTTGATAGTCAGTAGTCACTCAAGAACAACATAGAATTTGATACCTGTGGAAGAAATTGTATTAAGGGTAAATGATGACATTTATACAGTGGAAAAATGTTTCCCTGAATCACACAGCAAACTGTGTCTATTTCTTGTCATCAGATATACGAACCCACAGAAGTGTATTTTAAGGCTATTTCCACCTACCAACAACCCTGTCATCATTAGCAACTAATAAGACATGATGACATCATTTTTAGTTATGTGTGATATGGTGTACTTGTCCCACACTGGACAGGGGGGGTTAATCCCATACTCTGGGCAGAGGAAGCCACATCCCCCTCACCCCGGCTGTGCATACTCGAACTGAAGGGTCAGTGTAAGAGTGAGCAGCCCAGCTCAGTCAGGGAGAGAGGATGCACATTTCAGGCTCCTGCCAGGGCGCTGCTGGAGCCCCAGATCGCAGAGGCCAGCCACCGCAAGACCCAGTGGATACCAGAACTGTCATGAGTGTCACAGGCTGGAGACCCAGGTGACCCATGGACCACGCCACTGGGAGACAGGATAGGAAGTAGCCCAGGGGAGACTAGCAATTGATCTGATTGTAGAACCGAGCAATAAGTCAGCATGTTGCAGTTGGATCCCCGCTGACCCAGAGGTGAATACACTTGCCGATGCCAGGGCCCTGGGCTGGGGCAGGGAGGGTCCAGGTCCCCCCTACTCTTGCCACCACCCCACTGGGTGATGGCCCATCCCGCTCTGGCCACCAGGCCACACAGCCCTGCTAAGGAGGGCAGCTGCATTGATTCCAGACATTAAGCTACACCGCTCCCCTAAGGAGGGCAGCCTGTGAGGGAGGGCAGCCATATTGACTCTGGCCACTAGGCCACATAACCTGCAAGGGAGGGCCACTATATTGACTCTGGTACCTAGGCCATACAGCCCTGCAAGGAAGGGAAGCCATATTGACTCTGGCCACTAGGCCACATAACCCTGCAAGGGAGGGCCACCATATTGACTCTGGTACCTAGGCCATATAGCCCTGTGAGGAAAGGAAGCCATAATGACTCTGGCAATTAGGCCACACAGCCATGCTAAGGAAGGCAACTGTATTGACTCTGGCCACTAGGCTACACTGCCCTGAGGCTAAGGGCAGTCAGCTGGACTCAGCCACAGGACTGTAACGCCCTTTTCCCCACCTCAAAGGGGTATGGGGTGTACTTGCCCTGCAAAATTATATGCGTATGTTTTCAGATTTTTCTATTGATAGTGACAACTTTTTACCCATTTAGTACACTTCAGAAAGGTAGACCCAAGACATAAACAACTATGGAATAACACGGTGAGGTTTTTTTCACTTGGTTAAATTGTACAACATAGTAAACCTCTTCCTGTCCCTGCAGTTGCCTTGAGAGGTATTTTCCTTTTGATTTTCTGCTTGATTATTGATTTATGCATCATGTGTGCAGTTCAGTGTCTGTATCTGCTACAATTTATTAAGAACAAACATCAGGGAAATCTTAAACATCACATTTATTTTGCAAGATAAAATTAGCAACAAAGCTCTCCTTTCATGGATACCCGAAATCATGAAAAACTCACTTGTTAAAAATGCAAAATTCAGACCAAGTTTGCCAGCAGATTCTAAGGTCCACAAACCATATGAACCCACCTGGCTTGATACATAGGTTGCATCTAAACCATATGAAGCATATGATGTAAATTGGTGTTTCCAGTTGAGTGTTGCCTTGAGATTTTTGGGTTCATCTTAATCCAAAATTCAGAGCAATAAAAATACTGTACATAGATCAAAACCTAATACACTCTAATAAATGTAAGTTCAGCTGAAGGCATAAATCATTAGTACTTTGCAATGATTGATTCCTAGACCAGTAAATATATCTTTTATGGATCATTCCCATTGAGGCTGAAGATTTTATACAAATAACTTTATGGTACAATTTGCATATTTTATAATTGTATTATTTAAAATTGTATAAACTCATTTAATAAACAGCAATGTCCTGTTTCCCAGAACTTACGCCTGACAAAGCTGCAGCATGTAACAAACTTTAGGAACACACGATTTGCCTCACAGGACTAGACCATCTATCCATCTAGTCCAGTATCCTGTCTCTGGCAGGGGCCAGGACCAGATGCTTCTGAGGCAGGTACAAGTAACCCTATAGTAAACAAGTCAGATAATGTACTCTCAGGGGAAGTTTAATTCCAAGTGATGTCAGTAAGAGATGGATCTATCCTCTGGATCAGCAGGGGCTATGTCCCATATTAAAAAAAAAAAATCCTTCTTCCAAGCACTGATGCCAGCTTACAGAGTCACCATTCCTGCTCCCTCTGATCTGATCCATGCACCATGGCATTGTCCATCTGTTTGTTTTGTCTCATACTTAAAATATTCTTGTTCTGGCTTCTGTTGCAACAATTGCTTTATGGACTGTGCAATTTAAGGCCTGAGGCTAACTGCTTCTACTGGACCCTGGGAATATGTCTACACTGCCTCTGGGAGTGAGACTCCAAGCCTGGGTCCACAGACTTGTGTTAGTGGGGCTTGTGATAGCGCTTATAAATAGCTGTGTAGACACTGTGGTTTGGACTTTAAAACCTGGGGGTGGTGGCAGGCTTCAAAGCTTGAGCTCCATCCTGAGCCACGACGTCAAAGTAAGGTCTAGGCAGCTATTTTTGACATGCTAGCATGAGCCCCACTAACACAAGTCTGTGGACCCAGGCTGGGATGCTTGCTGCCAGATGCAGAATAGACACACTATTATTAGGTCTGCTGTAGGTTAAACACCTAGCCAGGAGGACTCTCATCATAGGGTATGTCTGCACTGCAATCACGAGGTGTGGTTGCATCTCATGTAGACATACCCAAGCTAACTTTCATCTAGCTATACAGGCCCTCCTGGAACCCTGGGTGATTACTTGTGGGCTAGCCCTCACTGAAGCATATGCTGCCGTGGCTTCACGCTCTTGGACCCAAGCTAGCTAGATTACAGCTAGCTCAGGTATGTCTGTATAAAATACACTCACATCCTGTGTTTGATGTATAGACATACCATATGATGGGGGTCCTCCTAACCCAGAGCAGACTTAATCACAGTGATGCCACCTAGAAGATCTGCTATCCAGAATGGGAGACTGACGCTCCTGACCAGGAACTATGTAGAAAGTACCAAAACAAAAAAAAAAAAAGAGAGAGGGAACTTCCTTGCCTAACTGGGAGTCTTAAGAGAATGGTTGAATGTTTATAATATAATCATCAGTGCAGAACACAGGCACTGTTTTCCTTGATTTTTCATTATTTAGCTTAACGTCATCAGTGTAGAAGGTGTTGAATATGAGGCAGAGTGTTCTTTCCTTGTCTGAACATTTTCTCCTAGTATCTTTCTAATTGTTTTGATAAAGAGAATATGTCTGAATAAATTACATTGAAGACATAACACAATGTAAATAACATTTAAAAGTGTGTGAAAAGTAGATTATAAATACAAATACACAAAGAACAGTACTGAAATCATTTCACAAATTTCAGGATATAAGCACATACATCAGACAAAATGTCATTCTCTAAATTTCTAACCTAGTTCTTTCCTACATAATGCTACTTTCTTGAGGAATAATGTATTTCTTTTGGGGTTTTTTGTACACTTTCAAGGAACTGAAAATCAGTCAATGGGACTACACACATGCAATAGATTTGACTATCTGCATACGTGCTTGTAGGATCATGGCCTTACTTTTTATATTCCTGAAACCTCACTAATATTTTCCAGTTTTAGATGAACTTGTCATTTAAAATCTGTTAAAAATACTCAAGCAAAATCTAGTCATTGCAGGCAGATAACAAGCCTTAAGAAAATTATCTAAGCATTCATTTTAATTAATTAAATACAATGCGACATGTCACACTTTTTCTCTGCTTTAACAACATGCTATAGTTTAGTAAATATATTAAAATACACTAAAATTAGAAGCAAAATTCTTCTTTTAGTTCCACTAATGTAAATCTTGAGTAACGCCACTGAAGTCAAAGAAATTATTCTAGTGAGTAAATATTGTTCACAAAGCAGGCTTGTAGGATTGTACCCTTACACTGGTGAATCTTAGATCATAATTTTGCTGTGGATATTTACTACTTGCAGTTGTTATATTTATAATGTTGTTTTCCCTGTCTCCTATTCTGAATATAGAGAACGTTGCAAGTACCTCAGTAAAGGCAAATACCTCAGTACAGTACAAATCCATTTTTAATGATTCATGCTATACACTTTAGTCCACTGTGAAAAAAACACCTCAGGTCATCCTAGTATTTTCCGTTTTCTTCCAGATCAACCAAACCATGTTATGTTCTATCTATTTCTGTGATGGTGATTATGAAAAGGAAACAGTTGTAACAGGAAACTTTCACTTAGCAAGATGGGGAATGATTTAGAAATTGCTGTAATCATATGTCCGCTTTATAGCAGTATTTGAGTGCAGTGAGACGTGGCTTATTGCTCTTGTTAAAGCTTCTCAGTATAGAGAAGATTTTGTCTCAGTATAATGATTTTCCATTTTAATTTGGAATGCTTACATTTTAAAAGTTTTACCTTAATTTAAAGGATATGATTGCTCCAAGAGAGTCAGACTTTCCCCAAATATACTTGCAGTTGGTTTTATAACAGGGAAAGGTGACCATTCAAGTCTGAGAGATTGTTTTGTTCTAATCCTAACAGATCATTTGCAGAAGACCTCAATTAAGGTCCAAAAGTAGCTTCTTTTTCCCAATCCCCTAAAAAGACCCATTCTGTTTAGATTCTAAATTCCTTATTAGAAGCAAGGACTACATCTCCTGTATCTTGTGCAGTGCTGAATACTTTTCCAGAACTAAACAACCAACAATCCTATCAAAATAAACCAACTCTCAAATGGTAGTAAACAAAAGAGAAGAATACTATATAATATGGTGTCTTTTGACTGAGAACATTTCTATGACGCCAGCCCTTAATGTTACTGGCTTATGAGATTTACATAAATTAGTCATCATGTTTTCTCATTTTCCTTTTACATATGTATGACTATTAGATGTGTGTGAAAAAATGTCAGGAGTATCAGAGCTCTATTTGCATTAGAATTTCCAGTGGAAATGTCAAGTGTGACCTTTTTCTTGTTTGGGTGGCTAATCCCATTTGAAATTCTTGCCATGCTCCAACAGAGGGTCAGTGCACTTGTGAATCAAACCACTGCACCTGCTGGAACTCCCCACTCCTCCTCTTCCTCTCTCATGTTATGACTGGAGGAACTTACAGCTTGCAAGCAAGGGCGGTATGCTGTCTGAGTGCCTTGAACGGCCACATTTCACAACATTTCATCCCTGGGAATTTTGTACTAAATCATTTTGTTTTTAATGTTACTCGCGGAAGCCAAAAATTAAAGGAAAAATATTATATGAAAAGATTGAGATTTGTGGCTTTGTATATTCAAAATGGAGGAATAACTATTTGCAACTGAAGCTTTAAAAAGCTTGCCCACCTTGAAAGGAAGCCTGGGGGTTGATAGACCCTCTTGTATGTATGAGATGGGAAGTGTCTCTTTAAGATATAGTAGATTGACTACTTTGGCTGAGTCCTCCACCCTGGCAAATCAATACAGACAATATAAACAGGTGCAAATGGGCAGGATATCCACACACACTTACTGCTACTTAAAGACAATGCTAAACTAAACTAAACCTATTTTGCCAGTGCTTGGCTATGTTGACAACTTCCCATTATAGGAAATGCTAGGGTATTAACAGGAAAACTGGCTTTAAGAGTATAACGCTCTATTCCTGCATTCATATTATAATAACTTGTTATACTAATGTAGAATGAAGGAGCTTAGTTAGAAAATAAAAGATCCTGTAACAGATAAGAAAGCAACTTTTATAAATCTGCTTATCCCCAATTACATTTTGTTGTTGTTTTTTAAAATGTCAGGTTGTTTAAATATTTACACTGAGAAATAATCATCAGAGATTAAGTTCTTGTTTCCTGTAGTAACTTGGATATTATCAGTTTATGGATCTTTTCTGAAACAGATCTCAGTCAAAGCTTTTCTGTCAAACTGCTGCTGTATTTTCAGGGTTATACACTGAGCCAGAATGCGGGTGACTTTGAAATGAGCCCCTGATATTAAAAAGGGAGAAGGCAACTTCTGAGCCTCAGTGGTTTAACACATAACATGATTAAAACACAGGATAAATGAAGATAAAAGGTGCCATGGAAATATTCCATAGCAGCTTGCATTACACTTGGAATAAAATACTACAGCCTATTTAGTAATATAGTATGTGCTATATTAACATGCATGCTCTTATACTGAGCATTATAGGAGCAGTAAAGAGAATGCATTATTATAGTTCTGACCTACATGTGGGTTGTTTGTAGCTCAGAATAATTTGACATTGTAACACTTGAACAGTTCTGCACTTTCCAGTTAATTTTCCATCTATAATCTTTTTTACTGGTTATAGTGGGAGAGAAGGTTTCATAAAAGAAGTGCAGAGCCAGAAGGGTCATGTGAACTGAAAAATATTAATGGTTTAGCACTTAGCTGAGATAAAGTACAACAGTCTTTGGAGAGTGTAATGAGGCAATCAACACTGGAGATAGCAAACCACTGACAGCCCCTGACACTGCATATATGTCCTGCAACAAAGCAGTGAACTCTACAGCTGTGCAGTGTGCCTGGCAGACCCCATCCCTTTCTTCCATTTATTTTAGAGAACCTCCCAACATCTAATTAAAATAGTCCTTGTGTGCCTTCCACTAACTCCAAGCTTACAGTGCAGAGATTAACATTTGTTTGCTGACTCCTACAATGGTGCATTTTGGTGGAACTGATGACATTCTCTATTAAAGAATGACCGCTGCAACTCTTTTCCTGAGGAAGTGAACTGTGCTGACAAATTAAACCTGTTTATCTAGTTAAACAAAATAAACAAGCAAATAGGAAATGTGTTACATTGGAAAATGACTCAGTATGTGATAGGAGATTTGCTTGGTACAGGCTTTTTTTGTGTTTTGTTTGTAAGTGTGAGGAAAATGTGCAGTCACACTAGGGCTGCTCACGCAGGTGCCATGACTCACCCCTCAACAGAGCCTGCAATGACTCATGGCTCAGGCATGTTGCAGCAACTCAGCTGCATTGACTCAGCCCTCATGCATGCTGCAGCTACCTATCCCTCAGCAGGGGCTGGGTCAGATGACCACCAGGCACATCTCCCAAAGCAGCAAGTTAGTCTGTGCTACAGCATTGCTCAGCCAGGAACATGCCTATTCTATTATAGATGCACTAGATGTTCAGCCTGTCCTTGCCTTGTTCCAGCCTTGTCAATGCCCTACTCTAGCCCTGCCTTTGCAACCTGACCCCCAGACCACTGGACTGACTCAAGCCTGGCTTTGATATTCAGGCTGCATTTGGGTTGTCTATGTCCTCTGATCTCAGTTCTCACCCACGGCTTGTCCCCAAACCCTGGTTTCAGCGGTGCCCCTTGGCCTAGGTCCAACTCTGCAGCTGGCTCCCACCACCAGGTATGACTGCCTGGAACTCACAGCCAAACAGTAAGGAATGATATAAGATGACAGGAATGTATCTGCCATGACTTAAATTAAGGGGCTTGGTGTGTGGGTGTGTATGTTGGGAATGTGACTCAATTTTACAAATATGTAAGATCTGGGCTTTTTAAATTCCATGGTCAAAATCTGTTTCCTACTGTTTATTGAGGCTAATTGTTTACCATTATCTTCTGAGACTGTTTGTTTGTTTTTTAAGGCAACCTCTCTTCTAATAGATTTTATAAGTGACCCCATTGGGCACCAATGCAGTTATTCTTGATTTACATCAGGTGAAGTGAGATCAGACTCAAGCTCTTTGGGTACAATGCTGCTCTGCTATTGCTAGAAATAACACAGCTTTTTCAAGCAACTGGTTTTGTATATTGCCTTGTGTTTTGAAAACAGACTATTTTTGACAAAGATTATTTACTTAGTATTGTAACTTTGATATTATGCGCTCTTCCCTCTGAAGCAATAGATCCTGATGCTCATGGAGTGCCCGTTCAAAGTCTTCTGCAGGGATGGGGGAAGACCACGTAGCTAACACTTTGATTTGTCTTTCTCTCTGACCTTACTGTGTTAGAATTTGCTAATGAGCAACCTAAACATCCTCCTGTGTGGGCTGTAGGGAAATGGCAGACCTCTTAGCTGAGGGTGGTATGTGACCTCAGTCCCACTGAGAACCGGAGGTTATAGTGGCCCTTTTGTGAATGGGCTATTCTTGGTAAATGACTTTGCAGTGGGGTATTTATTTGCCAGCTTTTGCAGACTTGTATGGTTTTTTTACTTCCATTTGCTCTTCATAATTACCGTTAGACTATTTTAAAAATGTTTTATCCAAGAAGTTTCTAGTGTGGATGTGTGAAGTTTCTCCCATTAGGCTCCCTAATGATTGTATATAGGCTCTCTTGGGTTGAATACCACTCCTTTTTGGGGCTTGCTTTATTAAAATAACATCTCAATTCAAAACAAACCAACCTTTCCCCCACTGTGTAGTTCCTTTAACCCTTGGCTGGGCTCAATAGTTCAGTTCCAAAACCCAGGTCCTGCTGCATAGTGATTCCAAAAACCTCTTCTTCTTAAGACTCCCTCTCCCCATAGCTCCAACCAGGCTTTTCCATTTGGCTGGTATGGACAGCCTGTTCCAAGGTCCTCTCTGACCCTGGGTCTTCTGCAGGTGCCGTCCATCTCCTTGCAGGACTTCTTTCCTTTGACTGAACAGGCTCCCTCTTATAGGAAGTTCCATTGTCATAATAAAACCTTTCCATCTGTTATTAAGGCCTGCATGTGGGCCCCTTCCAGCAGACTATGACACAAGCAGAGAGCAATCCCTCTTAGGGCATTGCCATTTAAAGTGGAAAAAGGCCCTTTTTTATGCAAAAACCATGGGAGCGTCTACATTTGCCAATGACTTTTTGCAGTGAAACTCAGAAGTTTCACCACAAAAAGAAAACCACCCGCATGAGAGGCATACAGCTCTTACCGGTGATGCTTTTGCAGTGATGTGCAAGTGAAGACACGTTCTTCCTGTTTACAGAGCTTTTAGCCTCGGCAGGATATCCCACAGTGCCTAGGTGACCATTCTAGCCAGCAGCTCTGCTGCTCTGTTGCCAGGTAAACAGACATCCACCCCTCCCCCTGTAAAACCCAGGAAACTTTGAAACTCCCCTTCCTGTTTTCTTGCTCACTTATCATCTGGCCAGGTGACAGTGCCTGCTCCACAGAGCAAAGGATTCCCCTGCCTGGAGCAGTGCTGAGCTACTGGAGATGATCAGTGTTTGGGGACAGGAGGCTGTGCAGGGACTTTGGATGCCCCGTGATCAACCTCCCCGCCTTTCCACAAGACCTATACTCAAAATAGAGAGAGCTGCACTGCACTGAGAGTAGCTGCCCTCCGTGTGCTGCTCTCATTGGCAATGCACGTGCTACAAATGTAAACGCTCTCTGATGCCTGTGGAAGTCAGTGAGCACACAAACTTTTCTTTCACCGGTTCACTATCCCCGTTGAAACTGACAGCGCAAAAACTCTGCAAGTATAGACATAGCATTAGCGAACCCATTACCAATAGCTAAAGCTCTTGCAGCAGAGGGCTTGAGTAGTTCAAGTCAAAGTTGAAATAGTCTTCAAAGCGTCATCTGAAAATAATTTGCTAATAACAGCTTTACAGTAAGTTAGTAAAACTAAACGGTAAGAGCATTACACAAAGTAAGTATATTAAACATACTGGGTAGACCAGAACCATAAACAATCTTCATTTGCTGTATTATGACAAGCAAGAGAGAACTGTGTTTTCAAAGGTGCACTGTTATACTTGGCAAGATTCTAGTTGATCCTGGGCCCTGCTGAGTCTGCTCTGCTCCCGTGGTGCAAAGTAGAGTTAAAACATATTTTAAATGGTCAGGTAAAGATTCTCCAGATGTAGGGGGGGCTCCACTCCTGTTACAGAGATGGGGTAGTCAATCCTATACTGCTTCCCTACTCATAGCTCCTGCCAAGGAGAGTCTGGAACATAAGGGGTGTGGCTGGAGTGCTAAAAATCAGTGGCTGCTAAAATAGTCCCTTGGAAGCTGTTGGAGCTTAGTGCAAACAAGACCCTTGCTGAGGCTTCTTTAAGTTATAGTGGGGGGTTGAGACAAGATTGTGAGGTGTAAAAAAGTGGCATTGGCAGTGCCCCCCCTCCAAGTAGTCTGCCCAGCAGAGTTGGCCAAACTCTGGGTCAGAGCCCATCATTTTCAAATTGCTTTTTGTACGTGAGCTAATTGATCCTCACACCAGCCCTGTGAGATCACTACTAGGCACTGAACAAACATATAATAATAAAGACTGTACCTGTGTTGGGATTCCCCAGTTCAGCTCCAGTCTTGTTACATAGGTTTCTTTACTGGTAAACAGTCAAACTACACTTGTTGATTAGGCTCAGGTGTAGGGGTAGGTGCAGAGTATACCACACATCCAAAGTTTAATTAGGGGTCCTTGGTTTTGCTCACTCATTTATTTTTGCTGCTGTCTTCTGTTGAAATACTTAATAATAAAGTATTATTATTATCTGCCCCAAAGAACTAAGACTCTAATCAGTTCTTCCCATTTTACAGATGGGGAAACTGAGACAGAGGTTAAGGGACTTGCCTGATGACACGGCAAATAGTCAAGATCAGAGCTTTGATTAAACTTGAGTTCCTGTTTTCCAGTACTTTCCTTACACTACTAGAGACAATAATCATTCTGGCCCTGATTCAACACAATGCTTAAATGCATGCATAACTTTAACCATGTGAGTAGTTCCCTTAACTTCAGTGGGGCTGCTCACATGATTAAATACCTTCCTGAATTGGGACCTCTATGATGTGTTGTAAAAGCCTTCCTATTCAGGATAACAAGCACCCACAGATTTTCCAAATTTAGATATAAAATTTCCTAAAACACAAAATATCTGACAAATGCCACTAAGCACTGGATAAAATAAACATTAGATTGCTTGACAAGTAGATTTTTTTTTTAAGTTTCTGTATTTTATATTACAGTGATTTCAAACATATGTGGTTATAAGCTTATCAGATTTCCAAAAATGAACTTTCTATAAAAATCACACTGGGCCCCTCAGCTGTGTTTTCCTCCATTATTTATAGACAAATTGAAAACAAATGTCCTTTTAAAAAAAAAAAAAAAAAAAGGCACAATGAACTGGAAACAGCTGTCAGAATGTGCCTTTCCTCCAAAATACATCTGCAGTGTGAACCTATATTAACGCAAAATTATTTCCTTTTATCTGAAGTGTTATCTCATTTAATGGTGGTTTCAGGGACAATTTGAATGAAAAATAGAGAGAGAAGTCTGATTATTGCAACAAGAATTAAATGATGATTTTTTTTTTAAAGCACGAAGAGAGAACTTTCCATAAAAGAGGAGAAAAGTTTTTCTGCAGCTGGGATGTGTTTATTTCTTATTAGAGTTAACATTTGCATGAGATTTTTGGGTCAGAATCTACAGCCCTTACTCAGTTACTGGGTTTCCTCTCATAAGTAAAAGTTGCTGCATGATTAGGGCTATTGTGAGCATATATCATATCCTGGTCTGCTCTAGTGTAGCAATACAGTGGTCTTTCCAATCTAGTATACTTTTTTCTTAGTGTACCCATTGCCAGATGCTTCACAGGAAAGCATAAAACCACCTAACTGCATTACCTTAACTTTACAGTATGAGAGGAAGTGTGGGGAGGATTCCCTATTGAGGTTTACTGGTTATTAGCTTATGCCCAGAAGCACGTAATATGATTTTATAGCACATCTGCATTTATGGGAATTGCTGTACTGGGTACACTACAGTCCTGGATGCTTAAAAATCCACACATGCTGCAGGGGATTTCTGCTCTGCAGGGTGAATTCAACTGAATAACACGGAGTTTCTGTTGTGGGTCTAACCTACATTTGTAATATAATTTTATAAAAAGAATGAACATATGGGATTAGAGGGTCAGCATTTCTTGGGCCAAATTAATCCCTGTGGTAATATGCCACTGATACCAACAAAATTAACCCAGGGATGAATTTGGCCTTTTTTGTCTTTTATGAAACATGTTATTGAGGTGCATATCTAGCTGTGTGATTATCAGGGAGAAGATTTGTATGTCTGTTCTGTGTGCTGCACCTTGACATGTAAGGAAGCTCCCAGCCTTTCTGATGGCAGCCAGTGTGATTAGTCAGTTCTAGATGGATGTTACAAGGTGAGGCACACTGTTCTCTATGTGTCATGAAAATGTTGTTATATCTGTTGCTTGTTTCCTTTATTCTGGAATCACGAGAGGCTGACGTTCTCTGCTCAGAGAACATGTGGGCTTTCCTGTGTTGCACCACTACCAGTGTGTCTCAGGCGACATGGAGGGGCCAACTCATTGGGTGAGAGGGGTATTTGGTCCTGTGTTGATACTATGCTACAGACAGGCCAAGGGTTGCATGTCAACAAGGGTGCGCAAAGAAGAGGTAAGTAATGATGAGGACAGGCCAGTCACACACAGCAATCTGGATGGCTTGATAAGCTGGGAGCATTCAAACAAAATGCGTTTTAGTACAGCCAAAAGCGAAGTTATACATATAGGAACAAGGAATGTAGGCAACACTATAAAATGGGGAACTATAGTCTGGAAAGCAAATACTTTGAAAAGGAGCTGGGGGGTCATTGTGAACAAGCAACGCAACATGAGCTCCCAGTGCGATGCTTTCACAAAAAGGGCTAACGCGATCCTTGAGGTATAAACAGAGGAGTTGTGAGTAGGAAAGGCAGGTGTATGCTCTGTATACAGTATTGGTGAGATGATCCTGGAATGCTGCATATGGTTCTAGCATCCACATTTTTTAAAGGATGTTGAAATTTTGACGTAAGTGCAGAAAAGAGCCATAAAACTGAATTGAGGGCTGGAGAAAAGACCTGATAGTGAGAGACTTATAAGCTAAACTGGATAAACTCTTTCAAAAAGGAGACTGAGATGAATTGATTACTGGCAGACAAGCACCTTCACAGGGAGAAAATAAAGGTCTTTTTAATGTAGCAGAAAAAGGCATAATAAGAACTAATGGCTATAAGCTGAAGCCAGGTAAATTCAAATTAGAAATTTAGGTACAACAATTTAACAGTGAGGATGATTAACCACTGGAACTAACTACCAGGAAAAGTGGTAGATTCTCCATTTCTTAATGTCTTTATATTCAGACTGGATGTATTTCTGGAAGATGCACTTCAGTCAAACACAAGTTATTGGGAGCAATACAAACGTAACCAGGTGAAATGTAATGGCCTGTGATATACAGGAAGTCAGGCTAGGTGATCTAATAGTTCATTCTGGCCTTAAACTCAATGAAAGAGGATAACTTTTATGCTGTGAACATCTGTCCAATAGATACCGGACTGGGAGTCTAAGCAACAGCTCATTTCACACAGGCCTTGGAGCAGTTTGTGAAATCATTTAAAAATAGTTCTAAAGGAGAGCAGTTGTTATATAACTTCTTGCTATATCACAAGACCAGAGTAATTCTTCCGGTTTTAGGTCCTGTTGGATCAGGTCCAGTTTGAATGTCTTTCATTTCTATAATGACTCTAAATCTGCATGTTAAAACTGTCAGATAACAACTTTCCCTCTCATACACACACTATAAAGGAAGCTTCCTATTTTTATTGATTAGCCCTTTACAAAATACATAAAATCCACAATAGCAAAAGAATATATTGCTCATGTTGCTGTTCCTTCTGCCTATCTGCCTGCAGACAATCTTTTGTAAACCTACCTAAGAATGGCAACAGTTCACAAGTTTGCAAAAGCCAGTAAGAACAGTCTTTACAATGGGAGGGGCTAAAAATGAACATAGTGAATGAAGGCTTTGATACTGTAGAATAATATAAACTTTCTGATAGCTGAGACGGGGTAATAAGAGAAAACAACCTTTTAATCTTTGGTTTAAACTAAAGGGTGTGTCCCCTGCAAGGTAGTTCAAATTTTGAGTTTCAGACCTTGGAGAGATCTGACTATAAATGTTGTTCTTGGTAAGATCACATGTGAAAATGCTTTATGCTCAACTCCAGCATCTCTGTCCTAGCTACCTAGTTCCCACTCCCCCCAAAAACCACTTCCCCATTCCTTATATTCCAGGTGGAGGTATGCACCGGCCACATGAACTAACAGAACTTCAGCAGCCTTATCAAGGGTTCTGCCACCTGGTGGGAGGTGGGTCAGCATAAGAACCCTGCTACCCTCTAATACAGACAGTAATGCCAGTGGCCACTGACTCTCCGTATACTTCATTTATTGGATGTGCAATGTTTGAGACACCTTGGTCTGTTTCTCAGAGCTTCTGAGAAGGATTTTTTGACCTTTTTAGAGATGGAGAAACTGAACCAGAGTGGATAAGGGACTTCCCCAAGCCTATCACCAACGTCTTGAAATTAGAAAATTCTTTTCTAGGCATGATATTGCAAAATTTGCCCATTACTTTGTGGGATTTATTTATATCTTCCCAAGCATCTACTTCAGGCTACTACTAGATAAGAAGGACTATTATTTTGATGCAATATGGAAAATTCCTGTGTTCCACAGAATTAGCAGAATCAGGACTAGTGAGGACTCCCTGATTCTCAAGCATGTGTGTCTATGGGCAGACAGGGGTGTGTGCATGTATTACATAAAAAGTATGTGTATCACAGTACATCACTTGTTAAAATACTTAATTGATTTTAAATGTCTTGTCTTGGTGTACTTGGTCCACTAGTCTCTAGAAAGAGAGATTGCATCCTTTATTGTGCTATACTCATCCTTTTCCA
Organism: Mauremys mutica; assembly: GCF_020497125.1. Lineage (NCBI taxonomy): Eukaryota > Metazoa > Chordata > Testudines > Geoemydidae > Mauremys > Mauremys mutica. The sequence continues at coordinate 46,086,648 of NC_059076.1, forward strand.
TCCTTCTGACTTGCTGTTTCATAAATGCTAGAATTATGTTCTCTATTTTCAAGTCCTGTATTTCACAAACATTGAACTAATCAAGCAAGGAACTGGTATCTGTCAAGTGAAGAAAGCTGAGAATTGCTTTTGTTTTTGATTCTCAGCAGCAGAAAACACTCTCAGTAACTGGGAATGATTGAAGTACAATATCCATTAGAGCTGGGTTACTGCCTGTAACACACTATGTAGTCATTGCTTTCAGAAATCACTGAGTTCAAGGAACTCCCTTGCTCCCCTCCCCAAGACACCCCATTAACAATGCTCTTTGTCTCATATTGTATTGCAACCGATGATAAACAGATGGATCTTTAGTCACAGAATGAATTCTAGAGAGCCATTTGGGTACAGTATGGTTCATATTCCCACCCAGCTGCCTCCTGTTTCTGTCCTCTTGAAACCTGCTGAAAATTGAGGGCTGCTTATTATAATCTAGGTGAGATTAAAAGTCTCTTTTTTTCCCCTATGGCTGTAAACCATTTTTCTACTCATGATTTACGTAGCATCTTTAAAAAGAATATACTAGTCTAGCAAAAAAAAAAAAAGCAAGTTTTTGAGATCAGCAAAAGCTAGGAATTGGTATCTGTCAAGTGAAGAAAGCTGAGAATCATAGGAAATTTAACTTTCGCATCTGTTGGGGGTGGGGGGAAGGAGGGAAGAACTTTGCCCACTAAAATATAGGCAATCCCTGTCATGCTAACCATTCAGTCTCATGTTTAGATTTGATAGCTGCACTGAAAATGACACATACCAAGTGCTACACAAAATTAATCTAAATATGTCAGTTCAGGTGGTTTAGGCCCCCACATCAGACATTTATATAAAATGATTATTATCTGATAAGGAATGTGCTCTGGATAATTGCAACATATTTTCAAAGGGGAATCTACTCAGATTCAAATATGACATGCACTGTCTTTTGTGGGTGCATTTCCATACACACAAACTGTCTGAGCAAATGACTGCACACAAAATTAGAAGTCTTGGGCCTGATTCCGACTCCATTGAAATCAACAGGAAGTAATTTGGTTTGGACCTATAGCTTTAAATATATGGGGTGAAATTCTTGCCTCATGGAATTCAGTGGCAAAACCTCCCCGGACATCAATGGAGCAGGATTTCACCCTTAATTCTTAATTACTTAATTTAAAAAAAAAAAGAGGAAAAAAGAGAGTATTTTTTTTGCAGAGCACATGAAACACTATGTAAACTGGCTCCTCAACTGGACATACTGGTGTTCAGATTGCCGAATTAGTAATCTTCATCCCAGAGGTGGCTGCATTTTACTGATAGAGTGGTTTTGAATGAAATCACAATAGAAATGTAAAATCTTGCTTTTTTTTTTTTGGTAGTGCAAAGCTCCAACTAAATCAATTGAAGTTTGGCCTTAGTAAGAGCTGCATTAAAATTGAATAAGGATGTAATGATCTGGCACTTAATAAAGTACCTTCCTCACAGACCAACTCTGGTGTCCCATTGATTTCAAATGGAGTTTTGCATGGGCAAGAAATGCAGGCTTGAGTTTTGGGAGTGATCCATTGTATTGTCCTTTGGATGAGCTTGCAAGACTGAGTGGCTATGTAAAATAGGGTGTACCATGTCCTATTTTGTATTCTCTAACTACAAGAGATGGTCTGAACTTACACTGTTGCATTTAAAAATGAAATTAAGAGTGAAGTATGGTTTTGAATTTCACATCATTTTGCAATTCTGTTTTCCTTGTAATTGAGTACATTTATTTCCCTTCCCTTCCCTTCCCTTCCACATCCCTGAAAAAAAACCAACTCTGATGATTAATTTCCTTGCTATAATGACCAGCCAAGAGAGACTGCAGCAGCGCTCTCAGGAAATAATTATTTTTATGACAGGAGCACTCCTGATTGAGGCCTCATGATGCTTGATGCTGTATAAACATAAAGTAAAAGACAAGCTCTGCCCCAGAGAGATTACAGTCTGAAAGTTACGGTGGTGGAGACTATGGGTCCCTAGGCAAACATACACTGATTCTGTTTTAGGAGCATCAACCCATGCCCCAGGCTCACCTGCCACTGGCTGTGCAAAGCCCTCACCTCCATCCTATGGACCAGATTCTGTCATACGTATTCACAAAAAGAGGTCCCATGTTCAAGGAGTGGTTCTACTGATGTCAGTGAAACTACTCCGAGTAAGGTACTAGTCACAGTGAATAAGGAGACCAGACTCTGTCCTATGTTGCCAGGATCAGGAGTAATCTGTATGTATGTATGCATGCATGTATGCACTGCGGGGGCCACGAGCACTGAAACACCTGGAACAATGAGCTGTCTTATAGTGAAGGGGAAGGCAAGAACAGGAAGATCACAATGGCTTCTGGTCTTTTTTTGGCCCTAAGCTTTTTTAGTGCATGCACAGGTGCAATTGGTAGTCAGGCATTGCCTGGATGGCCCATATTTTTAACTTTGGTGCCTAATTATGACTTTAGGGTTCCATATTTGAAAATTGGGTGTGTGGGAAGAGGTGTGTAAACAGTGAACAAATATCCTTTTTTTCTTTAAGAGCAAGGTTAAATCTGGAAAATGATAATTAGTACAACCCAGAAACAATAATAAAGATCCCAACAAAACAATACAAACAAGAAAACACTGGGCTACAAAAAGACACCTGCCACTTTACTGCTATAGCGTGCGCTGTTTCCCAAGTATAGATTTAAAAAAAAATCAGGACAAAGGAATCATCAGGAAATTTAAACTCATTATTGGGCTGGCTTCATTTAGAAAGATTGGCCTTAATTTTGAGAGAGTCCAGTGCCCTACGTATTCAGCGTTTGGAAGCTGTATTTGCTGTTGGAGAGGTCTGAGGGGCTTTGATGTATTTTAAGAGGGAGCTGAGGGGGAGACACTGATTTGTCTCTTCTCTTTCCGTTTCCCCACGTTCAATAACAGGCTTTGAAGGCCATTTCAGCTTCCGACTAATGGCGCTTTCAAAGGACCCGAGCGCTTGACAATCCGAAGGGTAACGATGATGATGATCGTTAATAATGTGTCTAGCAGTGGCGATGAATGCGTAACGCCAGCACACCCTGCTAGCCCGGTGACTCATTAGGGCAGCTTGCGGACCGGTGGCGGGCGGTGGGGGTTGAAAAGTTAAGGACACTGGAGGTGCTGTTGAGTACATGGCCTCATTTGCATTTCAATGCGACCTGCTTGTTGACTCAGTGCCCGGCGCTTCGGCAGCTCCCACCAGAATCTGCCTTTGTTGGTTTTAGCTCCGGTCAAGTCCACTTGCTGCACCAGGGGAGTTGGGCGCATTGAGTTTGTTTAGTCAGGCAGAACACGCAACAGGAAGGAAGGAAGGAAGAAGGGGCTTCTCTGCTTTGCCATTGTCTGGGCAACGGGACTTAAGCAGCCCAAATGAGTATTTAGTCTATAAGGTGCACTTGAATCCCTCACAAATCCTCTCAGTGTGGAGCAAGAGGGAGCCCAGACAGGGACAGATGGTGCAAGCCCCCTTTGTTTAAAATATGGAAATAGTCTCTCTCTCTCTCCTTTTTCGTTTACGTAAGGTAGCCTGCTCTTTTCACTGTCTCTGTCCGCCCCGCCTCCCCTTGCACGTCCCAGAGATCAGAAGATAATTCATGGCTGTGTTGATCCTTGCAAAGCTCCTCTCGTTTTATTGCTGCAGTGGGGGCTGCTTTGTCTCTAGAGCCGTGCTTCACAGTATTGACATCGCTGGTGTCCTTGGGACTTAGGCTAACACCGGAGATGGGCTTTGCCTTTTATCCTCCCGCAGAGCAGCCGGGACAGACAATGGCCTTTCTGCTGCCTGGGGTCTGCGGTTAAACCCTGCTTATGCCGTCAGGGTTGTGCATCGAGCACTTCGGTTTATGGGGCTGGGGATGCTTCCCCTGGTAGAAGGGGGCAGGAAGGCTGATTCAGAAGCAGCACAGACTAGCTCGGAGGGTTGTCCCATGCAGGCTTGCTCGGTCGGAAGGCTGGCATCCTTGCTAATGAGCTCTCGTGTAAGTTTCCAATAGGAGAAATGTAACTTAGGATGTGTTCGATGTTAGTTTGTGGAAAGTTTAAAAATTTTGTCTGCATGCCCTCTGGTATCGTCACAGAAGGGGAAAAAGACTGGGGGGCACCTCAGGCTCCTTAATCATATTTAGTATTTCACATATCAAAAGGAGGGGAAATGTTGTTATGAGCTGCACTGAGAAATTCCCCTTCCCCGAAGAATGCATTGTCAGTTATCCAGACACCCCTCCGCGCACAAGACAAACAAACAAACAAACCAACCCTATTCTAGAACCATTGGGGCACATCCTGCGTTCAGTCTGAAATGGGGTCAATCAACTGTCAGCTAGTGACCCATTTTCCCAGCTGGTGCTGAATGCATTTTGCCATGACCATGCCTGAACTCTAAACTACATTACTCAAAAGAAATGTTAACAAATGAAAAGGAAAAATAGGGATTAAAATGAGTCTGTATTTAGCAAACAGATGAACTTCTAGCTTTATCAGACAGTTTAAAAAAACCCACCTTCACTCTCTGAAAAGGAGAAGTGTATTTCAATAGCATTTATAAAACAAAAGGTTTGTCTAATTATAGAATGTAACCATAGAAATTTAGTAGTGGAAGAGAGGAATTAGATCCCCTTGTTCGTTTCTCTTCTTTAGACTGTTCCCTATTGTAAATTTGCTAGTGTTTTGACAAGTATAGTTTTAAATATCTAAAGTTTTTAAAAATATTTTTAGACATCTAGGTCTTGACAATCTTAAAACTATTTAGGGGGTTGTTTTCACAGATGCTGAGTACCCGTGGTCACATCTGAAATCAGGTTTGCACAGCACCTTCCAAAACCAGATCCTTTCTCTTTTACTCTCTTTACCCTGTTTGGATATTAACAAATGCTATTTGTATATTAAGGAATTATATAAATAAAACAAAAACCTCATGTATGTAGTAAGTAGCCATGCTGTCCTCCTCATTTACTGTCTGCCCATTATTTTATCTCACACAGGACTATTTTTAATATTATAGTTTTCTGAACTGCTTCTGAACAGTCATGATTTAAAAAAAAAACCCTCAAACAACCTGTTACCAAAATGTTTTCTTTTCTCACCTTAAAGTTGACTATCTCTTAAAAAACACTGCTGGTACATAGTTTGGGATTGAACATTTTCAGTCCTGTACCCCAGATATATTTGTGATCCAATATCTCCTCAACCACCCAACTAGAAATACTGTATCTGCTTTATTTCACTGGGAAATCTTATATCACTGGAAAGGAATAATTGTATTTAGTTAAATTAGACTTTTTAACATTGTGACTAAGGCAGTCTGTCTTTACAGGTGGAGACGCAACAAAATATGACCAATAAAAATGTATTTAATGCTCAATTTTTTTCTAAAAAAAGAATTGCTCTGTAAAACGTGGCATAAAAATACATGATGTTATGGTGTAAAGGTCTTAAGGGTATGCCTTGTGTATGGCTTTGCCAATTGTGAATAATATGGCAATCCCAGACTAGGGCTAATAAAATTGTTGTTGTACATTACTGTGCATCAGGTATTGACATAACCTGCCCATGAAAGGGGTTAACAAAAGGGTTCTGAGTGGAAATCTTAGTGAAAGTCCGTCATAACCAAGCTGGGAATCGGAGGGAGGAGGGGGCGGATGTGAGACCACAAGTGTGGCAAAGAAGAGTGAAATTGACCTAGGGAGAGGAGTCATAAGGAGGGCTAGGGATTCGTGGTGTGGTCACAGGAAGTGGGCTGAAAGCATCACCCTGAGTTTCCCAAATAGACACTTAGGACTTTTATTATTATAATTTAGATCATTTATGCTTTTAAAACCTTTACACATGTGGAATATAAAGGCTACAACAAAAAGAAGGAAACTCAAAGTGAAGGCTAGCAATCCATCCTTGGCTGCTCTCATTGTATCCATAGGATTTTCAGATCACCGAAGGATGTTAGCAATTATGTGGTGAAATAACTGGGTACAATGGGATAAGCAAAGGAAAGAGTTGCAGCCTTGAATGTGAATTTCTTTGCTTTTCTCAGTTCATGCCACAACTTCAGTGATGCTTAAAATGGCTCTGTGTGCACTATATATTGTTCAGGACTGGAAGACTTGGGGACAGAATTTCAAAAATTGGTGCCTAAGTTTCACTTGTGAATGGCACATGCACACTACCCAATTTAATGCAGTTTCACTGATGCCCTAGAGTGCCTATTTTGTGGGCACAGCATTGGTCCCTGTCTTTTAACAAAGTTGCTTTCAGTGTATTATTTGTAGACTCATAGACATCATAATTATCTAATCTGCCCTTAAGCAAAATTCAAACCATAGAATTTCATGAAGTAATTCCTGAATTAAGCCTAATATTAAATATTCTCCCCTTGGTCAACAGCAATTGTAGAGTGAAATAGTGTAATGCCTTAAAGACTAAATCCAGAGCCCTATGCCTGTCCTGAGTAGTCAGGCCATGGAGCAGCCTCACCATGGAGCAGGAGTCCTCCTCTCAAAGTTGTGGCATTAGCCCAGTAGTGGATATAACCTCCAGTGACCCTTAACCTCACGGGGAAGCAGTATATCTGTTCTCTCCTCCCCCCACCCCCCAATGCAGCAGAATTGTGTCAGTTGCACAACTTTGCATACTTCTGTAGCTGCAGAAGAGTGGACTAAGTTAGCTCATGGTGACAGCCACAGAAAACCCCATTATAGACATCCTTTCTGAAAACCCAAAACACACTCTGAGTCTGGAGTCTGACTCTTAGTCAAAACAGTTAATCAAAATGTTAGCTATGTATTGTACAAGCTCCTTCACAGTTGATGCATATATCTTTTAAACAGCTGCAAAACAGCATGGCTTGGATAAGTTTCCATTACTACTCTGAGGCTTCATTGGTTCTTCAGAACGAGTGAAGAGGAGCCAGACAACATAAAGGGCAAACAATCAAAGCTTTCAACTCTTAGATCCTTGCAGATGGACTTTCTGATGAAATGACTAACAACTGTTGCCAGATCAGCAACTACAAAGCACCTGTATTTATTTAACGCTTCTAAATTTGCATTTAATCAGATAACCTGTCTTTATTCAGAATATAACTCTCAGGGCCTCTTTCTTTTCTCACTAACCCAAGTGTAAATCAGGAGTATCTCCACTGAAATCAATAGAGCTATGAGATCAGAATCAGGCACACAGCCTCTATAAAAAGATCCCCTTGCACACTTAATTTGAAACATCTTTAGCTACATATTCCAGAATGGAGTTGATTGAGAGTACATATCAATAATTTAAGAGTAAAAATCTTAAGGATGCTCTGGTTATTGTTAAAAACAAAATAAATAACTATCAGAAGGCTATTAGAGAGACAAGGTAGGTGAGGTAATATCTTTTATTGGACCAACTTCTGTTGGTGAGAGAGAAGCTTTCAAGTTGCACAGAGCTGCTCTTCAGGTCTGGGAAAGGTACGAGTTTCATAGCTAAATACAAGATCAAGCAGATAGGTTAGTATAACCAGTTAGCACATATTCAAAGGGCCTGTTCAAGATGAATAACTTTGCTAGACACTAAAAATCATGGTCTTAAACCCTTCATTATCACAACAATCTGTAACCCCCATTTTGTCTTATGAATACAGAGGTGTTAACAGGCCACTTCACCTTGAATGGTCCCTTAGAATATGTGCTAACTACTTATAATAGAATCATAGGACTGGAAGGAACCTCAAGAGGTCATCTAGTCCAGTTCCCTTCACTTATGGCCAGGCTATGTATTATTCTAGACCACCCCTGATGGGTGTTTATCTAACTTGGGGCTTGGCTACACTTACAAGTTGCGGCGCTGGTGGAGGCTTTCCAGCGCTGCAATTACACCCCGTCCACACTTGCAGGGCACAACCAGCGCTGCAACTCCCTGGTTGCAGCACTGGCTGAAAACCCGTCAGGGTTGGGGTATAAGGAGTGCAGCGCTGGTGATCCAGCGCTGCTCAGCAGGTGTGGACACTCACCAGCGCTTTAATTGTCCTCCAGGGAATAAGGAGTTATCCCAGAATTCCTGTGATGTGGTCTATCACGTCGCGGTAATCGTCTGCAGTAATCTCAGCAAAAGTTTCAGCTCTATCACTGAAGCTTACCCAAAGCCTCTATCACTCAAGCCCCACTTCTCCCTCTATAAGCACCCGTCACTCACCATTTTGTGGCTTCTGCTGTGTTATGTGTGTGGTAAAAGAATGCTAAAGTGAGGACTAAGAACTCCTTCAGTGTGTGGGAATTTCAGTCTGGAGATAATGAACACAATGCTTCCCTGTTAAATGTTGTCAATTCTTTTTTTCTAAAGTGACCTTGACTGCTGGACTGACCAGATGTACCACAGCACAGAAGCTGCAGAATTTGAGAAAAAATCCCCGAAAGAGCAAGGAAGACATGCTGAGAACTGTTATTGCTCACTCTGCTAGAGAGAGTAAAAACTTGCAGGAGTGGAGAGAAAAGGAGAGCATGTTCATGACATGTTGTGTGTGTGTGTCTGTCTGTCAAGGAAGTTTTTTTCTTTTCAATAAAACAATTCTTGGCTTTGAAAACAGTCTTTATTATAGCAGATAGTGAAAGATACCTTAGCCCAGTAAAGAAACAGGCACTGCAAATCATTTTAGGGATAATAGAATAACAGTGTAAACAGTGCACTTCACTCCCATGCAAGGCAGCCAACATTACTGTTGGCTTTCAGCCTCAAATTCTTCCCTCAAGGCATCCCTAATCCTTGAAGCCCTGTGCTGGGCCTCTCTATTAGCCCTGCTCTCTGGCTGTGCATATTCAGCCTCCAGGACTTGAACCTCGGTGGTCCATGCCTGACTGAATGTTTCACCCTTCCCTTCACAAATATTATGGAGGGTACAGCAAGCGCATATAACCGCAGGGATGCTGCTTTCCACCAAGTCTAGCTTCCCATACAAGGACCGCCAGCGGGCTTTTAAACGCCCAAAAGCACACTCCACAGTCATTCGGCACCGGCTCAGCCTGTAGTTGAACCGGTCCTTGCTCCTGTCAAGCTTCCCTGTATAGGGTTTCATGAGCCAAGGCAGTAACGGGTAAGCGGGGTCTCCAAGGATCACAATGGGCATTTCGACGTCCCCTACTGTGATCTTCCTGTCTGGGGAAAAAAGTCCCTGCCTGCATCTTCCTGAACAGGCCACTGTTCCGAAAGATGCGTGCATCATGCACCTTTCCAGGCCAGCCTGTGTAAATGTCAATGAAACGCCCACGGTGATCCACAAGCGCCTGGAGAACCATAGAGAAATACCCCTTATGATTAACGTACTCTGATGCCAGGTGGGGGGGGGGCCAGAATAGGAATATGCGTCCCATCTATCGCCCCTCCACAGTTAGGGAAACCCATTTGTGCAAAGCCATCCACAATGTCCTGCACGTTCCCCAGAGTCACGGTCTTTCTTAGCAGGATGCGATTAATTGCCTTGCAAACTTGCATCAACACGATTCCAACGGTCGACTTTCCCACTCCAAACTGGTTCCTGACCGACCGGTAGCTGTCTGGAGTTGCCAGCTTCCAGATTGCAATAGCCACCCGCTTTTCCACCGTCAGAGCAGCTCTCAATCTTGTGTCCTTGCGCCGCAGGGTGGGGGCGAGCTCAGCACACAGTCCCATGAAAGTGGCTTTTCTCATACGAAAGTTCTGTAGCCACTGCTCGTCATCCCAGACTTCCATGACGATGTGATCCCACCAGTCAGTGCTTGTTTCCCGAGCCCAAAAGCGGCGTTCAACAGTGCTGAGCATTTCCGTGAATGCCACAAGCACTGTAGTGTCACACGCGGCAGGCAAATCCATATCGATATCATCGTCGGACTCCTCACTGTCACTTTGGAGCTGAAGGAATAGCTCGACTGCCAAACGTGTTGTGCTGGCGACACTCATCAGCACAGTCCTCAGCAGCTCGGGCTCCATTTCCCACAGAAATCGCGATTCACACACAGAGCAGAAAGACACTCACAATGGCGCCAAATGTTGCCGGAAAGACAGAATGCTGGGATGTGAAGCGATGCACCACGGGGCGTTGGAACAGGAAGCGGAATGACCCACACACTTCCTTCCCCTTCCCACAATACTCAGCGCCAAAACGGCGCCAAAACGGGACGAGGTGCTCTGTGGGATAGCTGCCCACAATGCACCTCTCAATACAGCGCTGGAAAGTGCTGCAAGTGTGGCCACACTGCAGCGCTGGTAGCTGTCAGTGTGGCCACACTCCAGCGCTGGCCCTACACAGCTGCATGACCAGCGCTGTAACTCCCAGCGCTGCAACTTGTAAGTGTAGCCAAGCCCTTGCTCTTAAAAATCTCCAGTGATGGAGATTCTGCACCCTCCCTAGACAATTTATTCCAGCGCTTAACCACCCTAACAGTTACAAAGTTTTTCCTAATGTCCAACCTAAACCGCTCTGACTGCAATTTAAACCTATTGCTTCTTGTCCTACCCTCAGAGGTTAAAAAGAACAATTTTTCTCCCTCGTCCTTGTAACAACCTTTTATGTACTAGAAAATTATGTCCCCTCTCAGTTTGCTCTTTTCCAGACTAAACAAACCCAGTTTTTTTTCAATCTTTCCTCATAGGTCATGTTTTCTAAACCTTTAATCATTTTTGTTGCTCTTCTCTGGACTTTCTCCAATTTGTCCACATCTTTCCTGAAATGTGGCGCCCAGAACTGGACACAATACTCCCACTGAGGCCTAACCAGCACTTAGTAGAGTGGAAGAATTACTTCTCGTGTCTTGTTTACAATACTCCTGCTAATACATCCCAGAATGATGTTTGCTTTTTTTGCAACAGTGTTACACTGTTGACTGATATTTAGCTTGTGATCCACTCTGACCCCCCAGATACCTTTTTGCAGTACTCCTTCCTAGGCAGTCATTTCTCCATTTTGTATGTGTGCAACTGATTGTTCCTTCCTAAGTGGAGTACTTTGCATTTGTCCTAACTGAATTTCATCCCATTAACTTCAGACCATTTCTCCAGTTTGTTCAGATCATTTTGAATTTTTAATCCTATCCTCCAAAGCACTTGCAACCCCTCACATCTTGGTATCATCCACAAACTTTATAAGTATACTCTCTGTGCCATTATCTAAATCACTAATGAAGATATTGAACAGAGTTAAACCCAGAACTGATCCCTGAGGGACCCCACTCGATATACCCCTCCAGCTTGACTGAACCACTGATAACTACTCTCTGGGAATGGTTTTCCAACCAATTATGCATCCACCTTATATCATCTCCGTCTAGTTTGTATTTCCCTAGTTTGTTTGAGAAGGTCATGCGAGACAGTATCAAAAGACTTACTGAAGTCAAGAGAGACCACATCTATCTCTTCCCCTCTAGCCACAAGGCTTGATATCCTATCAAAGAAAGCTATTAGGATGGTTTGATATGATTTTTTGGTGACAAATCCAAGCTGATTGTTACTTATCGCCTTCTAGGTGTTTGCAAATTGATTGCTTAATTATTTTCTCCATTATCTTCCCCTGTACTGAAGTTAAGTTGACTTGTCTGTAATTCCCTTTTTTGTCTTTATTTCCATTTTTATGACCTCCTCATTAAGGTCTAACCTTGTTAGTAGACTATTCCAGTGCCCTTTCAAGCGACCAAAGGCACATTCAACCACCATTCTGCACTTGCTGAGCCTATAGTTGAACCGTTCCTTACTGCTGTCCAGACAGCCGGTGTATGGCTTCATGAGCCATGGGAGCAAGGCGTAGGCTGGGTCCCCCAGGATAACTATAGACATGTCAACGTCGTCAATGTTCATTTTGTGGTCTGCAAAGAAAGTCTTGGATTGCAGCTTTTTGAACAGACCCAAGTTCCTAAAGATGTGTTAATCGTGAACCTTTTCTGACCACCCTACACTGATGTCGGTGAAATGCCCCCTGTGATCCACCATCACTTGCAACACCATTGAAAAGTATCCCTTTCGGTTTAGGTACTCTTCGCAAGGTGGTCTGGTGCCAAGATGAGGATATGCGTGCCATCTATCACCTCACCACAATTAGGGAACCCCATCACGACGAAACCATCCACTATATCCTGCACATTTCCCAGACACACTACCCTTCGTAGCAGAAGTCCATTAATGGCCCTGAACACTTGGAGCACATCAGCTCCCACAGTTGATTTACCTACTCCAAATTGATTCTCCATTGACGGGTAACTGTCTGGTGTTGCAAGCTTCCAAATAGCAATCTCCACTCGCTTCTCCACTGTCAGAGCAGATCTCATTTTTGTGTTACTGAACTGCAGGGCAGGGGAAATCTCTGCACAAAGTTCCTGGAGGGTTGCCTTCCGCATTTGAAAATTCTGCCGCCACTGTTTGTCATCCCATACCTGAAAAACAATACTGTCCCATCACTCAGTGCCCGTTTCATGGGACCAGAAACGGCGCTCAGAGTGCAGCTGCTCTGTGACTGTCTGCAGCAACGGTGAATTGTTTTTTTAAATGGCTTGCAGCAGGGCTGCTTGCAGAACATCGCTATGTTCCACACGGTGGACCCTACTTCGGCTCTGGAAATACTGAATGAGACGGCGCAAGGTGTGTTTGAGATGCTCACAGCAAAAGTGCACAGCTGAGCAGGCTCCATGCTTCTGGGGTTATGGCATTTGCATGGCAGTTTTAAGGTGCAAAAACCATGGTGGTGTTTGCCATTGATATCAGGGAGGGAGCACAGTGCATCATGAGATGTTGACGCAATCTTTCCATTCTCCCCGGCGACAATGTTTTGGTCCCATGAGGCATTGCACAAACTTCCCAAAACACACTGCAGCAAGTTGAACTTTGGGATAGCTACCTATGATGCACTGCTTTGTGCATCAATGCAGGCACTGCTAGTGAGGATGCACTCCATTGAGATAATGAGCATGGTGTGGCCACGCACAATTGACTTAATTAATTTGGAGGCTCGAGGTCAAATTAGATAAAGTCAACTTAATTTTGTAGCATAGACATGCTGTAATATTCTGGGACTGATATAGCTATCACAACACTGCATATTAGAAGGGTAGAAAGTTCAAAGTTACAGTTAAACTCACAAGTGTAGAAATTCACAGTTAAGGTCCACAAACTAATTTTAGACTGCCCTTATTGAGACCCTAGCCTGCCATTTTCCCTTCTGAGCCGGTGAAGTGTATCACAGAAGGCAGCCATTTCCTCAGCTGTGACATGTGATTTTGATTGCTTCTATTTTTGGGTGTCCAAATTGAGACTACTTAAATGAGACTGGTTTTTGGAGGGTGGGTGCTTGGCACTTTCTGAAAGTCAGGCACCTTTTACGTACCCAAAAATTGGAAACTCCCAAAATCATGAGTCACTTTAGTATACTGGAACCATTGGTTTATAACTGATATCTCACATACTGATATCTCACATACATGTTTTTGATACCATGATGCTTTGTTACCACACTCAAGGGGTAAGTGATAATATTACAAACTGGGAATTGCACAGTTGTATATAGAGCAGGGGTGGGCAAACTTTTTGGCCCCAGGGCCACATCTGGGAATAGAAATTGTACGGTGGGCCATGAATGCTCCCAAAATTGGAGTTGGGGTCAGGAGGGGGTGAGCGCTCTGGTGGGGGTGCGGGCTCTGGGGTGGGGCCAGAAATGAGGAGTTCAGGGTGCTGGAGGGGGCTCTGGGCTGGGGAGGGGGATGCATGCTCCGGCTGAGGATGTGGGCTCTGGGGTGGGGGGTTGGAATGCAGGAGGGGGGATTGGGCTGGGGCAGGGGGTTGGGGCATGTGGAGAGGCTCGGGTGCAGGCTCTGGGTGGTGCTTGCTGCTGCTTCCAGGAGCCGCTTGAGGTATGTCCCTTCTCTGGCTCCTACTCAGGCACTGCCCCTGCAGCTCTGATTGGAGCACCAGAGGGGGGCCATGCCGCTGCTTCTGGGAGCTGTGTGGAGCAGCCCCCAACCCTGCTCCCCAGCTGGAGTGGGGCAAGCCCTAGACTCCACTTTGCAGTGGGAACTCAAGGGCTGGCTTAAAACGGCTGGCAGGCTGTAGTTTGCCCGTCTCTGTTATAAAGGCACATGAGCTCTGTGACTGACACTCATCTTGTTGACAATTATAGAACAATCGTGTGGCTTTGTCCTGTAGATCTTTGGCAAGGAGTGTCCAGTACACTAAACTTCATTTCTCTTTCTTCTTCTTTGCTACAACATGGGAGGCAAAAAAACTTAGAAGATTTCTTGGATGTTGGTGAACACCTCCTTGGTTGAGTTGTTACTATTTAGACATCCCTTTACAATTCTCTTCAGATTGTTGGCATGGAAGTTTTCATTCATCCCCAAACTTCTGGACTTCAGAATGTCTGTTATGTTATATTTGTGGGGGAATTCTCCCACACATTGTGCCATCTGTACTCAAGCTGAGCAGAATTTTCCTCCAAAACTATTTCCAATGAAATCAAAAGGCACCTGGGCAAGTCAGCCAGCGTGATGTCCATTCTTGCAGAAGACTTGTGCTCTGTCTTCCCACAGGGTGCCAGCTTTTTGGGATGGCTGACTGTGGGGAGAGGTCTGCAATCTTTTTTCCCAAAGCCATCTGCCACTGGTATTATCTACCTTGACTTTATAACCAGATACACTTATCGAGCAGCATTTTGGAGACTTTTATGTGACCATGAAATGAAAATGCTTGTTCCATTCCAAGGATGTGGAACTAAGGTTAACTCTGAATTTCTCACCTTTTTTGGTTTAAAATGTCAAACTTACCTTTGTGTTAGTATCATGTTTTAAAATTGAATTGTCTGTTTATAAAACAAAAGGAAACTGGAAATAGGATTTGCTTTCTCTGGCAAAAGATGGTCATGCCAGTTTTTGATTCAACTTTATTAAAATGAGCAAACAAACAAAATCCCTGTCTTTGGTTATAAACAGTGTACAGTTTCAACCGGAAAGGATTTTCTTTGGAAGTATAAGTCAGATTTAAACACAAGCCTTATCACAATGTTATACTCACTGTATAAGATTGCAAGTGTACAGCAGATAGTTTTCAGATACTTAAGCAGTAACAATATTGTCTCAGGCCATTTCCTAGGGAATAATGATTTGCTGCAAGGAGTTGATGGCCAAAGTTGTGCCTGGGGGGCCAATAACACAAGACAGACATTAGTCCCCAGGAAATGTCATACTCTGAGGCTGTTCTGTTGACATCATGGCTGAAAATGAAAATAAGCCATTGGCATATGATTTTGTTTTTATGGATGTCGCAGTTTCCAGTTGTCTGTACAGGACATGCCTAGAAAATTAATGATCTGTACATCAACCAGTCAAATTGAATGAATCCTATTTCAACATCCCATTTGCTGTCTACAATGCTATACTCAGTTATATGAAAGGTAACAACCAAAATTATGAATTAAAGCCATTGGGTCAGATTGTGGCTGATCTCTGCTTGGGTCAACAAGGAAGGGAAGAAGGCTCAAGGAATTTTCTTCTTTCCTATGGATGAGCTAGCCACAGCTATTGCAAGAGAGAGGACCTGGGAATTAGTTTAGTGCCCATGGCAGCTCTGAACTTCCCATAGGGCAGAAGTTCTTAGATTTTGGTCTGCAGATTATTTGCTGGTGGTTTGTGGAGAGCTGACTGTGGCTGGTGGTACCAGCACATGCATTACATTAAAGTACATAGATATGTCCCTAAAGTTACTTTTCTATCTTGCTGTTGCTGCAGTTGTCAGATAGATGTTAGGGAATGGTTAATAAGAAGGAGAAATGATCTGCTTGATCATGAATGAACGGAAAAAGAGGTGCCTATGATAAACTCTCACTATTAAAATGTTGTTCACACTATAAAGAAGCCTGGGGAACCCTGCTGTGGGATATGGAATGGGGGTGAGGCTGTGGTCCCAATTCTCTTCCTCACCAGCCAGTAGAGAAATGGTGTCAGGGATGAGAGCCCACGTTGATACAACTCCTTCAGCACACTCCCCACCATGGCAGCTGGGAGCATTCTTGCTGACTCGGAGAGAATGCCTGGAGTAACTTACAGTGCTGCACATGACCCTTACCACATGTGACTTAAGAGCTACAGTATTATTGGGTGCAAGGGCATGGTGCTATGAACTCATGCACTGGAGGATTTCAGCTCATATTCTGATATCACTGAAATGTGGCTGTTGTTCACTGGTTTATATGGAGTTATGTGAACTTTGTTGCCCCCATCTTTGCTGATTACACAACACCATTTCCTTTACCTTGCCACAAATTGTTGTTGCCTTGGGCGGCATGTTAAAAAAGTGGCTACCCATTCTTCCCCTTTCCATGTCAGGGACAGTTGCTGGCTTTACACAATGTTTTACATATGTCAAGCAACTCAGGCTGGAAATGTTTTGCCTGTTTCAATTTTGTTTTTTTTTTTCCTGAAGGGGACCTCCCGCCTCCGAGGACTTGTTACTAGGTAACAGGGTTCCATTTGCCAATTGCTACCATTTCCTTCTCACCATACTCCAGGCCTTATTATTAACATTTAGTTCAGAGAAATTGCTGTCATTATGTGAAGTAACTTCCTTCAGAGGTTACTCATTAACCTTAGGTATTTTACTGTGTGATTATAATTGCCAAATGCCATAGGCATGGAAAACCTTTGAACTCCTCCAGGTATTAGAGTATGAGAGAAAAAAAAATCAGTTGTGACTTTTATATGCTCAACTGTATCCTTGTTCCACCTCCTCCAAGGGTCCCTGATCAAATAACCAAATGATTGTGAATTGCTGGATGTGAATGTGCTGCCTGCTAACAGGGACCATAGCTGCCCTTGGTTACTTTTGGTAAATCTGAAGTAACTCTACTACACTCAGTGGAGTTATGGTACATTATGTTTACGCTGCTGTGTAAATGAGGACAGAATTTGGCCCAGTGTCTTTGTACCAAATCTGCATAATTGGGAAGCCAATAACACAGTGTGTTATGGTTCAGAATAACTTATTACATGTTATCGACATGCTGTTCAGTATCTGTAGTAGCATCCTTAATAAAATGGCTCTTCTGGGGTGTGTGTGTGTGTGTGTGTGTGTGTGTGTTTTGCCCCTATTAGGGCAGACTCACAATCAACCCTAATCTGACTGGCAATGACTGGTATTCAGTTCAAGGCTCAGAAGGCTTCAGGCAGGAACACAGTTTCTTTTGTTTTTCTTAGTTTTTTAAATCTCCATTTTCCATGTAAAGAGAATCGACTCTAATTTGCTCTGTACCTCAGGGTTTGTCTCAGTGCCGCATGTGCTCTCTGGAAAAATCTTACAAAACATATTTGTCCTTCTCCCCCACCCCACTTCTCCTTTAGAAATGCATCAACATTCTTGGTAACTTGATTCCCCTGACAGGATGGAGCAGGCTGCTGTAGCTGTAGTGTAGCCTGGACTGCCACATGACTTCAGTAGGGAAATGTATATCAAATTCAGGAAATTAAGGGAGAAGTGAGATATATGCATCATATTTAAACTGAATAAAGAAAAAGGGGATGCAGTCTATAGGCACATTTAACATGTAGCCAGTCCTAACTTTGATGATAGGAAATGAAAAGTTGTGATGGTCAGAAGAATCTTTATCTCTATAATCTTCTAAAACACAAAGGCAAAATGAGTGCTCTAAGCTGAAAGGAAAAAAGTGGGGGACCTCATTGTCACACTGCAAGTCTGAACTAGGGAGAAGAGCTCAGTAGGAAAAGTACAAATGAGCCCTGACTGTTCTGATCAAGCCCTTGATTTAAATCTAGTTTTTTCTTTTCTCCATCTCATTTTATTTCCTTCAGCTTTCTATGCCCTTTAAATCTTTGCATCATTTAGAAAATTCAATTGAAGAGGGACCCCCCCCACCTTTATTTGTGTATTCAATGTTTAGCACAACTGGGCTCTGATCCTTGACTGGGTCCCCAAGGCACTACCACAATTCTTCTTCTATTACTACTAATTAATTATTACCTGCAATGTAGTGTATTGACTACTATGGGAAAAGAGTGTTTCGTAATATGGGGCTAAATCCTGTGATCCATTCTAGGAGAAAGTTCCATGGATTTCAGTGGATTTTCCAGTTTGCTGAAGATGTCCCAGAATGCATCTTCTGTGATATCAAACATACCATGAGTTGACCAATGGTGTATATATACCATATACCATGATGCCATATAGTAATGCATTCTGAGGTAACTTAAATGAGCCAGGAAGTCCAAGCAGGATTTCAGGGAAGACGGTGAGTAGTGATTTTTTTTTTTTTAGTTTAGTTAAAACTAGTGCTTTGCTGCATTTTTGCCTGCCCCATCCCTTTAGCCCTCATCTTCCTCCAAATCTGGTAAGTGAGGGCATTGTTTAGCACAAGTGTGGGATTAACTCAATTTTCATTTTAGCTTTGCAGTTGAGCTTCAATAAACAAACCAAACATAATTCAGTGTAAATTGGTAAAATAGGTAAAAAGCCAACATTTCATTTTACTCTTGTAGAACACCCTATTTGATAGAACACTTCTAAGTGGAAATTGCTTATACAAAATTAGAAAGGTATTAGCAGAATTTATGTCTGACATACTGCTTGGTGAAATGAAAAGTATGTCAGATGACATATGCCAGCTGTGACATGCCTTTCACTTCAGACATGCATGCTACTTACTCAAGGCAGGAACTGTCTTTTTGTTTTGTGTGTGTACTGCACCTAGCATATATTGAGCCATGGAGCTATAGCTAGGGCTCCTAAGTGCTATGACAGCATAAATAACAAAGCTTACAAGAAAATGCCACAAAACTTACAGCTTTCTTGACTAATCTAACCTTTTGGTACCAGTAATGACATGACACATATGTTGCATAATATTTGGCCTTATCGTGATATACAACACTTAATATATTTTTGCCTTGGATGATTTATCATGGAATAATATTTTATACTGTTCATTGGTGATCTTGGGCGTTCTGCAAAAGCATAATTGGTGCTTCGGATAATGCTCGTTCCATTTGCTGTACATGCAAGGGCAGATGAAGTTTTAGACTGATAGTTGGAGGAAGAGAAGAATTAGGGGGTTTGTACACAGAAAGGTGTGCACGAAGTAAACAGTCTAGTTAAAGATGTATGTAGAGCACTGACTATATATGGATAATATCAGCCTATGTATAGCAGCCTATGCGACACATATACTGCAGACAGGCCTAGGGTGTGGTATAAATTCTGTTACCTTTATAGCACACTGTAATAGTCTGAAATTGTCATGTGCACATTTTATTTTTAGGGTTTGTGTCTGAGTAAGACTTATTAGAAATCTGATTGATTGATTAATCTTGAGCCTCCACCAAAAATCCATGAAGTTTAGTTTTCTTTCTTTCTTTTCTTACAAAATACATATCTATTGTGCACAAAGATTAAAACACAGTTTTACAATTCATTTCAAATATGTTACTATTGGTGGCTATTACAGGGTGATGAATTTTTTTTTGTCTGCTACAATTTTGAGGCCGTTACTAGTTTATTAATCTTATTATGCTTTTTCTCCCCTCCTGACATGCTATCAAACTGCACACATTGTTTATCTTCAGTAGTGTCACCATACTTGCATTTAACAGCCACAAATCTGACTAATGATATTGCCTACCAGTTTGGAATTTGTAGGGAACACAGTTAGGTATAATTGTGCACGTTTCAGAATATTATAGTGGAATAAATATGGATTGTTCAGGGCAGAGGTTGACATCCATCAGAAAAAAGAATTTCATCAGGCCAATGTGGGCAGATATATAGTGAACTAAATATGCTGTAAAAGTTAATGATTGGGTATTTCTTGCCTTTCCCACACTTCTATCCATGCCCCTTTTTCTTGCTTTCCCTTCCTCATCACCCCCAAAATGTAGAAATCTGTCTGGAAAAATTCCTGTAATCAAAAAATTGTTAAATTGAGGAACACATGAATAATATTTGCCCCATGAGAAGATTTGAGAAATAGCAGAGAAAAGCAGCTGTGGAATCTAGTTTATTGGACTGCTGACCACAGCATTTGGTTTTGTATTTGACTAATTTTGTGAAAATGAAAATCATTTCCAAGAAAATATCTAGTGAGCTGCATGCTCTAAAAGTGAATACAATATTTCTTCCCCCTGTCTCCCTGATTCTCCATCCCCCAGTGTGGAAGCTGTGGGGATTTACCACTTCCTTCTAGAATCACCTGTGCTGTATATTTAATAAAAGTTTGTTTCTTCAGCTGTCTAACTTTTGGGTTTATCTGACTCAGGTTGACCCCTTGGTTTTATAATGAGACAGTTTATTTACTTGTGCAAATTTGGGGTTTTCTTAGACCTGTAAAGAAGCCAATCTCTTGATCATTTCCCCTTCTGAAGGGGGAGGTTTACAGTATCTTTCTGCACTCACTGGGCACCCTATCGGTTGCTAATAAAATTAAATTGTTGCTCCTACACATTTACTGGTTTTTTTTGAATACCATCTTATAAAGTCTGGTACATAGAAAAATGTTGTTTCTTCTGTCTGCGATAGAAATATTGACAGGTTTTACAAACTAATTACTCTTCTATTCACAGAAAATCCAGAGTCTTTGGTTAGCAACCAGGCTAATCATTTCTAATTCTTCTTTAAATATACCTTTTATATTGCACCTACAGCCCTGCTGACTAGGAGTTCTAACCACTTATCAAAATCCTTGAGAGAAAACAAGAAGTAAACAAGAAGTGAAAATGGTGCCAGTTTTTTCCTCGATGGGACCTGAGCCTGTAATGTAGTCTAACAAAGCAGGGCATGGTGTGCCAAAAAAATCTTTTTAATAAACAACACAGGCAGTAGGAAATAATGCTGGTCGGGGCTTGTTTGTCTGGCTCAGGGCCTCATTCCAACCTGTTGCAACCAGCTATAGAACATCTATAGGGACACCCCCGTACAGGAGGCCCCATAGAGGAAAGGAACTTTTACATTTCTGTTTGACTGGGATCCTTGCCAGTGGCTAAGTTCAAAGTGCAGTTTCCAGTAATTTGCTGTTACTACTCTGTGCGTTTGATAGGCCAGGACAGAAGCATGCAACCCGAAGTAATATTTCCTGATTTCTGTCATTTCTCAAGATGTGAATGAAGGCTGCTGTGGGACTGAGATTTGGAAAAGTTTTCTTGGCTCCAAAGCCTTTAATGCTTTCCCCTTGCCCAGCCCCCATTTCTTCCCTTTGGATCAGATCCCATGCCATTGTCAGTCCTGTACTTGGATGAAATTCATGCTGATTGTGTCCCTATGCAAACATTGTGAGCCTATTCTTATGCAACCAGCAAAAGTCCTATTGATTTACCGAGTGTGAGGATTATTTACATTTATAAATTTTGTAATGATAACACTTCCTCTCCTCCTCAGAATTACAATTTACCTTTTTACACACTTTTTTTTAGGGGGCGGGGAGGGAGGGACTACTTTCCCTTCAGCCCATTAGATTTGGATGTTTAGTTTGTAAAGAGGTTAAAAACAACACTAAAGGAAAAAACCAATGTAATAGCTATTGTTTTTTCATATACATCTTTCTAGGCATGTGGACACTATTAAGGCTGTGGTAGAAGCATCCTCTAAAGTTAAGATTATATAACCATGTATATTCTAATCCTTTTGTATTCAGTCACAGTGTTCTACAGTGTTTACCTTTCAGGCTGATATTTTTCAGGCTTGGTCTCTGCCATATGGTGAATTTTTGTTTTTTAAAGGTGGAACACAAATATTTTAGATATTTTTGAGCATGACAAGTGGAGAGGAAGTACATTGTCCCTATTTTACAAAGATTTGTTAATTTTTTAAATTTCAAACAGGTCCAAAGTCAAAATAGATCTGGATAAAAAGTTGGAATTCAGCATGGAGATAGCCCTCAAAGCAGAAAAGCACCTTTGAATGCTCTGGTGAAAATAGATTTTGATTTGATAGTTATTCCACAATTCAAATGATTGGTATTGTACTATTAAGGTAACAGGTTTCAGAGTAGCAGCTGTGTTAATCTGTATCCGCAAAAAGAACAGGAGTACTTGTGGCACCTTACAGACTAACAAATTTATTTCAGCATAAGCTTTCGTGGGTTACAGCCCACTTCATTAGGTAGTGGAAAATACAGTAGGAAGATATATATAGACAGACAGAGTATGTGATTTATAAGAAAAAAAACAACACTGTAATGTGGGGGTTGAATTAAGATTGTGAGTGAAAACATAATGCCTTCATTTCCTAATTTTTTCAGTGCTAAATTGTGCAGACTTAACACACACATGCACAGAATGTGTGTGTGGTGTGCACACACACTCAGTGTGCACATAAGTAGAAATATATAAATGTCAGGAGTATGGGAAAGAGCTGTAAGTATTTGTGTGTGAGCTAAATTATGACTCAGTTGGTGTCACAGGACTTAGTTGGTGGGCTAAGTTCCATGACTAGAATAGGCAGGATGAAAAGGGATCACAGGTAGGATGAAAAGGGATGAGGTGTTACATTATACATCAAGAACATACTACCTTCTGGACCTTGGAACAGGTATGTAAGAGGCAGAACAGTTGAAAGTGTCTGGGTAAACATAAAAGGGGCTTAAAGTAAGGGTGATGTCATGGTAGGGGTCTACTACAGATTACAAAGTCAGCTAGAGGAGATGGATGAGGCATTTCTAAAGCAAATAACAGAAATATCCAAAACACAAGACCTGGTAGTAATGGGGGAGTTTAACTACCCAGACATCTGTTGGAAAAGTAATATAGCAAAAGACAAAATGTTCAATGAGTTCTTAGAATGAACTGGGGACAACTTTCTGTTTCAGAAAGTGGAAGAAGTAACCCAGGGGGCAGCCATTTTAGATTTGATTCTAACTAACAGGAAGGAATTGGTAGTTAATCTGAAGGTGGAAGGTAATTTGAGTGAAAGTGACCATGAAATGATAGATTTAATGATTCTAAGGAAAGAAAGGAGTGAGAGCAAAAGAATAAACAAAAACAAAAAAGCAGACTTTAACAAACTCAGAGAACTGGTACATAAAGTTCCCCAAGAGGAAAATATAAGGGCAAAAGCAGTTCAGGCAAGCTGGCAGTTTCTCAATGAGACAATATTAAGGTACAACTGCAAACTATCCTGATGTGAAGGAAAGATAGAAAGAATAGTAAAAGGCCAGTTTGGCTGCATAAGGAGCTCATGAGTTGAACATCAAAAAGAATCCTACAAAAAGTGGAAACATGGATGAATTGTTAAGGAGGAGTATAAAAGAATAGCACAAGCATGGAGACACAAAATAAGAAAGCGATAAGGCACAAACTGAGTTACACTTAGCAAGTGACATCATAGGCAATAAAAAGGGTTCTTAAATACATGAGAAAAAAAAGATGAAATAAAGTGTTCTCTTCTTAGTGGGGAAGGAAAGCTAATAACTGATGACATTAAAAAGGCTGAGGTGTATAGTCCAGAAACCAAATCAAAAGTTCCTATATGCCAGCTTTCTGCTGCTTGGGAGATCCTCTGGAGTTGAGTATGTAGGTCCCTGTAGCCTCCCTTCCTCGTGTTCTTGGGCGTCTGGGTGAGGCGGCTATAGAACTTGGGGAGGAGGAAGGCAGTTATACAGGGGCTGCAGCGGCAGTCTGTCTTGCTGCCTTTCCCGCATTAGATCCACCATATAGCGCAGCATGTAGTTTGCTCCCCCATGAGCTTGACCATAGCGTCCTGCCTGCTCTCATTGCACGCGTTCCTCTTCTCTTCATGTTCCTGTAATGCTTTACCGGACTCCGCAATTGTTTGCCTCCATGCATTCAGCTGGGCCCTATCAGTGTGGGAGGACTGCCCGAGTTCGGCGAACATGTCGTCTCGAATTTGTTTTTTCCACCACCTAATCTAGACCAGCCCCTGGGATGGAGTAGATAGGGGCCACGTTGAAACATTTGCACCTGCGGGAGGAGAAAAAGGGAAAGTAGTATTTTAAAAGATACATTTCAGAGAACAAAGAGGACACCCTTTCTCAGTGAAACAGTCAGTTCATAGTACACAGTACATGTTCTTTCTGCACAAGTTAGCGTTTTGCCTCTTATACTGAAGTGCCTGCCACTTTGGTGTGAGTAAGCCATCACACACAGCCAGGCAACAGAATTCAGCTTGCAGGCAGCCTAGGGGCAAGCAGGGTTCTGCTTCTTCTACATTCATTTCAATGTTTTCAAACTGCTGGGCCCCTTTCCTATAGCAAGCAAATGCCTGGTGGGTTTGCCATATAAAAGGAGGGCCTGCGGGCTCTCTGGGATGATCGCTTCACAGAACACCCCCCCACACACACACACCCTGTGGCTCTGAGCAGAGATGAGCCCTTTAAACTAAACACAAACAGCCCAGCGTGGGTGGGTTTCCCCCCTGACACCCACCATGTGGCTCCGATCAGGCTCTCACTCACCAGAAGTACCTTCTCCAGGGTCATGGTGCGGGAGCCCGCCTTGAGAGTGGTGGGGAGGCTATTGGCTCCAGAGTTAAGAATAGTTCCTGTCAAGGGGGGAAAATGGATTTCCCACTTGCCACCTGTGCACTGTCGTCGTCCTCCTCCTCTTCATCCTCCAGTGACTCTTCCTCCTCGCTCCGTGCAACTCCCACCTTGCAGGTGTCCACGGACAGTGGTGGGGTAGTGGTGACATCACCCCCCCCTAATTGCATGCAGCTCACAGTGAAGCGGAATGTTTGGGGCTGTGACCCAGAGCGCTCGTTCGCCTTCCTGGCTTTTTGGTACGCTTGCCTGAGCTCCTTGATTTTTTTGTACGATGCTGCTCTGGAGTAGCCTCTTTCCGTCATGGCCCTGGAGACTTTAGCGTATGTATTTGCGTTCCTTTTTTTGGAACGTAGTTCTGCCATAACAGATTCATCTCCCCAACATGTGATGAGATCCAGTACCTCCCGTTTGGACCAGGCTGGAGCTTGTCTGCGAATCCGGGACTGCGTGATCTCTTGTGATGGTAGACTCTACATGGTTTAAATTGGAAATTGGATTAAATTGGAAATTGGATTAAAGAGCTCTTTAAATTGGAAAAAAAAAACGGTTTGGTCGTGTGGACGGAATCATTTTTTTTTCCGAATTAACTTGGCTAATTTTGAAATAACCGACTAGTGTAGACCAGGCCAAAGACTTGATAGTGTGATGCTTATTGAAGCATAATGAGATGAGTACTTGAATGAACAAGGTTTTAACCCTAAAATTATAGTCTCTGATATATTAAACTCCTCTTCTCTCTTCCCCTGAAAGCCTTCCCCGACTCTCTTCAAAAACAGAATTCAAATTCATTTGAATCAAATTTGCACTTAATGAGTTCAAACCAATATTTTGTGTTCAGAATATCAAGACGGGTTCATGTAATTTTAGACTGTCATTATTAATCACTGAAGTCGTTTCCTCGAAGCATTGGGATTTGTTAATTCTGCTTTCTGATTACACTGATTCACTTCACATTCAAGACAGTGTATTTGTTATCTCATATACCTGTATACCAGGTAATCAAAGAAGTTGGAGAGAGGTGGTTGTCCGCGAAGAAAGCAAAGAGACCAAAGAGAAAAGTGCAGCAGGCCTGAAGAGCTAGTAGTGTGCTAACTTCATTCTCTGACCCTGCACCGTATGTCTGCACTAACTGTGGCCAGAACTGTTACTCAAGAATTGGACTTCTTAGCCACTCACGATGCTGCAGTATGACACACAGTACCTGAACCGCTTTGGCGCTTACACCATCATTTTTCAAGATGGGCTGTTGGCATGTATACATCCATATAGGCTGAAGGTAGTAGGAAAAACATATTTTGTGGGGTGGATATTCAGTGTGTTTTAAGTATTCTAATTGTATTTGCATTATATATGATCAATGCCATTTCCCCAGTGTTTGTACTTGGTCAGTAATACTCTTGGCAGGGGAAAAAGAGCATGAATACCAAATGGGCACAGAATTAATCTTATTTGTCCGTGGCAACTAATTTGTTGTGCATCATTAACATGATAGCGTCTGTCATGTGGCATGCAGGTGTGTTCAGTGAACAACATTTAAATCCAACCAATCACACTTCATTCAGTGGGAGGCCCCCATTTTGAATTTTGACTAGAAGGATATGGTGGAGGAGAGAAACTCACAACCTGGTCTGAACTTTTTATTGTGTGCAAGAACAATTCTGCAAAGGCTGACTAGACAATTTGTTAAAACCATAATCTCCTGTGGTAACAAAACCTCTGGCTAGATTTCAACTGCTGTGATGAACAATGTGCAATTCAAGAATGTTGGGTTGTACCATGAGACCAAACAGCAGGTAAACAAAAGAAGCACGCCATGTTCAAACTGAAATTACGCCTCATAAATCCAGAGGATTCCAGCAAGCTTTGAACATCTATGTTGCTAAGAAGAGGGCCTGAACTGTGGAAGCACCCAAGGTCATTAAATTAAAACTTTTAGTGAGATGCTAGGATTAAATATGCAACCTGACTCTATTGAGAAGGACATAGAACTTGCTAGACTCCTCAGGAAGTTATAAAATGTAATCATGATGGTTTTTTGCTTAGTCATGCCTGATGTGCCAACAAATATAAATAGCGATGATGATTGTGTTATCTATGTTCTCCAGTGCTGAAATGTGGAACCAAAGTAGCATTATACAGTCCTTTTTAAAGTCCTGAACTTTAAATACTGGATTGACGATGGGTTTAACAGAGGAACTTTGGTTCTGCATCAAGACACTTTCTATAGAAACTGGATTTCAAATAACTGAAAATACTAGAAAATAGGAGATAATGAAAGATAGCTGCCATCTTATTGTTTATCACGATGTAAGCATTAAAAAGCCTTTAATGCTTCTATGTTTATAGCTTGGATGTTTCATTCATATGTTATAGTTTATGATATAACATAGCGAATCCAGTAGAATTGGAGTTTTCAGATGTCAAAATCACACACTGAAAATTTCCTCAAGTGATTGTTGTCCCATGCTTTAATTTGCATCATCTCTGTTCTGATGTCACAGCTGTGATGCCAAAACAGCCACTAACAAGCATTGCTAAAGAATGCTAATATCTGTAGCAGTTAATGAAATATCAGGAGAAGGGGACAGAATACCTTCCATCAAGAAATCATGGGTGGGTGCTAAAAGTCTGCAAATAGTTTATTCAGTGTAGCTACAAAGATGTTCTCTCTCGGAAATCTGTATGCCATAGACCAGGCACTCTTGTACAGTGGAAGTATAGTGGTGTTCATCCTCCAAATCTTGCTGTTTCCTTAAGGTTATTCCTATGGGTAGATGTAGGATTTTTTATTTTATTTATTTTTTTGCCTGAGAATGCAGTGTGCCTGGTCTCTTTTTAAACAGAATTTGCAAGCGATAAATGGGGAGATGCTGATTACTCTCAACTTGTCTTCAAAAAGTCATGGAATATGGGACAGATTCCAGAGGACTGGAAAAGGCCAAATATGGTGCCAATCTATAAAAAAGGAAATAAGGACAACCTGGGGAATTACAGCTCAGTCAGCTTAACTTCAGTACCTGAAAAGATAATGGAGAAAATAATGAAGCAACCGATTTGCAAACACCTAGAAGATGTTTAAGTGATAAGTAACAGTCAGCATGGATTTGTCAAAAACAAATCATGTCAAACCAACCTAATAGCTTTTTTTTGATAGGGTAACAATGCCTTGTGGATTGGGGGGAGTGGAAGTGGTAGATGTGTTATATCTTGACTTCAGTAAAACTTTTGATCCCAGTGAGGCAAATAGAAAGGAGCACAAACACTGCCAACTTAAGTGCAAGAGTGTAATAAGAAAAGCCAAAGAGGAGTTTGAAGAACGGCTAGCCATAAACTCCAAAGGTAATAACAAAATGTTTTTTAAGTACATCAGAAGCAGGAAGCCTGCTAAACAACCAGTGGGGCCCCTTGACGATGAAAATACAAAAGGAGCGCTTAAAGATGATAAAGTCATTGCGGAGAAACTAAATGGTTTCTTTGCTTCAGTCTTCACGGCTGAGGATGTTAGGGAGATTCCCAGACCTGAGCTGGCTTTTGTAGGTGACAAATCTGAGGAACTGTCACAGATTGAAGTGTCACTAGAGGAGGTTTTGGAATTAATTGATAAACTCAACATTAACAAGTCACCGGGACCAGATGGCATTCACCCAAGAGTTCTGAAAGAACTCAAATGTGAAGTTGCGGAACTATTAACCAAGGTTTGTAACCTGTCCTTTAAATCGGCTTCGGTACCCAATGACTGGAAGTTAGCTAATGTAACGCCAATATTTAAAAAGGGCTCTAGGGGTGATCCTGGCAATTACAGACCGGTAAGTCTAACGTCGGTACCGGGCAAATTAGTTGAAACAATAGTAAAGAATAAAATTGTCAGACACACAGAAAAACATAAACTCTTGAGCAATAGTCAACATGGTTTCTGTAAAGGGAAATCGTGTCTTACTAATCTATTAGAGTTCTTTGAAGGGGTCAACAAACATGTGGACAAGGGGGATCCGGTGGACATAGTGTACTTAGATTTCCAGAAAGCCTTTGACAAGGTCCCTCACCAAAGGCTCTTACGTAAATTAAGCTGTCATGGGATAAAAGGAAAGGTCCTTTCATGGATTGAGAACTGGTTAAAGGACAGGGAACAAAGGGTAGGAATTAATGGTAAATTCTCAGAATGGAGAGGGGTAACTAGTGGTGTTCCCCAAGGGTCAGTCCTAGGACCAATCCTATTCAATTTATTCATAAATGATCTGGAGAAAGGGGTAAACAGTGAGGTGGCAAAGTTTGCAGATGACACTAAACTACTCAAGATAGTTAAGACCAAAGCAGATTGTGAAGAACTTCAAAAAGATCTCACAAAAATAAGTGATTGGGCAACAAAATGGCAAATGAAATTTAATGTGGATAAATGTAAAGTAATGCACATTGGAAAAAATAACCCCAACTATACATACAACATGATGGGGGCTAATTTAGCTAAAACGAGTCAGGAAAAAGATCTTGGAGTTATCGTGGATAGTTCTCTGAAGATGTCCACGCAGTGTGCAGAGGCGGTCAAAAAAGCAAACAGGATGTTAGGAATCATTAAAAAGGGGATAGAGAATAAGTCTGAGAATATATTATTGCCCTTATATAAATCCATGGTACGCCCACATCTCGAATACTGTGTACAGATGTGGTCTCCTCACCTCAAAAAAGATATTCTAGCACTAGAAAAGGTTCAGAAAAGAGCAACTAAAATGATTAGGGGTTTAGAGAGGGTCCCATATGAGGAAAGATTAAAGAGGCTAGGACTCTTCAGTTTGGAAAAGAGGAGACTAAGGGGGGACATGATAGAGGTATATAAAATCATGAGTGATGTTGAGAAAGTGGATAAGGAAAAGTTATTTACTTATTCCCATAATACAAGAACTAGGGGTCACCAAATGAAATTAATAGGCAGCAGGTTTAAAACAAATAAAAGGAAGTTCTTCTTCACGCAGCGCACAGTCAACTTGTGGAACTCCTTACCTGAGGAGGTTGTGAAGGCTAGGACTATAACAATGTTTAAAAGGGGACTGGATAAATTCATGGTGGCTAAGTCCATAAATGGCTATTAGCCAGGATGGGTAAGAATGGTGTCCCTAGCCTCTGTTCGTCAGAGGATGGAGATGGATGGCAGGAGAGAGATCACTTGATCATTGCCTGTTAGGTTCACTCCCTCAGGGGCACCTGGCATTGGCCACTGTCGGTAGACAGATACTGGGCTAGATGGACCTTTGGTCTGACCCGGTACGGCCTTTCTTATGTTCTTATGTTATGTTCTTATCTTGCATGACCTTCTCATAAACAAACTAGGGAAATACAACATTGATGGAGCGACTATAAGGTGGGTGCATGACTGGTTGGAAAAACGTTTTCAGAGAGTAGTTATCAGTGGCTCACAGTCATGCTGGAAGGGCATATCGAGAGGGGTCCTGCAGGAATCAGTTCTGCCTCCGGTTCTGTTCAATATCTTCCTTGATTTAGATAATGGCACAGAGAGTACACACACAAAGTTTGCGGATGATACCAAGCTGGGAGGGGTTGCAAGTGCTTTGGAGGATAGGATTAAAATTCAAAATGATCTGGACAAACTGGAGAAATGGTCTGAAGTTAATGGGATGAAATTCATTAAGGACAAATGCAAAGTACTCCACTGAGGAAGGAACAATCAGTTGCACACATACAAAATGGAGAAATGATTGCTTACAAGCTAAATACCAGTCAACAATGTAACACTATTGCAAAAAAAGCAAACATCATTCTGGGATGTATTAGCAGGAATGTTGTAAGCAAGCCACGAGAAGTAATTCTTCCCCTCTACTCTGTGCTGATTAGGCCTCAACTAGAGTATTGTTCTCAGTTCTGGGCACCACATTTCAGGAAAGATGTAGACAAATTGGAAAAAGTCCAGAAAAGAGCAACAAAAATGATTGAAAGTCTAGAAAACATGACCTATGAGGGAAGGTTGAAAAAAAATGGGTTGGATTTGTCTGGAGAAAAGGAGACTGAGGAGGACATAACAGTTTAAAAGTATATAAAAAGTTGTTACAAGGATGAGGGAGAAAAATTGTTCTCCTTAACCTCTGATGATAGCACAAGAAGCAATGGGCTTAAATTGCAGGAAGGGCGGTTTAGGATGGACATTAGGAAAAAAATTCTAGCTGTCAATGTGGTCTAGATAATACCCTTGAAGCACTGGAACAAATTGCCTATGGAGATTATGGAATCTCTATCATTGGAGATTTTTAAGAGCAGGTTAACAAATACCTGTCCGGGATGGTCTAAATAACATGTAGTGCTGCCATGAGTGCAGGGGACTGGACTAGATGACCTCTCGAGATCCCTTCCAGTTCTATGATTGTATGATTCCATTGACTTCAGTAAGACTTATGGCCCAGGGCACCTTACTAAAAATGCTCAGCACCTCCCAGGATATGGACTAAAATATGTAATCTAATTTAAAAAAAATTGTTTTGCTCCATTGTAATAATGATGCAAGACAACTATTATTTAGTTAGATTGTGGCCTTGTCATTCTCCACCAACCAGGGGAGCAAGGGGAGTAAGCCTCCCCTCCTCTGGCATACTCTAGCTGAGTGGTGAACAAAGCCAGATGGGACTATTGTGATCATCCAGTCTGACCTCCTGTATAACCCAAGCCTTAGAATTTCCTCACAATAATTCCTATCTGTTAGAAAAAAAATCTCGATTTAAAAATTGTCAGTGCAGGAGAATCCACCATGACTCTGGGTTCATTATTCCAATGATTTATTACTTACCATAGACATTCAGGCTTTATTTCCAGATCTCATAGCTCCAACTCTCCAGAATAATTTCCTGCGAATAGCTGGCCAGGTGAAAAGGTTAGGGGACTTTCAGGGGCTCTATTACCTTACTCACTTGCCACATGAATGAGAGGGGAAAAATTGTGACAATTCCTTCCTAGAACTAATCCTGAGGTAGAGCCCTTAAGCCCCATCAATTGCTCAGGGCTATGCCTAGGGACTTAATTAGTATCTAGAATTTTGTAACCATTTAAACTCAGATTTGTATGAACAGTCACTGTTAATTTAAATTCAAACCATTGCACCTTTAAAAATAGACTGCCTTTCAAATTGGAGCCAACTTCTCCACTAACAGTTTTTTGTGTGTGAGACAATCAATGGCAAACCCAAAACTAGCATCTTGCCAAAAGCCTTGTGTATTTTAGTCCATGATTGCTAACAGAAGTTTGACTTTCAGCTAATAATTATACTCTGAAAGTAGTGACGTTATACTATTTTGAGTTAATTTGGAGCTTTAAAACATATTTATACTGGTCTAACTGTGTCATAATTTTGATAGCTACGCTAATAATTATCAATTTGACATCTGTGGGAGTTCTCTATGCAGTGGGCTTACAAGTGTGGCCCTTTATTGCACTGATAAAATTAAAGATATGCAGAAATTTGTTGGGGTAAATTTAAAAAATATCTTTGCATTTATATTTATCTGAATTTTCCGATATTTGTTATAACCTTATTTAGCTAAGTAGCAAATGTGCAATTCAGCCCATCACTACTGGATTTAGACCAGTTCAACTTCATTCTCTCACTGCACATGACATGGCAGAGAAAAACAGCATTAGATGGGTGTAAACAAAATCCCTCTGTACACTAGTAATTATGTTGAAGAGATGTGTGGGGATGGGAGGAGTGATGTACGAAAGGAGAAAGAATGGCTGTCTGAATTAAGGGATAGACGAGAGCATTTATCTCTCCTCTCTCATGGTGCCAGTCCAGCCTGAGGACTTACATGAAGCAGCTTTGATGCTCTTACTTTACAGAAGTCCATAAACACAATTTGGTACAACCCAAGCAGGACTGAACTAGTTTGGAAACTAAATTACCTTGTGCGCCTTGATAGTGTTCCCTTCCAGCTCAGGTTGAATATCCTGGCTTTGTACATCACAGAGACTGCATTGCAGCTGGCTGTACAAAGAAGATAGATGAATTCATTTTTCCAACACAGCCTGTCCTTTATGCTTTACTTTTTACAAAGAACATGATTTGTTCTGGTCTTACTTTGGCCAGCGGATTCCCAAATGAAAGAGAAAGCAGCAGATTGTTTCATAACTACCAGGCCTGAGAAAAATGAAAAGCAATGGGTGTAGCCCATTTAATAGCTATTAAGCTGTTTAGTACATGGATGCAAGGAAAGCTCCAGCTATCACTGGTGGCTTTTTGGCTGATGTACAACTACAAAGAGAAGTAGAACAACTGTAAAAATGTGTTGGAAGCTAATAATCAATTAAACAAAATTAATGACCAGCAAGGAGTGCAGTTAGTGACCAGTTGGAGAAGGTGAGGCTCTAAGGTGAAATGTCTTAATAGTAAAACTGCATTGTCCTGAAGTGTGAAAATACCCAGAGGGAACTTTCCACATCACTTTAATGAATAGGACTGCAATATGCAAAATAATGAAAGAGAACTGTATGATGACCGGCTGTGATACCTTTGATGTCACAATCTCATTCATTCTCTGACAATAATACATTTAATATATAACTGCATGGACATCAAACTGTAAATTTTAAAGAATTCTGAATGTTTTTATTTTTTTTTATTTTTCAGTATTTGTAATGTTATGCTAACTGTCTCTGCAGAAGAGTAGAGGAATATTTTAGTAATGTATATAATTTGGCATAATATTATTTGAAATGTAGAAGAGTAATTATTAGGGGCTGAATCCTGAAGATTTTAATTTGTAGACTGGGGTCAGAAGTGTTGAAAATCTGTGGGTATTTGAGCTCCTATTTTCCTCATCTCCTCAATCTTAACAGCAATAAGCTCCTCTTGTCCCCAAATCTGTTACTGCTTCTAACAATGTCATATAAATGTATTAGCTTGATATATCTGCTAAAGTGATCTGCAGTAAAATAATTAATAATGGTGACATTTGTACTGTAATCTGTAGGCTCCAGATTCAACACCACATTAAGATAATGGGGGCAGATCTGATGCCTTAGAGCGATTGTATCAGGCTGCTAGTCTGCAGTTTCAGGAAGATGACATTGTATTGGTTTACATTCACATTTGAAAGATTATCCTCTCAATTGTTCATGGGTGAAAGGTTTTCTTCAGAATCATAAGGACTGGAAACTTAGTGGGTTTTTTCAGTGAAATCTTAGATTCTGCATGGTATATTCTGAAGTGAATTCCATGGGCCACAGACTTACAGAGCACACAGGGCTCTGACTGTACAGTGTACAATAAAGGTTTCAGAAAGTGCACACAGCAGTCAACCACGTGCAGGAGTTGCAACAATAGATATATGCCTCGTCTTAACTGTTAGAGAGATGTAGCTTTCTCACACAGACCGTGGTACTAGTGGGATATAGGTTGACGCTTCCATAGTTAAGCTATGGGCATTGATTCTGTGTTTCCCTTCAGAACCAGTTTGTTAAACTGTGGCTTGTCAGGAAGAAAAAAATATATTTATTTTCTGTCTGACTCTTCTCACCTGATACAGTGTGACACATCACACTGGGTTGCATCAGTCCTGTCATATTACATGTGGGATGTGACATAACGTGAGCTGACTCTCTCAGCCTGTATTAGTTATGGGAATCCTGAAACGGTGGTTTCTTGAAAGGGGTTAAAGTACGTACTTTTCTTTTTGAAGAGGGTATTGGAAACTCCATGAGCACTCATGTCAAAATATCTACAAAGTTGCCATTTACTCATAAGGCACCTGGGCCTAAATTCAACAAGGGACTTATGCACTCAGTGGTGCTGGAACAGTTTTTATAGTGGGGGTGCTGAAGGTGGAAACCATGTAGTGTATTTGGCTTGTTATTACTATTTCAAGCCAGCGGGTGAGGCAGCACCCCCAGCACTTCTAGTTCTACCACCCATGTATGCCCTTGGCTAACTTTTTGTACCTTGACTCAGCAGCACTACACGTATATGTATTAGACACAGAGTGATCATCTAAGCCAGGGGTCTCAAACTCAAATGACCCCGAGGGCCGCATGAGGACTAGTGCATTGGCCCGAGGGCCGCATCACTGACACGCCCCCTTGCTGCCCCTGGCCCCACCCCCAATCCACCCCTTCCATGAGGCCCCGCCCCTGCCCTGTCTCTTCTCCACCTCCTCCCCTAAGCGCGCGCAGTTTTAATAAATATATACACTCAGTAATGCACCTCACTCAAAGGACAAAACACGCACTTAGATTTACTGCCTAAGGCTCTGGGAGGGAGTTTGGGTGGGGGAGGGGGTCTGGATGCAGGCTCTGTGCTCGATGCAGGCTCCAGGCTGCGGCAGGGGGTGGGGGTGCAGGCTTTGGGACGGAGTTTGGGGATAGGAGGGAGTGCAGGGGTGAGGGCTGTGGGGCTGAGGGCGAGGGGTACATGATGCAGGAGGGGGCTCAGGGCTAGGGAAGAGGGTTGGGCTGTGGGGTGAGGGCTGTGGATGAGGGGTTCATGATGCGAGGGGGCTCAGGGCTAGGGAAGAGGGTTGGGCTGTGGGGTGAGGGCTGTGGATGAGGGGTTCATGATGCAAGGGGGCTCAGGGCTAGGGAAGAGGTTTGGAGTGTGGGGTGAGGGCTGTGGATGAGGGGTTCATGATGTGGGGGCGCTCAGGGCTGGGGCAGAGGATTAGGGTGCGGGGGGATGAGGGGTTCATGATGTGGGGGCGCTCAGGGCTGGGGCAGAGGATTAGGGTGTGGGGGGATGAGGGCTCTGGCTGGGGCTGAGGATTAGGGTGCAGGGGGATGAGGGGTTCATGAAGGGGGGCTGCTCAGGGCTGGGGCTGAGGATTCGGGTGCGGGGGGAATGAGGGCTCTGGCTGGGGCTGAGGGTTTGGGGTTGGAGAGGCTCAGGGTAAGGGAAGCCTGCCTTGCCAGTACTGGCGGAGGGCAGGCACTAGGACCCTGCACCCTAATCCTCAGCCCCAGCCAGAGCCCTCCTCCCCCCACACCCTAATCCTCTGCCCCCGCCCTGCGCGCCCCCACATCCTGAACCCCTCATCCCCCCGCACCCTAATCCTCTGCCCCAGCCCTGAGCGCTTCCCTTCCCCCCCCCCCCGGCCCGGCCCGGGCCTGGGCCCGGCGGGTCCCGCTTTCCCCCCCCCTTACCCGAGCGCGTCTCCGGCGGTCCCGCTCAGAGCCGCGTGGGGAGGGGGCGGGGCTGGGAGCTCCACGCCGAGCGCAGCGCTCAGCCCAGAGCTCCCAGCCCCGCCCCCTCCCCACGCGGCTCGGATCGGGGCGGGGCTCAGGCGCTCGGACGGAGACTCGGCGCTCTATGCGCCGAGGCTCCAGGAGAGGGGTGGAGGCGGGAGCCTCCGCTTTTCTCTTGGGGGCCCCTGCGGAGCTCCCCTGGGGAGCTCCGCGGGCCGCAGGGAAGAGCTCCGCGGGCCGCATGCGGCCCGCGGGCCGCATGTTTGAGACCCCTGATCTAAGCTATGTCTACACTACCGTGGTAAATTGACCTACGCTATGCAACTCCAGCTAGATGAATAACATAGCTGGAATCGACGTACCTTAGGTCAAGTTACTACTGGGTCTAAATGGAGGGGAGTCGATGGGAGAAAGTCTCCCATTGACTTATCTTGCTTGTCTTGTTGGGGGTAGAGTACAGGGCTCTACTGGAGAGCGATCTGCTGTCGATTTGGCAGGTCTTCACTAGACCCGCTAAATTGACCACTTGTGGATCGATCTCAGAGCGTCGATCCCGTCTGTAGTGTAGACCTGCCCATATAAAGGCATACACTGTACTTTATCTTTGTTTTAATAAGAATACACTATGTATGTTTTTAAATCCAACATCAGCTATTTAGTATGGCTGGTCTAATAAATTATGGCCACATCAGCTCTTGCACTTGAATAGCACATGCAACACAATTTTCTGCTTACAAAGTGTATTTTTTTTGGTGAGGTAAAAATAGTGCGATAGTTTTTTAAGTTGGTATAAAATGGCATATGCTTGAATTATTCCAGACGATGGTTTGGTTCAGTAACATTAGGGTAATGAGCAGCTTATATGAAAAATGCACTTCCCAGAATGTATAAGAATTTGGTGTTAGTGACACCACATTCAAGTTGCTAAATGGATGGCTGTGATGCTGTCTTTAATTTTATCCAGATCAGTTAGTGAAGGTGGTAGAGCATAAAGCTGTAAATTTCAGTGTCATGGGTTTGAAGCCTACATCGCACTAGTGTAATTTTAGGTGTTGTATAGAATATGTGTGTGGTACAAAACCAGAATACAATAGAATTTGTCTCTTCAATCTGTGTATGTTGTTTTAAATATTCTTCTGATTGATTCACTTGTTTTTTCATTATTTTCATGGTGCTTCAATACTGTATTTTGTATCTTCAGCTGTCAGGTAAAAATGTGTTTGCATTTAAGGACAACTCTTGTTTCTCGTTTCTCCATTATGTGGGGCCTGGATGAAGCTGTAAGGCTCAGCTCTGCTCTGAAAAATACGAAACTTTACTCGTTTCTTCTGTATGGTGTCTCCATCTCACCAAAGGAGACTGTAACTGCCACCTGGCCATGAAAGCTTATGTCCAGCCCAGGATATAGCACAGGGCTCCACCACAAGGGGCCTGTCACAGAAGAACTTAAAGATGACTGAAGATGGAACTCCTGGCTGACAGTTGAGGCCTGGCTTATGTACAAAGCTGAATTAGTTTAAATGAAGTTGTGATTCTTTTTGTACTGTTTTAGTTAAACTACTGCAACTTTGTGTGTGGATGATGTTCTTAAATCCGTTGAAATGTACAGGTGCAAACTCAACTGAAATAACCATTTTTTAAATCAATATGAGAGTCTCAACACAGTTCCACCGGTTTAACCAAATTGGTTGTTTACTCCAATTCAAGCTAAAATGGTGCAACTTGTGTGTGTAGACAAGCCCTTAGAAATAGAAATATCAGCCATTAGAAATCAGGGTAAAGATCACCACGGGCAGTCAGAAGGGTGAGAGAAGAAAGATCCCACATAACAGTCTGTCTATTGTAAAAGTATTTACTATTCTAGGGACCTGAACGCACCTCTTCAGAGACCTGCTGTCTCCTTCATGCACTGCCAGGGGATTTTTCTCAGCCCAGGGCTGCATTAACTCTGCTTGATTTATGTGGGGAAAAGCAAATGGTAGGATGCAGGGAGGGCGATCCAGTTTGCAGGGAGCTAATTTGCAGTAGCAGCACATTCCCACTCTAAGTTGTTCTGCACCACCCTTCCTGCAGGAGTGCTTTGTACTTGATTCCAACCTGTGTAAAAGCAGTCAGCGCACTGCATAGCAAAAGTACCCTGGCTCCTAGGTAAACATGGGCAGGCACTGGGCCTTCATTAAATCTTGAAATTTGGGTTCCCTAGTAAATTGAGTCTATGGATGTGTATAAGATAGGAAAATATTTTCTTACACAATTCAGCCCTTCGTGTGTAACTTAAACATAGCCATGCAATATGGGTAGGGCAGAGCCACACTGCCCCTGGGGGAGCTCAGACATGCATTCTGCATCAGGGGGGCAGAATTTCTCCTGGAATTCCCTGGCTCACAAGTGGCGCATGGCCACTATTACGTCTCCCACAAATTTGTCATTTTTGGTGACTGCCTGGAAAATGTTGAGCATTTCCCTTACCTTAGTAGGCACCTCTCCCAGATCTTGATGTGGAGATCAAACAGGATCCATTGTGCCAGTGCATCCTTCAGAAAGTTGCTTCGTCATACCTTTATTGACAGAGATCTGTGGATGGAAACAAAGATCCTGGTCTACAATGCAGTGTAGTCATCCCCACTCTTTTTTAGGGGTGTGAGACATGGGTGACATACCAAAGCCATCTTAAGAGTCTGGAGTGGTACCTTAGGAAGATTCTCCATATCAGATGGGAAGATTGTCACACCAATGCCAGAATTCTCTCTGCAGCTAACATCACCAGTGAAACATCAACTTTGCTGGTTTGGCCATTGTGTGCGGATGGCTGATATTCATTTTCTGAAGCAAATCCTCTTTTTCATAGCTTATTCATGGCAAGAGGACTCATGAGGGACAGAGGAAATGCTACAAGGACACTCTGAAACCATATCTTAAGAAGGGAGGCATTGACCTCACAAATTCGGAAGAGCTGGCTGGCAATAGACGGCAATGGCATTGCATCGTACATCAAGCCTCAGCCCGTTTTCAAGAGAAATGCTTTGCTCAAGAGGCTGAGAAACAGCAGAGAAGGAAGGAAAGTACAGCATCCTGGCCAGCAATTGTGCTATCTCCAAGCAACCACCTGTCGTACATGTGGAAAATCCTGTAGAGCATGGATTGGACTCCTCAGCCACCTTAAGTCTCATCAATGACTTTTTTTTCCCTCCGGCAGACATCACCCGCATATCGAGGGATAGCCAACAACACCACCTTCTACAGTGCTTATGTATGTGAATAGCTTCACTTCAGGTGAACAGACCCACTTAAATCACTGTTGCATTTGCAGGATCAAGCCCTTAAAAACAATGCAATTTTTGTGAATGTGTGTTGGTGAGTATCTTATAATTCTTCTCTCAGAGGACTGTTGACCTTCACAAATGCAATATACATATATGCATTTATGTAAATGCATATGTGTAGAAAAAATACACAAACATACAGGGCTAAGCATTCATTTTAGTGGACTAATACATATGTATATTAATCCACTGAAATGAATGTCTAGTCTTGTACATTTATTTGTGTACACTATATAGCATATATCTATATATCATAAATATTTACATCAATATATAGTAATTCATCAAAACATCTAAATTTCACTCCATACTTTGTGTGAGAATCCTATATGAGCAGAATGAATGAGAACATTTCACCTGCAAAAAGACATTCCTCCACAGATAAGCAACAGACACATGAAGCACAAAATTAACGTTGACAGTTGAACACTTTATTATAGGGCAAAAGATTCTCTTAGGAAGGGAAGGTCAACAATCCTCTGACGTGAAGAATTTCTTAGGCACGTCAACACCCTAGTGTTTGATGTCAAATCCTTTCATATGATTTTTGTGGACTAATTTCAGCAGGAATTCAGAGGCAGGTTTTCAGTAGCAGAACAGCTTGCTAGATAAGAACTTACTTAAGATATGTATTCAAAGGTGACCCTGTTCTAATTCTTTTAATTTTGTGATGATGTCAAATTCTGAAGCCCTATCCAGTTTTTACTTCTCTTTACTCAGACAAACTCTTGTTGACCTCAATGAGTGTTTTGTCAGAATAAAGATTTTAAAGATGTGACCTCATAAATTGACTTTCAATTCTTTTCAATTCTTCTGGTGCAGATGACTTTAATGCTTTCTATTTATGGCATCACACTTTGATGCATGTGACTTTGCTATTAAGACTTCTATAGAAACATTTGAGGAAAGTCAGGCCCTTCTGCAAAATTTCCTTATAGTACAATTTACTTCTCTTTCAGATAAGAAGTAAAGGGAAATCTTAACCACTCTGTCATTAAATATCCCATGGCAATTTTCCTTCAAGCGTGGTGTCAGTCTCATTCAATTATCCTCTGTGTATATTCTTCTTGGCTATCCCATAAGTTATTCTTTTTATTTAATTTCTTACATTGATTTTTACTTTAGCTGAGTGCTGTTAAAAGGCTGCCTCTTCTCTCTCCAATTGGTTGCATTTCAGTACCGGATGAAGTTTACGTGGCCGTTTGTTAAAGTGATTTTGGGGATACTTTATAATAAAAGGTACTATTCACAAGTAAATTTGTTATTTTATTGTTAAGTGGCTAAATATATTTGTAAACACCTGCAGAAGATTCCTTTTTCTTGTCCATATTTTGTTTAGAAAACCATAGTACTAAATCTTTATACATCAAATACAACATTCCAAATAGTTTACTTTCTTCAGAGGTTACTTTTTCTTCCTTTCTGAACTTGTTGTGCATTCCTTACACATCAAATGAAAAATGCCCATTCCAGAATCAGCAACTGAGGACTGCACAGTTATGAAAAGAATCTTCATTGTCAAAATGTATATGTGTATATATGAAGAAATTGATACTGACATTCACCGTTGTTTCTGTTCCTTGGTGTACACTTTCAATATCAGGCAGTCATGGATTTGCGCTCCATTCAAGACTTCTCTTTTGGTAATGTCTTTATGAGTAGATATCTAGTGAGAATACAGACCTTCCAGAATGTTGTGTAGAGAGACATCCATTAAGGGATGTGTCCAATTTAATCAGTTTTTCCAAGTTTCACTGTGATGAGTTTCATGGTCTTTTTTTATATATCTTTGCAAATACTTTCATGCTTTAAAGGAAAGTGGTTATATTAGCTGGTGGAAATGGCCTCTAATGGTTTCATTCCTGGTATGGCATTGGTGAAAAGTGCTTTTTAAGACCTTTTCATAAACTAAAATGTGCTTTATTTGCTTTTGATGTGAAATTTTCCACATAATATTTCTAGCCCTGAGTTACATGGGCTTTTGGAAATCTGAACCTGCTTTATTCCAGTTTTTTCTTCTTGCTTTATTCTATAAGTTTTTTCTTATACCTCAAAAGGCAATATAATTGAAATTAAAGTTGTTAGAGACATTTAAAACCAGACTGGAGAAAGCACTAGGTAACACAATAAGCTGTAGGGAGCAATCACTAACCAGAACACTTCACAGGTCTTTTCCTTCCCTGATTTCCATGGGTATCTAAAACACAATTAGACATATTTGGGATCTGTTCATATAATCATGGGGGAAGGGTTAATGTTGTA
This sequence comes from Mauremys mutica, assembly GCF_020497125.1. Lineage (NCBI taxonomy): Eukaryota > Metazoa > Chordata > Testudines > Geoemydidae > Mauremys > Mauremys mutica. Next base: position 46,127,924 of record NC_059076.1, read on the forward strand.
TTGAGAAAATTATTCTTTGATCCAGTGGAGAAAAAATGTATTTGCAGAACTTTCCATGATACATCTTTAGTTGCACCTGCAGTAACAGGAGGCCTTGAGGACTGTGGAACTCAGCAGTGAAAGGGTTATCTGCCCTCTTGAGTATGAGAGCACACCCTGCACTAGCCGGGAGGCACAGAGATAATAATAGCATAGGAGGGTGGCAGCCTGCACTCTGGAATAGTTTATGAGGGGGAAGTCTGCAATTACATATTTCTGGACAAACATTAACCAAGACTGAAGCCCAGCTTCGAAGAAGAAAAACAGACTGGAACCTCCAGTAATATGACTGCTGTTTTCAGTCCACATAACAGCTAAACACTCACATGGGTGGAGGTAAAAGCAAAGGTAAAAATGCCCAAGGAACAATGTACAAGGCTTGATAACATTTAACAACCTTGCAGAAGACATCCCTTATATGTCTCTGCTACACAGTGGATGTTGCAGAGAACTAGGCGATTTTTGAAGTATTGTCTGACTGCGTAACAGACCAAAGCCACAGCAATGAAACTATTGTTTGCTACATTCATGGCCTAATCCATTTATATCTGTGGTTTCAGAGCTTGCCACCAAGCATTGATACGTCGCCCTTTAAACACAAGTTACTATGGGCATCTCTTAATCACTGTGGTTACCACACTGGGAACAATTGCTATTCTGTGCTGTGGTTTTGTAAAGCAATATTGTTATTTAGGGCTGTGTGTGCTAAACTTATATGTACCCATTTTATCATTGACTCTGCGTACCTAAAAGTGGAACTGTTACACTAAAATTAGGTAGGCATCTGAATGATACACATTTCCTTTCCTTTGTTTTTATGGTAGACCACAACCCTTGTAAAGAAATTGTCCACTCATTACTGTATGCCCAGGGGAAAGGGAGGAGTGGCAGAATATAGACCAATAAAGGAGGTAGAGTTATCCCAAAAGAAACACTTGCTGCAGCAAGCATAGTATGTAAATTCCAAAGTTAAATGCTTTGAAAAATGTCCAAGCAATGAAGAGACATAAATTACTTATGGGAGGAAGGAGGGGGGAGGAGGAGTGGAAAGGAAGAGAACTGTAAACATTTCTGTAAGGAATAGTTGCCCCACCATTACTTCTAAGTGAATAGATGACATTTCTCTAGGGAAATAATGGCAAGACAGTTGAAAATGAGAAGTCCAAACTTGGATTAAACTGTTAAAACCAAGCAAAATTATTAAAATTAGCACATTTTGGCAATTCAATTTTTGATTGTTTTAGCTAGGTCATCTATCCCATCCTGGCCTGCTAGTGACCTGGAGACTCAGTCATTAACATCTGATAGCTCTTAGGTGGCATATATGAAACAAAGGTACTGCCTCAACTGGGAAAGATGTGAAAAGATGTTCCCATCAAAATACACCCTCACAATTAATACTAATTAGTACTCAAGCTGGCAGACTCAGAAAAGAGATTGAGTGGGAATGCAGTCTGAACTCACCCCCAAACATCGTCTGTATTTGAACAAGATTATGTTGGAAAGATTCCACTGACTCTACTCTGCCTTTTCAAAGGATGAACAGAGATTTTCAGTCTTTGGGGCTTTTATTAACACTAACATTTTTTTAAAAATAGTCAAGCAAAAGTATGTGGTGGTAGCCAGCTAAAATACAGTGTGTTTTAATGAAATACATAAAGTGGATTATGATCACTGCAGAAGAATGAACTGTGCCATGTCATATGTTTGCATTTTTGAAAGTGCAGCATAGTAGTGGGTAAGTACCATTTTGATATAAAATGTGTACTTGATTGATTCTCACTACAAGCCAATTAAGAAACGGGGTACAAGATCTTCAACAACAACAACATTTGAGTTTAGGGCCTGATCCAAACCCAGTGGTTGTCTTTCCAATTACTTCACTGTGTTTTGCGTCTAGCTGTGTTACGGGTTGGTGGTTAATGCAGGGACTGGTACTGTAGTATAACAAATGCCACCTTCAAAATCAAAGATCTCTCTTCTTACATGGAAAATATGAGGCAAACAACACTTACTTTGCTTCAGAATGACTTATTAGGACCTCTCTGGTAACTCCAACAACTTTTAGAAGTTATTTGAGAGAGAAAAGTGGCCCTGGACTGTGTATCAGTATGTATCCACGCTGCCACAGCTGTGGGTTGTCTTATTACAAATAGGCAGGTCGGTGGCTGGCAGAGAATTATGAGGACTCTATAACTTGCACCCCCCCACACCCACGTCAGAATGGACCTGATATTCTGGACACATTGCAAAAGACTCTGATGTGATAGGGTTTTTGGAGAGGGTTAAGGTTTTGCTTCCCATGATTATGAAGGGGTAGAAAGGAGTTTCTGTAGGTAGTTGGCTGGCTGAGTTCCTACTGAAATGATTAATAGTTATAATAGTTATGAATAGTGTGTTAGGGCACCTACAGCCCTGGATAGGTGTCTCTTATTAGTATTTAAATCTAAATAAAATATACACATGTACATACAAAATGGGTGGGGAAATAGGAGGAGACTAACAAGAAGCTTTACTTTCCATTGAAAAGAGAATGTGAGTCTGAGCTTGCTGAATGCATTTTCTTTTGGGGATGAAAAAGTCTTGAGGCTGAGATGTGCGCAATCTTTCAGATCTTTGTATTTGCATCTTTAGATTTCCAATGACTTCTTGAAAGGGCAGACTCTGAGCTTGTTGTTAATCCTTTTAGCAACTTATCAGTACAGCAGGCAGCACTAAAAAGACAGGTCCAGTTTTTGACTGGCAGCTGAACTTCATGTTGAAAAGTGTGTCTTTCACAAGTGCATATACTTAAGTTACACATCCTGCTGTCGGACAATCTTAACTTCATTTTAATACAGATTTAAGACTATATATTAATATAGGAAGGGTAAAATTCTTTGAGAATGTTGAAATTACACTTTAAAAAAAAAGCTACGAGTTAGGAGGTTCATCAGGCCACCATTAGCCTTTGTAGACTAATCAGTGGTCACCTCAAGTTCCAAATGAGCCAAAATTGGCTTTCACAGGGTTCAGGGAGCCAAAATAATTGGTTAGCTCCCAAAGAGTCAAAGAATGCTTCTTGGGGACTAACAAACCACCTTAGGCTTGTACGGAATCAGGAGTTGTATGAATTTGGCACTACATTTGGCTCGGTAGTCTTGAAAATATAATAGTGTCAATGTGGTTAATGGTATTCCTTTTCTCTCTTTCTTACACTTTTCAATTTCCCTGCCCTGTAACTGAGCTGGGAAGGAAGGTTTGGACTCAGCAGTGCTGGCTACACATTGATCCATTTCCAGTGGGGTCAAGCTGACTCCTCCTTTTCCACCTCCTGTGTAGCCTATTAAGACTTGAGGAGACTTACAAGGTGGTACATAGGGTCTGATCAGCTCTTGGGAGTCACTAGGAGCTCTGCCCTCTTGTGGATGTGCCTTTGTGTCTCCTCCCTCCACACCTCAGGGCACACTATGTTGTGCATTTTTATTAACAATGTTACTAAGTAAAAGTCTTAAAAGGACCCTATTGTCAGGAAAAGACTCTGCTCTAACTACTGAGAATCTGGAGGACCACATTAGCACATACCAGAGCTGTGAGGGATGCCACAGAAAGATTCCTGTACCCAACAACACATTGAATAGAATAAAGTGACTAATAACAATTACATGAAACATAAGTCTCTTGCTTTTGTAAATAACCCCTGTTATAAACCCTTCTGATATGAGGCAGAACATTCTGACTCCTTAACTTTAGTGCTTCAGATTGTAAAACTCAGCAATAATTAGTGTGAGAGGAAAAAGCCCTATGAAGACAGAGTAGTGTTGACAAGAGGCTTGTACCATCTGCCTTCTTCCTCCACAAATCCATCAGCACCCACCCAGCAGCTTGACCTCCATAAGAACATGGAAAGAAGATGTTCTTGGGATTAATCATTAGCAAATGTCCCTTGACTCTTTCTTTATCCATTGCCCATCTGAGTTTAATTCCAACAGAAGGGAACCCTGATGTATTCCTGCCTTCAGGTATAATTACCTCAAGACAGACTGACCATTTAAGTACAGATGACACTGCTTAGCTTTAATTAGAGTAAACTGGCAGAATTTATATGACCGGTAGTTTTGGGGACTGTCAGATGCGTGAAAGCATATTTTGCATATCATTTCCTGCTAAGGCTAAGACCCTTGTCCTAGCTGAGAGGCTTGCAATGAGGGTTAAATTTCCTTAGTGATTTATTCTATCATGGCTATGAAAGTGAAGTAACAGGCCTGGGGAACTAGTGATGCTGAGGCAAAACACAAACACTCCCAACTAACATATACAATGTGAAGCAAGGAATTAATGCAGGTTCTTCTCTAAAGAATTATTGGGGTTTCTAGCAGAAACTTCACATCTAGATTTATTTTTTTTAGAGAGGTGATTTGACACAGGTAATAAGAGAATGCGTGCGATACTAGGACATGTACCCATTTCTAACTCAGTCCCAAAACATCTGTAGATAATCTATTACAAATAGTGCAGAGAGAGGGGTGTGTGTGAGAGAGAGAGAGAGAGAGAGAGAGTGAGTGAGTGATGGTGGAGTGTGTGTGGGTAGATCCACAAAATGATTTAGGCACCTAACTGCCACATTGGGTGCCTGAATCCAAATGCTGCAAAGTGTGAAGGAGAAATGTTTTTTTTTTGCTTTTGTTTTACTCTGCTGTAAACATCTCTTTCTTTTCTAAATCAACCTCCTAAACCAGTACAGGCATTTGGCTTGTTATGCAGGAATATGAGCACTGATGGATGTTATCCATGTCTGGGATGCAGGTGTTACAATAGATAGTTGCTAGCTTGCCAGCAAGTGTGTGTGTGTGTGTGTGTGTGTGTGTGTGTGTGTGTGTGTGTATATATGTGTGTGTGTGTGTATATATATATATATATATATACACACTATATTTTATGGTTGTGAAAGATAAGTAGTCCCCAGCAATTTGTAAGAAAGAGATGGTAAGAGCAGAGGGGTAAGTTGATGCATGAAGTTAAGTTTTCTGTGTGTGTGTGCATGTGTGTGTTTAAAAAAGCAAGTGTAGCTGATATTGAATTCACTAACCAGAGTACCTTGAGTAGAAGCTGGATGATCAACTCTTGCCAAGAACAGCAATTTCTGCCAGACCTGTGCAAAACTATTAGGTCCCGGTGTAGTAAATAAAACTGTTTGATGCCTGCATCATAACATTATATTCACTGATAAAAATACAGATTATGAGCCTACGATAGTTTTTGAGAAAGCAATCCCAATCCCTTTCAATGACTAGAGTTGTCAGGGTATGCTTAGGGAAGGTTGCAGATGTAGTGGTGCTAGAGAAATGGTGTTACCTTCTCTTTTGCATTTTCTATTGTCCCTGGCCTGCATGGGGAAGCTGGGGAGAAGGACTTAGTCATGTGCTTAAATTGGTCAAAACAACCTGAAATCTGCCTGAGATTGGAATGTGATATTAACTCTGCCATGGAGACTTGGACATAGCAATGCTGCAAGCACATTCCAAATATTCCAGTGAGTTTAGGATTGAATGAATGCTTAATATTCCTCTAGGGTCTAATGACACAGTTTAAAGCTGTTCTTTAGGTAATGGGACTGAAGCAATAATGGCACTTAAATACAATGGAGATTGGCACCATTTAAATACAAAGATGAATGGATATAGGTAGATGGTTCATATTGACCCGTAGTAGAGGCAGCTAGTCTGGCTCGTCCTTATTTCTAGCTGCTTTCACAGACTTCCTGACTCTTCTTTCCAATTAAAAACCTGGATGCCTGTATAATCAGTTGAAATCAAGAGCAAGCACCATGTAACTACTGTCAAAAACCATATCTTGAATTACAAAATACTACATAATCTACATGATTACAGTGATGATACTATTTTGCAATTCTATAGTGGCCTTCCTCCAATGATTTAAAAGTGCTTTACAAATACTGATAAGTTAAGAACTTTGTATTTAAAAAGCCTCTTTGGAAGTCACTGGTATCTTTACTGTAGAACCTCAACAATTCATACTCAATTACCCTAACTTCTCTGTTTTCCAAAAAGAGGTTTTGCTGCCCCACAGTCTATTAGTTCCTTTGAAAATTTGTTAAGGTTTTGGATAATCAAACTATCATGCTATATTCATAGAATCAAGGATGGGCTAAATTACTGAGACAAGGTCACACAAGAAGTAAATAGAAGAGCTAGAATATGAGCTTGAGACTTAACTTCCAATCTTCTCTAACCACTCTTTCTCCTTTAACGCAAACTCTGCAGGTGCAACTTGCACTAGCAAACTGTTTACCTGCTCTTTTGTGCCTAGAACATTTAATTGTAGAGGCAAAAATGTGGTCTCAAATTTTGTGGGTATCATTTTTAGCCACAGAAGAAAGAACTTACCTCTGAATGGTTATTTTTCTTAACTGTTATTTTTAGTATAACTTCTAAAAAAGGAGAAGCAATATTAGACAATGTAACAGTGCAGTTTGTACTGTGACTAATCGATTAATTTTTCAGAAGATTTTCCTACAGAGATTTTCACAAGAGAAACCATAGAATTGTATTTTTCATGGAGATGTCACAAATTAGGAGCTTGGTTCATAACTACTAATAATTGCCCAAATTTTACTCTTCAGGGAGTCTTTCTTCAGGAGAGCCGTTAGTGCTAATCTGGTTAAATCTGAATGTTTCCCTTTCTTATGTTGTTTATTCTTCTTTGAGGTAGTTACAGTTCATTTATGTCCACTGAAGTAACAAGTGGTATTTGCTACAGTTTCTTGCAAGGATTCATGGGAAACTCATTTACATATTCCTTGTTACAAAGGCAGACCACATCCTGGCTGACAAAGTGCTGTAAGATCAACAAACTTCATATACCAGTGTCTGCCTGGAGGAAAGCCAGGATGTGGTCAGCCTTTGTAACAAGGTGCTGTTTATTCTGTGTGGAAGTCAAGGGAAGGGACAAACTAACTAAATCTTTATTTTCATTCTCAGGCAGAATTTTCATCAATCAGAACATATGTATGATTCACTTTAGGCAATGCTATAGATAAGCTTGGAAGAATAAGATATTTTTTTATTTTTGTATAGTTTTGATGTATAGTATTTATGCATTTTTCAATGTTAATTGACTTAAATTTTGTTGCAGAAAGCTATGGGGAAGGTTAGACAATAATTATTTAATGGCAGTAGATGTTGAGATTCAAAAAGTTTTTTATAACAGTTAAAAACCCAAATTGTGGACATCACATGTCAAAATACACAAAATAAATATCCTTAAATCAAACTCCAAGTTCTCAAGCAGCATTTTTCTTTCTTTACCTGTCCGTAAAATTCAGTTATCATGGAAATATTTTTTGTCAGTTTGTGTATACATTATGATACAGTCTTATTATATGAGCTGATTTTTTTTCCTTCTTCATTCAGGCAGGTTGTGCAGTTAACTGGTCTGGTGCTCAGATGACCCTTCCCATTTATTGCATAAATTGTACAGTGCATAGCGTTTAAGGTACAGGTCTGCTGGAAAGGTGATGCCTACTTCAGTGGTTGAGACATTGGCTCAGGGACCTAAGAAATCTGGGTTCTTTTCTGGTCCACAAGCTTCTTATATGACACTGAGTAAGTTACTTAGGGCTAGATCCACTTACACATCCAAAGCCAACATTTGGTTGCCACTGAGATCCACAAAACTTCAGTTCAACTGCTGCCTAACACAACAAGCAACCAAATTTGTCAAAGATGCCTAAGTTTCCGTTGGTGGCATGCACAAAACCGCGTAAGCCCTGATGCTGCCGAACAGGTTGATGCCCCAGATCATACCTAAACCCCAGTGGGATTTGCAGATTAGACATTCACAGAGCCTGCCTTGCAGATTGGGCCTCTCCTAAGACATCCAGCACCATTTGGATCCAGAATTCTTGTGGATGGGATCATTTGGGGAGTGGAGGAGAAGAGAAGGAGTGTGACTCTAGTCTGGTGGTTAGAGTGCTCCCGGGGATGTGGGAGAGCCATGTTCAAACCCCTATTCCAAACAGAGTAGAGCAGGTGACTACCCTAACCTTGGGCTGTTAGTTATAATGTGGGAGGAGGAGAGGGGAGCACATGAGTCTCTGGTTTTGGTGTGTTTTTTTTATTTTGGTGAGAAAGGGCTCACCTGGCTTAGGCACCTAACTTCAGGAGCACATTCTTAGCTGGGAGATCCAGGTAACTTTGAGGGGGCAGAAATTAGCCCCCACCTCTCTGCTGGCTAGTTTAAGTGGCTCCCTGCTCAGTTTGCTGGCTTCTGTGAGTTCCATTCTTAAGTATCTTATTCTCCCCTTGCATGGTAGGCACCTAACTCAGGGCTGTGGATTCCATTCAACAGCCTGGGGTCTACAGTTAGGCAATGCAATGCTGAGCATTGCAAAGCTGAGGTCCCTTTGTGGGTTTAGTGCTTAATCTTGCTGCTTCAGTTCTGACTCTGTAAAATGAGGCTAATAATCCTTCCTGATCTCACAGGAATGTTGTGAGGGCTAATTCACTAATGTATAGGAGGCACTCAGGTAATACACTGAGTATCACAGAAAAGTATCCAGAGAAAGCAAAACATCCTATTCAGTTCAGGTTTTGGATAATGTATAGCAATGGACGATGATACAATGAACAGCTATTTCACTGACCAGCAACTATCTTGTGCACAGATGGTGAAATACATCTATGTGCATAGGATCTGCACAAATGCGCTGCATCACTTAAACTCTATTTGAGAACTGAAGTAGGACTTGAGTGGTGCAGATCTCTGCTGGCGCTCTGTCCCACTGTCTTTTTATAGAGACTTTTTCTTATAGTTTTACTGTTACAGTATTATCTTCAAGTAGAAATGGACCTGTGCCACAAAATTCAGATGTGGATTTCCAAACTGCCTTCCCCTGTTGAGGATGTTTGGATTTAACCCATCTAGATACAGGGACCAGCTGCAAAATTTGGATTCATATCTGGTTTAAGATTCCAAAGCATTCTGTCCCACAAAGTTGGAGCATTCAGATCTGGGATTTTTGAACTGTCCCATCTATCACTTCAAGTGATTATCAGATCTTTCGTTCCATCAATATGCCCACAGGTGCTGGAACTAGGGGTGATGAAGGTGCTTCAGCACCCCCTGGCTTGAAGTGGTTTCCATCATATACAAGGCTTACAGTTTGGCTCAATAGCTCTGAGCACCCCACAATAAAAATTGTCTAGCACCTCTGAATATGCCCCCTTGTTTGCATTCCCTCTTTATGGAGCTGATGTATTTATGAATTGTTCTGCTTACAGCTTTTCTCAGGCTTGGCAAGCAAAGACTGATTTGAATCATAGAATCATAGAAGATTAGGGTTGGAGGAGACCTCAGGAGGTCATCTAGTCCAACCCCCTGCTTAAAGCAGAACCAACACCAACTAAATCATCCCAGCCAGGGCTTTGTCAAGCTGGGCCTTAAAACCTCTAAGGATGGAGATTCCACCACCTCCCTAGGTAACCCATTCCAGTGCTTCACCACCCTTGTAGTGAAATAGTGTTTCCTAATATCCAGCCTAGACCCACTGCAACTTGAGACCATTGCTCCTTGTTCTGCCATCTGCCACCACTGAGAATAGCCAAGCTCCATCCAAGTCTGCTATCAAATCCACCTTCACTCTTATCTTCTGCAGACTAACCAAGCCCAGTTCCCTCAGCCGCTTGTCGTAAGTCATGTGTCCCAGCCCCCTGATCATTTTCATTGCCCTCTCTTCAATTTGTCCAAATCCTTTCTGAAGTGGGGGGCCCAAAACTGGATGCAGTACTCCAGATGTGGCCTCACCAGTGCTGAATAGAGGTGAATAATCACTTCCCTTGATCTGCTGGCAATGCTCCTACTAATGCAGGCCAATATGCCATTTGCTGTTTCCTTCTAACAATTGCAATATAATGTTGCCAGCCTGCATATCAATCACTGAACTAGTGATGCCCAGCCTCTTATTTTTCAAGCCACTTTTCAGGGACTGGATAGTGTGCCTAGTGCATCACCATCTTTTCCAAAATGGAAAATATTGGCACCAATTCATGTCAATTGCTTCCTAGCTTGCTACATTGGTAATACTGCAAACTTGAAGGCAAACCATCTGAGGGAAGGGGGAGCAATCCTTCTGAAAGTTTCTAGGTCAGTATTAGTAGTAATGTCAAAAATGGTGTCAGTTGCACAGTGGGGTGAATGAGTCATAAACTAGGTATAACGTGCACTGATATGGCCTTCCCAGGGTGGGTGAAATGAGTATAATTTAGATAATGAGGAGGTGGAAAAGGGGTGTGTACCCAAGAAAAGTACCAAAAAAGAGGCTGTTGGACTAATTGGTTCCCTCCCTCACTGCTCTTAAATCATAACTGCCAGGACCACATTGTATTGAGGTACAAGTCCTTTTGATTCTAATGGGAGTTGTAACCTTCTATGCCAGGGCTGAATTTGGCTCCTGCAGAATTGTAGATTGGTATGTTATACTCATCGTGCACATCCACTGAATGCACATGCCTGGAAACCAAAAGAGTTGCTACAGATTTACACTGGTGTAACTGAGATCAGAATCTGGCTAAATGTGTCATAACTACATTAAAATGGTCTCCTTTTTAAAAAAAAAATAAAGTACTTACTGATTGGTATTATTCTGTTATAGGTCTGTGGTGACCAGTAGTCACACAGTGTTAGGAACCAAATAAAAATCTAATTTACAACCTTAAGATGTGATTTTTAAAAAAAATGTATATTCAATCCAATTATAATATAATTTGCTTTGCCCCTAATGCATGGGTCCAGGTTTGTCTCCTCCTTACGTATACAGCAGTTCATTTTATATGGCTAAATATTGAAGATGCTTCTGTGGTGTTACTGAAAATTAGATCCTCCTATGCTGTCTGTCTGTAATGGCACTGACAACATTAACATTTTAAATCTTGATTAGGGGGTGTGGAGCAAGTCAGACAAACTCTCCAAACCATGGGCTTAAAAGTTTTTGGAAGCATTTACACCTGGCTTACTTCAGTTGTCTACTATGACTGGAAAGTCAAAAAACACACAGCAAGTTTGTTAGTATATACTGTCTCTGTAAATCCTGTCAAATCTATCTGGTCTACCATCATCACCATAAGAAATGTGCATTTGACCAGCAAAACTTACAAAAACTCAAGTACAACTCGTAGCTTGGAAAATAAGGGCTGTTGTATGATTAGTAGAGTGCGTTACATTTCTGATAGAAAGTTTTGGAACTTAGTTAATGAAGCCTGCAGCAGAGTCAGCAAATCTGGCAGCTTGACTGGCAATATTTTTTAAAACTCTACCAAATAGTACTGAACTGAGTTATTGCAGTTACCATCAGCATCTATAAAACGAGCGAGTAGAATACAGAGTCTGGGATTATGTTGTTATGGCGTTATGTTAATTATGCAGCAGGATCTTCAAAGCACATCCCAATGCATACAACATGTAATCCTTCAAAGACTTAAATATAGGGTCCTGATTCTGATCTTGCCTCACACCAATTTTACATTGGTGTAATTCCATTGTCTTCAGCAGAAGTACACTGGGCCAGATTCTCTAGAATACTCTGGACCTAAGGTTGCCAACTTTGTTTGGATGAATTCCTGGACCTTTCATCACATGATGTTATTAATTTAATCTTTAATTCCTGAAGACTCCAGGACAATCATGGAGGGTTGGCAACCGAGTCTTCACCGTTCTGACCATCTGGCAATCCCCCTTACAACAGGGGGCACTCTGTTGGCATAAAGCTGACTGAGGCAGCCACCCTTTCTATCCCCACATAAGGGCTGTATTTGGGGGAAGCATAGGGCAGGGTCAACTGCAGCTCTGCTATACAAATTCTCCATGGCCAAGTGTGTACCAAACAAGTGTGTGTGTGTGTGGGGCCGGGGGGAGGGGACAAGAGAAAGGGGCCAGCCACATTCAGTAGAGCAAAAATGGCCTGCCAATCTGGGCAGAGCTCCCTGCCTGCCCTGAAAGCCAAGCAGCACAGTGATTCAGCACCACCTAGAAGCTGGTGTCCAGGGTCATCGGCTCTGACAGCAGATGTGGAGCTACTCTAAACACCAGGGCTGGAAGGCACAGAATTGCAGAGTTGCAGCTGGCTCCCTGATGATTCTGCCCCCCATTGCTTAACTGAATTGAGCTGAGTTTTGGTGTGTAGGAGATCTTGAGCCCCCTGGCTGTACATGGGTTTAACTCCATTGAAGGCAATGGAATTTCTGAGTCTCACCATTGTGAAATCAGAACCAGACCCTACATTTCAGGAAAACATATTTCTAGGTTTCAGAGTAGCAGCCGTGTTAGTCTGTATCCGCAAAAAGAACAGGCACCTTAGAGACTAACAAATTTATTTCACCATGAGCTTTCGTGAGCTACAGCTCACTTCCTCGGATGCACAGAATGGAACACACAGATATGAGATATTTATACATACAGAGAACATGAAAAGGTGGAAGTATGCATACCAACAGGCAGAGTCTAATCAATTGAGATGAGCTATCATCAGGAGGAGAAAAAAAACTTTTGAAGTGATAATTAAGATGACCCATAGAAGGTGTGAGGAGAATTTAACATAGGGAAATAGATTCAATTAGTGTAATGACCCAACCATTCCCAGTCTCTGTTTAGGCCTGAGTTAATTGTATCTAATCTGCATATTAATTCGAGTTCAGCAGTCTCTCTTTGGAGTCTGTTTTTGAAGTTTTTTTTGTTGCAAAACTGCCACCTTCAAGTCTGTCACTGAGTGGTTAGAGAGGTTGGTATCAGAATTTCATGAATGAAATCAATCTGGGTGAAATTTACCTTCATGTAGAGGGCCAGCGCTAAAACCAATTCCCTTCTCAAATATCATGTAAATCCCTCAGAGGATTTATGTGCTACACAGGCCTTGTGCTAGCCCTCTGCACATGGACGAATATCACCGGCATGAATAGGTATAGTAGAATCTGGCTTTACAACACTCTTGTGAAGTAGGTACATATAGGGTTGACTTAATCCACTGCTAAAATGCAGCCACAGCAAACAAATTTCTACGTCCAAAAGGAAATGAAGAAGAATACTTTAACAGTTTCAAGTGGCCATAGGCGGCAGGTTTGTATAATTTTTGGTGGGGCCCAAAATGGTGGTGCCCCCCCCGCTCCTGCCCTGTAAGCCGATATAAAATGAAGCTACAACGCGTCAGTGCCACAAGATTACAAGGGTCAATTAAAAGTGGAAAGTCAGAAGCAGCACTTGCCTACTTCAATATACAGTATTATATTTTGTTGCACCTGTTGTGATGAAGTGGGAATGTTCTTAATATTTTCTCTGAATACTGTGTGGGTGCCTCAGTTTCCCCTGCAAGATGCCAACTGAAGGTGTTGGGGACAAAGAGATCAGATGGCCTCCCTGTCTGGAAGAGACACAGAGGCCAGAGGAGGGAGTGTCAGTTTGGAGCTGGCTGGGGAAATGGGGAGAGACCCAGAACTTGGTTCTGGGCTCCCCACCCTCCAAGATGGACCTGACAGAAGGGTTCTGTTTTCTGTACCAACAAGCTCTGTTTAAACTGTGTTCCCGTCATGTAATAAACCTTCTGTTTTACTGTCTGGCTGAGAGTCACATCTGACTGCGGATTTGGGGTGCAGGGACCTCTGGTTGCCTCAGGACCAGCCTGGGCACACTCGCTGTGGAAAGTGCATGATGTGGAAGGGCATGCTGAATGCTCCGAGGTCAGACCCAGGAAGGTGTAAGCTTCTTGCCCTGGAGACAGTATGCTCCAAGAGAGGAGGCTCCCCCAGAGTCCTGACTGGCTTTGTATGGAGTTGTTCCAAAGCATCACAGCATCCCCTTCCACACCGTGCACTTCCCAGAAGTCCGCACAGGCACTGACACTCCCTCCTCCGGCCTTTGTCTCTTTTCCAGGCATTAGGAGGCCACCCGATCTCTCTGTTCTCCAACACCTTCAGTTGGCACCTTGCAGGGGAAACTGATTTAGGAGAAATGAAGTAAAAGCTGCCCAAACCAAGCCTGAGCACTCCTGAATTTTGAGGTGTTCAAATCTGGAAGGCAGGTGCTGGGGGTGGGAGAGGGCTGTGGGCTCCATGGGGGAGCATGGCAGCAACTGTCTGGAGCTGCACAGAGCCAGACACGCTGGTCTGAATGGCACAGTAAGCGGTTTGGGGGTTGGAGAAGAGGTAGGAGGTTCCGGGGGGCAGTCAAGGGACAAGGAGCAGGGCGGGTTGGATGGGGCAGAGGTTCGGAGGGGCAGTCAGGGGACAGGCAGCAATTGGATAGGCATGGGAGTCCAGGAGGTTTATCAGGGGACAGGTAGGAGGGTCCTGGGGGGAAGTTGGGTGGGGTCTCAGGAGGGAGCAGTTGGGGACAAGGAGAAGGGAGGCTTAGATAGGGGGCTGAGGTCCCAAGGGGCAGTTAGGGGCAGGGGTCTCCGGCTGGGATTTAAAAGGCTCTGGGCTCCCCGCCGCAGCGGGGAGCCCAGAGCCCTCTGACTCACGGCCCGCAGCTGGGATTTAAAGGGCTCTGGGCTCCCCGCCGCAGCGGGCAGCACAGAGCCTTCTGACTCCTGGCTGCGGCTGGGATTTAAAAGGCTCTGGGCTCCCCGCGGCTGCCGGCAGCCCAGAGCAGGGGAGAAACCTAGCTCCAAATATTGCTGGAGCAGAGCCCCTTACTGTGAATATTCCTGGGGCTAAAGCCCCAGGAGCCCATATAAGTTGGCGCCCATGCAAGTGGCAAGCATAATTTAAGTAGGCAGAATATAATTACTGGTGGTGGAATTTCAGCCAGGACACTTTCTTACAAAAAGTGCCATGTGTAGGAGATCTTGAGCCCCCTGGCTGTACATGGGTTTAACTCCATTGAAGGCAATGGAATTTCTGAGTCTCACCATTGTGAAATCAGAACCAGACCCTACATTTCAGGAAAACATATTTCTAGGTTTCAGAGTAGCAGCCGTGTTAGTCTGTATCCGCAAAAAGAACAGGGCTGAAAGGGACCTCGAGACATCATCTAGACCAGTCCCTTTATTGAGGCAGATCCAAGTATACCTAGACCATCCCTGACAGGTGTTTGTCTAACCTGTTTTTAAAAACCTCCAATAGCATGGATTTTACAACCTTTCTTTGTGGCCTATGCCACTGTTCCACTATCCTTACAGTTAGGAAGCTTTTGCTCATATCTAACCTAAATCTCTGCTGCAGATTAACCCCCATTACTTCTTGTCCTACCTTCAATGGACAAGAATTGATCACTGTCCTCTTTATAACAGCTCTTAACATATTTCAAGACTGTTATCAGTTTTCCCCCTCAGTCTTCTATTTTCAAGACTAAACATGCCTAGTTTTTTAACCTTTCCTTTATAGGTCAGGGTTTATAAACCTATTTGTAGCTCCCCTCTGGACTCTCTTCTGCTCTTCTACATTTTTCCTAAAATGCAATGCACAGAATTGGACAGAGAACTCTAGCTCAGACCTCACCAGTGTTGAGTAGACATTACCTCCCATGTCTTCATAGGACATTCTTGTTAATACACACTAGAAAGATAGTAGCTTTTTAGTGACTGCATCACATTGTTGACTCACATTCAATTTGTGATCCATTATAACACCAAGATTATCTTCAGCAGTATTGCCACCTAGCCAGTTATTCTCCATTTGGTATTTGTGCATTTGATTTTTTTCTTTCCTAAGTGTAGTGCTTTTTTGAATTTCATCTTGTTGATTTTTAAACCTATTCTCCAATGGTCAAGGTTATTTTGAATTATTATCTTGTCCTCCACAGTGCTTGCAACTCTCCCGACCCTCCCAACTTGGAGTCATCTGCAAATTTTATAAGCATACTCTCCACCACATTATCCTAGTCATTAATGAAAATATTGAGTAGTACTGGACCCATGTCAGACCTCTGTGGGATCCCACCAGATACACCGGATATACTCTCCCAGTTTGACAACAAACCATTGATACATACATTTTGAGTACATCTTTTCAACCAGTTACACACCCACCTACCCACCTCATCTAGATTGTTTATCCTAGTTTGCTTATGAGAATGTCTTATAGGACTGTCTCAAAAGCCTTACTAAAATGTACTGTTTCCAACTGGGCTATCAGTGTTGTGAATGTGTAATTACATTTTTTTAAAAATCCACAGAGGAGGGTAGCAAGACCATATGTACCTGGGAAGTGAAGTCTTTATCTTTTCACAGTGATACTCAATAGCAGAATTGCAACGCTGATGTGGGGTGGGGACTTTTGAAAGGTGCAACCTTTTTGTATCCAGTTTAGTTCGAAAACGCTAAATTAATGGACTCCAGCGATTGTACTAAGGCTGAGGAAGAGGACAATAGTGCAAAATGTGCACAGGCTGTTGAAATAGAAAAATCTGCCAATGCTATTTTTGCTGAAGAAGATGAGTAAATCTGGCCAATTTGCTGGATCATACATAACAACAAGACAATAGACATTTTAGTGGTGGGCCTGTGAAAATAACTGGTAATGACTATGTTTTTCCAAGAATGATGGCAACTGATGCTTTTCAGCAGACTTGTACACCCGGAGTTTGCCAAATGGAGAAAGGGTTGAAAGAAATTGGCTGGTATACTCGAAGAATGCTGATGCAGTTTTTGATTCTGGATTGAAGTGTTTTGCTCACAGTGTGTATAGCGAACGACATCATGTTCGCCATACACACTGTGAGCAAAACACTTCAATCCAGGGAAATGCAGCTTGATTTGGCTATCACACACATCAAAGGACTAATTGACTTTCTGCGGAAATATAGGAACACTGGATTTACCTCAGCCAAGAACACAGCAACAGAAATAGCAGCAGAAATGGATGTTGAGCATAAATTCAGAGAACGACATGTGAAACGAAAGAGAGGTGAGGAGGAGCTGGAGAATTCGCCTGAGAAAGTATTTGAAACCAATTACTTTCTGGTCATCCTGGATCAGGCTCTCGTGTCACTGATCACAGGATTCGAACAAATTCAAGAGTACGTTTGGTTTCCTGTATGATGTGAAGATGACATGAGAAAGTGGTGCATGTATTTGGGCACTGCATTGTCTGATGGAGAATCCTATGATATCTACAGTGTGGACCTATTCTCAGAGCTTAGGGTTCTACAAGAATTCATCCCTGAAGGAACAAGTACTGCACTTCAAGCCCTTCAGTTTCTTAAATCACTTGACGGTGCCTTCCCAAACACAGCAATAGCATACTGGATTTTGCTGACAATCCCAGTCACAGCGGCTTCAAGGAGTGAAGTTTTTCCAAATTTAAAAATGATTAAGAACTACCTAAGGACAACTATGTCTCAAGAGAGGCTGGGTGGACGTGCCATTCTGTCAATTGAGACGGAAGTAGCATCAAACCTGGATTACCACAATCTGATAGCAGAGTTTGCTACAGGGAAGTCCAGGTGGATGGATTTCAGAATGTAAGCGGCACGACACTGATCATGATCGGTGAGGTGTTTTTTTTAAATTATATGAACTTCATTATAATTATAAAAAAGAACTACAATATAATATAACATTATAATTATACAGCTGGCGCTATCAATATTTAACCTGCAGCCAGCAGCTGCCCTTGAAGTTCACTGTAACCAGATTTCACCTGTATAAAAAATGTTAAGGGGGGCCCCCAAAGGATGGCCCTGGTCACAGTAACTGGTTTTCTGCGTATAAAAGCCAGGGTCCGTGTTAGGGGGTAGCAAACAGGGCAGTTGTCTTGGCCTCATGTCACAGGGGCCCCTGCAAACAGGGCCGTCCTTACGTAAAGGACACAGCTGTGTAGGGCATCAGGAAATTTTGGTGCCCCAAATTTCCTGGTGCCCTGCGCTGCTGCATGGCTCCAGCCCCTGCTCCGACTCTTCCCCATGGCCCCACCCCTGCTCCACCCCAGCCCTGCCTCTTCTTGCCCCTGCTCCGCCTCAGCCCTGCCCCCACTCCCCTGAGCTCTGCAGCAGGGCTGGGGCTGCACTCACCAGTGGCGGGAAGTGCAGACCTGGCCCCAGCCGCGCCGCCGGTGAGTGCTGGGGGATGGTTCCCCCCTGCCCCCCAATCCAGTCCTGCCCCCCCCGGAGGCCTGCTCCCCACTGTAGAGGCCTGGGCTCCATCCCCACCCCCCATGGGGGGCTGCGTAGGGCCCCAGAACAGCTAGGGATGGCCCTGCCTGCAAAACTACATTGCTCAGGCTTTGGCTTCAGCCTCAGGTAGCGGGGCTTGGGGCTCAGGGCCTGGGCTTCAACCTCATGTGACAGGGCTTTGGCTTTCTGCCTTGGGCCCCAGTGAGTCTAATGCTGGCCCTGCTTGGCAACTCCCCTGAAACCTGCTCATGGCCCCCCAGGACCCCTGGTTGAGAACCACTGGTCTAGTGGATAGTCTTGGGTTATATGCCTCTTTCGGCTGCTACTGATTCATTGGATGATCTTGGACGAATCCCCTAAACTCTCTGTGTCTCATTTTAACCATCTGTAAAACAGATATAATAATACATACCTCAGATAGGGAGAGTGAGAACTAGAATAACCACGGTTAGATCACAATGCTACTCAGTAAGGCAGGTACATAACACTGTTTCCTGTGTATGTTTGTCCTACCCCATCACTACTGTCTTGCAGGAAGACAGAAATGAATTTTTAGGAGGGATGTCAATGGGGCAAGGGAGGTGACTTGTTGGATTGATATGGGGTGGGTTCTCCAAACCTGAGAAACATTTATCTCCAAAAAAGTATACAGGCTTGCTCAGTGCGGCTGCTTGGTGGTGGTGGTGGTGGGTTTGATTACTGCCCCAAAATGGGCTAGGTGCCTCACAAAGACAAGTGAAGAGGCAGTTCCTATCCAAAGAGCCCACAACCTAAATTTGAACTGACGCAACAAGCAAGAGCCAAACGCCGATGGAAAACGGGGAGGGCAGAGGAGAGAGCTGTGTTTGTGACAAGAATAAGCTCACATGGTTACGTAGGAAGGTGTGTACAAATCTTGATGGTTCAGATGAAACAAAAACACTTGTCACCATTCCTCTCCCACGCTTCTTGTTAGGTTGACTGGTAGTCATGGGAGATTTGAATAAGGGGAGGGAGATGACTTGTTTTTAAAGTATTTTGGCCCACGGGGTTGTGATTAGGTGTACTAGTGTATCTTCAAGGGACTCCTTTTGGTTTTGTTGTTGTTTAGAAAGGCCAAGTCTCGAAAACAGCTGCCTACTGGACAATCAAGTACTGAGCATGACAGGTTTGGGAACAAAAAGGAGTCTTGTGAAACTAAATATGAACAATCCTTCAGTGCAGGCAAGAAAAGGAGAGTGAGTGTTGTGGAAATACTAACCCAGAAGATGAACCTCTCATCTAGTCATGCATTAGCTTTTTATTTTTTAATTTATTAACATATAATATTTGTTGGACTTTTTTGGTCTTGTTTTTCAATAGGCAGAGAACAAAAATAAATGAGAAGCATTAACTGCTTTGCAAGGTCACTAGAACCTGAGCAGAATTACTAACTCGTTCCCTCTCGCTCGATCTCAAGCACTCTGTATTCACTGTATCACAAGCTTGAAGCCAGACCTTTATTTTACTGAGCAAAAAATGGTCCTTTTGTTGCTGTTTTTCCCCCTAGTGTCATCTCTCATGGTTGCCAAGGAAACCAGTGTGTATCCTTTCAGCATAGGTTATTGGGCCTCAGGAAGGAAGTGCTCCAGTGCTGGCCTGCTATTTTTATAGAACCGTTACATAATACAATCTATTAGAGCTTCCTCTTGGTGTTTTATTGCACAAAGGGGAAATTAAGTTTGATGACTCCTAACTGTTTGATGGAGGATATCAGGTGACTTCTGGATTGTTTTGTGCTGGCTGCATAGCAACAATATTTCTGTATGCAATTTAAGAAGAACAGATACATTAATGCCATTGGCAATATTTGTCTGTATGTAAATAGCCAGAGGAAACTGAATTCTAAGCAGTGCAAGAACAAACATTGTAAAAGCACACTGCACTATCAATCTGGCAGGATGGGATGGCAAAGGAGGTTGACATTTTATTGACAGAATGGGGTAAAAGAGTTTTAAAGGGAAAGCACCGGTCCATGTTTCAGAGCAGTGGAATATTGAATAATGGAATTGAGAAGCATTGTAGTAAAACTGTAGCCACCTATGCCATAATGGCTGTCTCTGTGATGACATCATAGATACTCAGAACTTAGATTTTTCCTTCTCCAAAGGCATAGGCCTCTACCACTTAAGAGAATGGCAAATCTCCTGATAGAGATAGCAGTTTTGGCTGTATGGTATAGTTGAACGGTTCTGTTCCCATCGTAATCAGGGCATTATTTTACACACATCCCAATACATTATCCATTCATTTTGAAAATGTACCCTAAAACTAAGAGCAAGATAAAGGCATGTGATTTGACTGTGAATTTTGAGGCTGTTGTGATTTCTTGTGGAAGGGAGTTCCAGATCCATGGTCCAGCTGCTAAAAATGCTTCGTATCTATAATAGGGAAAATTCCATTGTTTCTATGGAACATAACTACCATGGGGAGGTCCTGGTTACAGAAAGTGGCAATTTTTGAGGTAGCCTAGGTCATTGTAGGCTTTGAAGATAAGGATCAGAATCTTCCATTTGGTGTGTGTTTGAGAGAAAGATGGACAACTGGTGTATTACATGGCGCATGGAGGAGATGCTGAGTAGCTGGGCTGCCGCGTTTCAGCCATCTGTAGTTTTTTAGAGCTGCAGTGGTTCTTTCTAGGCAAGGCCTGGAGGTGAGAAGTATGTGGATCCCTGTGACCAAGTCAGCATCCAATAGGATGGGGCACAGTCTCCGGGCTAACGCTGTAATTGAAAGAACACATTTCTGACTTGTATCCAGTAACATTTGATACCCCAGCAGAATGTTGGTCTTCAGACTGTATTGATGAATAGAAGATAGACCACAGTGATTGATTAGAATCTTGCCATCCTTATTAAAGAATATCCCTCATAATCGCTTCTGCATAGGTTGGACTTAGCTTCAGTCACCTGCTTTTATTCCTGATCTTGCCATGGCACTCTGTAAAAAGAGATGGTACAGTTGAGTGTTAACTGCATTCTGAGAGTAACTGATGTTATGTTTTTCACGATCTGTACTGGTGATTTTATGCAGAGGCTTGTGGTGCTCCAGAGAAGGAGCAAGTGCTTGTCACAATTCTTTAGAATTGTTATGAGGGGAAGGGACTGAACCAGCATGCCATACTGCTCACCCATGACAGATCAATGGGGCAAGTCAGCTATATCTCAAGATTGTGGTGAATGCAGATGACAGATTCAGTATTGCAGATATAAATATCTGTCCCTCATCTGTTGCCTGGCAGAGATCAATTACCGGCTTAACTAACTAGTGCCATCTGTGTGTCCTGTTGTATAAAAAGAATTCAGGGTATGGATAAAGATCAGATGTATTTGGAAGTAGCTCTTTGCTAGCTTCTAGATAAGTTTGCTTGAGAAAGGGAAATTAGAGGTGGTATGTGGTAATGTCTGTTGTACTACGGTATACTTTAGGACAGGTAGGAAACTGCCTTCCTCAAATGATGACTAAAAAAACATTTTCCATTCCTTAAAATTGATGTAAAAAAAGAATCCTTTACTTCAGATATCAAAAACAGCCAAGGCAAAATGACTTCATTTCTATGCAGACAAATACTAGAAAGTTGGGAGTTAAAACTCCAATATTTGAAGCTTTGGAAGAAGTTTGTGGATATTGTGCACATTGTATTGTAAATGGTAAGATTCATCCTTGGTCCAGCTGCATTAGCTTCTTCAGGGGATGGCTGTGATGTCTGTTTTTGTAATAGTTAGGACCAAAGAGAGTGAATTCTATTGCTGTGACTATTCAATAGGTACAAAAAACCTCTGAACCTTGTGAGATCTGTGGGACACTGTTTTGAGAGACAATCTGACTGAAATAAGCTTGGTGGAACTTCATACATACAAACATGAGACTTATGCAGCTTCTGCTTATGTGCTTCACTGCTATCCTGCAAACTACCAGAAGCCTGATTCACATGCTTCATTTTTGACCAGGAGGTTATGTGAGACCCGAGGATGTAAAAATTTCTAGTCCCCAAAGGAGTGGTGGGGGAAGAAATAGAACTTAGACAATTCTACTGGGCTGTAGTCAGCAAGCGTGCAACAAAGTGCTGTGTATTTATTTGTGCCCTGAGTTAGCAGGATGATGTTTCAACACAATGGCCCAAATCCTATCTTATACCAAGTCTCCTTAGCAGGAGAAAATGAAGTGACAGTTTGAATGGTGAGAAGTGTGTGTGAAACACTGGCAGGGATGCTTCTTGTATCTGCTTTGAAAGCCCCTGTGTATAAAAATCCCTTTTGCTTTTAGAAGGAGCTTCTGGATGAAAACAACTGAGGGCAGGAAAGTGCAATCTGTACAGCTGGAATTATCTGATTTTTGTCCTGTCAAATGTTAAACTAACCAGGAAGCAGGGAGGGTTTTTCTTTTTTCTGGCAAATACTCTCCCACGCTTCCTATGGGGTAAAAAGGGCAATAAATAGCAGGGTATTTAATGGCATCATTCCAGGCCTCTCAGCTACTGGTGTTGGCATGGTCCTTTTCTTTCTTCTTGTTTTTAGAGCGCTGAGTTTTCAGGGGGTGGAGGGTGGTGGATTATCAATGAGGGAGTCAAACTACAGTGGCTGGCTTCCGCAGCCCTCTTACCTCTCTGCCAAACTAGAGGAAGTTGAGCCATATTATTCACACCACTAGTAGTTTTGTCTTTCAGATGAGACTTCCTTTAAATTAAAACACATGTGCATGCACATATAATAAAACAGAACTGTGTGTCCTTCTCAAAAGCTCCTATTTTAAATATATCTACATCTTCCTCTTCAAGCCTCCCGCTGTCTACCCAATTTAAAAATGCTCCCTTGAAAGTTTAATCACTGGCACTACCAGTATTACTCTTGGAAAAAGATGCTGAAAACAGAAGCTTCTGAGGACAAGAGAATAAAAATCTTACTTATGTTTTAATAAACACCATAAAAAGTGATCTTTGTGAAAGCTGCATTCTGGGCGCAGTACATCTACAGGTTTCTCTCTGGTCTGTGCAGTCATACAAATAGTAGAAACTACAATCAGATCTGTGCAAAATTAAGTGGTTTTGCTTCTCAAGGGTTTGTGTAAAAACTCTGAGTTCACATCAAAACCACACTTTTTGCACATTTTCAATATAATCCCACAAACCAGCCCTATTTCATTCGAAACTGGAACCAGATTTATGTGACAGGTTTGCATTTGATATTTGAACATGGAACAAATCTTTAAACCAGAGACATTGTTTGTTTTTGGCTTTTGATGTAAACATTTCATGCAGTTCTATTGGCAATATGATTTCAGATCCACGCAAGCCCATCATATCTGCTGTTTGTTTGCTGTATGGCATGTTCCTCAGGCAAACCAATCCAAGCCAATCTTCAGTGGTTTAAAAAAATAAGATTTTCTTCCTGACTTCCTTTTCCAGCTGTTGGTCTCAATGATGACGTTAATACTCAACTTGTGGTAGGTGATGGCACAAAGATGCATTAAAATGATGCCGTCCTGCTAGGGTACCTCAGGCAGACATGTTGCCTCTGGGAGCACATGGGGAGCATAATCCTGACTCTCACAAGTAGTCTGAACTTCAGCAAAAGTACTTGTCAAAGTAGTTATTATAGGGCAGGGGGGAAGCTTCACCTATTATTAAAGTTGCCTGATGCTTCCCATTATAGACCTTGTTTTCAGCCAGATGCCCGATATAGAAAATTTCAGCCGCTTATAACTTGGCCAAATTTTAACCATTTGGGCTGAAATTTTCTATATCGGGCATCTGTCTCAGGCTGAACTTTCTTTGGAAAATTTCAGCCAGAACAGTTCAGAGCAAGGGTAAGAATTTTTTTGTTGTTGTTTAACAATGTTAAAAATATTTCAGGGACCATTTTTTCCCAAAAAGTTCTCACCCAGTCTCCCATACTGTGGAGCAGGGACGTGAAATTTAGCATGTGGGTAGGTGGCCTGTGTGTCATGGCTGTACCTCTGGCTGTATATGCAACACATCTGCCCCTCCCCAAATTTGGCCAAGTTATAATTTTTTTTTGGAGAAGTCTGAGTTTGCACTTGCTCAGAGACTCCTTCAATGTTAACAGCTAAAATCTCCAAGGATTCCATCCTCACTGAGCATGCTTGAGTCTCTCACAGCTCCTAGTGCTGATCAGACTGGGTGTGCTGGCCTACATAGAGGATTACAACTGACTGCTATCAGTTATTCTGCTACCTCAAAGAACAGAGGTGTATGTGATGGATCTACAGTTTACAGCCCCACTAATGACTCATGTGGGTGTCAAGATGATGCTACATGATGGAATTTCAGTTTTTTTCATTTTTTTTTAAACAAGGAAATTACCCAAAAAACTATTAAAAAGTCAAGCGCTCAAAAGTTAGCAAACACCAGAATTAGGAAATGCCAGAATCATCTCTGTACCAGTGATGAATCAAGGTTATGTAGTAAAGGAGGCTGATATTGTAGGACCCTTACTTCATTTTTAAAAGTAGAAATTGGGAACGTGTGCAGTGCATGAAACAAGGGACTGCAGACAGATAAAGGATGGCTTCATGGTTAATGCACTTGAATGCTGCCACAGAGTTTCTATGTGGTGATATTCAAGCCACTTAAACCAAACTTTTCACAGGTGGTCACTCTTTGTATGTTCCTCATTTGCATGTGCCTGATTTGAGTCCCTTAGGTCTGATTTGCAGAAGTCCTGAGCACTCATTGCAATAACTGAAGTCAATGAGAGAGCTGTGATTTGAACATATAAGGTGCTATATAATGCTAAATACTCTGAAAAATCAGGTCCTAAGCATCTCAAACAGGGCATCCAAAATTAGTGGATACTTTTGCCCTTAATCTCTCTGTGCCTCAGCTCTCCATCTATAAAATGAAAGTAATAGCTCATCATTTTATAGGGATGATATGAAGATAAATATGTGTGAAACACTCAATGCTATGGTGATGAGCGCCATAGGAAAGCCCATAAGGAAATGAATAATTCTATTTTAAGAGCAGAGTTTGGATAGTATGCAGTAAATAAGCCATTGGACAATGATTATAAAACAAAATATTGAATAGTTGCTCTTTAAGTGAGTACCATCCAGTCTGTGCACTGAATGAGGCAAGAGTACTGTGGAAAAAATGTGATCATGTCATTAAAGAAATAGAGATGGTTGGAAAAATTCTGACAAAATGTTTTTTCGTCAGAATTTACTGATTCATCGAAACTGAAATGTTCCATGGAGGCAGTTTGATTTTGATGAAGGTCTGACAGACCTCTGCCTGCCAGGCAAGTTTCTGTCGGAAACCTGCTTGGTTTTCTGTCAGTTCAGCTACCTGGCTTCTTGACAGCTTGTCAGGTGGACTGCTTCAGAGGTGGAGACTCCAGGTCTTCCAGGGTTTTTGGCACCATTCTCTTTGATAGAAAATATTGGATTTTATTGTGAAGTGGAATGAAACCAAATTTCAAAATATTGAAATCCTCGGCAAAATGGGATTACCTTTCCTAGCACAGTTCTAATCATCATGCGCACACGCAAAGGGGGCAAATTATGGTTGCACAGGCAATCGTAGGCGTGTGCAGGGGGTGTGCCCAGGCACATCCTAATGCCCTGAGCAGTACTGATGGGTTTACAATGGTGCCACAGGCGCCCTGGAACTGGGCCCATGCTCAATAGGGGCCTGTCAGTTGGCCAGGCGCTGCACTTCACTTGTGCTGCCAGCCGAGGGGCCACCCAGCCCCTTTAGTCTCCAGCCCCTCCCCTGTCCTCTGCTCAGCTGTCCGGCCAGCCCAGGTATCTCCGCCCGTCCCCTTCACCCATGTGCTCCTCCGCTGGCTGGGAGGCTCTCGGGAGTCACGTCCCACAGGGGTCTGCCTGCCCCGCTTGACTCCGGCTTGTCTTGCTCAGCCTGTCACCTCCTGGGCCTGAGCCGCCTGGGACCAGTGCAGGAGCCAGGTCATTCTTGGCCAGCACGGGGAGGAGATGGAGCAGTGGGAAAGAGGCATTGGATGGGGAAGAGAAGAGAATAGGGGAAGTGGAGGCAGGGGGAAAGAGGCAGTGGGAAAAGAAGGGAGTGGGATGGGAAGGAGATGGAATGGTGGGGAAGGGATATGAGATGGGGAAGAGAAGGGTATAGGGGAAGTGGGAGCCCATTGTGCAGATCCCCTTGGCAGCGGCTGGGGCTCTCCTGTTAAGAAGGCCCATCAATGGCTATTAGCCAGAATGGTGTCCCTAGTCTCTGTTTGTCAGAGGGTGGAGATGGATGGCAGGACAGAGATCTCTTGATCACTACCTGTTAGGTTAGGTTCACGCCCTCTAGGGCATTGGCCACTGTCGGCAGACAGAATACTGGGCTGGATGGACCTTTGGTCTGACCCAGTATGGCCGTTCTTATGTTCTTATGTACTTCCCTGACCTATAATGTACATAGCAGGTTGGGACTGGGAAAGGAAAAAGAGGTAGTTGCCAGAATGCACTGTGCTCCAGCCATACTCTGCTGGCATAATGGTCCATAGAAGGCTGCCCAGAATGGTGCCTAGGTCAGTGCCTAGAGCTTCTTTGCATTGTATATGGGGCTGGATAGGTCCCCGGAATGGCCCAGTTTGAAGAGGCGCAAGGGTGATTTGAAGCCAGTTCCCCTCCATTTGCATTTGGTGCAGGAATGGGGGACTGCGGTGTCTAGGTCATGATGTTTAAATTGGCTCAGCATTTGGCCCTGATCTTCATTCCTCTCTTGAATTTAGTGATGTTTGCACTCTTCTTATGTGGCATTACTTTTGTATTAAGCCCCACTGCTGTGCATCAAGTAAAGTACTTGCCAAACAAAAGCCTCAGCAGTGAATGAATAGGGATGTGTCTCATGATTATTTTATCCATTGAAAATAACTGAAAGACTCTAGAACAATAGACTCAAGAATTCAATAGGTATGTTTATTACTAAATCATGGAGCGGTAACCTGCATGCGCACACACTCTCCATTGTCTGTCTAGACAGCAAAATATCATGTGAATTTAAGTGAGAGGGTATAAATGTGCCTCTTGATTGTGGAGAGAATTCGTTTTAATTAGTATCTGTTTTGAAACTAAATACATTTTGTTCTTTGGATCCCCCAGGTTTCAAATACATCTTCTCTCATAACAGTTTGCTACTGTAAAATTATATCATTGAATTCAAACAGCTCATATATTGGCACTTAACTACAATGAGCCCCATTATACACTTGGTTTACATTTCACTTAAAGTGCTCTGCTCTTTAGACTACATTAAGGACAGGGTTTAATAGCCTTCTATACTTAATTATCACCCTTATCCGCTGTATAATAGTCTTTTGGAGTGTGTAAATTGCTTGTTATAACAAAGTATGCAGTGTACCTCCTGAAATATCATTTCTATCAAAGGCCTATTTATGACTGCAAGTTGCTTGATTATGAGATTTGTGTCAAATATCTGGAAATCCTTTTTTAGATTTACAAGAACCCAGTCTGCAGCAGACTAAGGCATGACATTTTCTGAGCTGTAACACACACTTGTGTATCTCCAATTGGTGCACATTAATCAGTCCTATCAGACAGCAGCATTTCCTGAAGTGTCTAATAAATCTCTATTCTGACCATGGGTGCTGAAGTGGATAACTCAGACTAAATCACATTTTACATAATATATATGCCTGACTACATATCTTTGGCATCAATGGATTCCATGATATAGGACCTTTCTGAGATAGGGAACATATGTTAAGTGACTACCTGGCTTTTTGCATGCATGTATTTTTGCATAAATATCTTTTAATGTAAGCTGAATCTTCACAGTCCTTTAGTGAAAGGGATATTACACTTATTATATGACATCATAGTTAGAGGATAAAGCATGGCACATTTGATTTGAATACATCTAAGTATTTTGGGGTTTTTAAGGTTTTCTTGATCTTTAGGCTGAAACATTTTCCTCCTAGAAAATCATGATGAATGTTTTTCATTCCTATTTTGCATGTGTGTTTGTGTTTGAAAACTGGTTGAATTACTAGCTATGAATAATTTCAAACAAATGTAGCCCTTTCCTCTGTCATGCACAAATCACTTGTGAACAGAGTTTGATTTTTACAAACTTATTCGCCTCTTGTAGTAACTCAATAAATAGTTTATACAAACAAATTGCAGCCCATTGGTTGTTCTTGTTCACTTCAGCTATTTGCTACTTGTAGTGTGGGAGTGGCCTTCTAAGACACAGGATATGGTTTTTAAGATTGGGAGGAAAATACCTGAAACTGAAGTTGGCTAGCATGTAATGACAAAGAAGGAAATGATTACGCTTTTAATTGAGATTCACCTTCTAACGTACCATTTTTACTTATATCATATTCAGGTCAAAGTACTGATGAGGAAGTAGAGGAGGAGCAAGTGATAAATGACTTTTCCGATAAACCCCTTTGGCCATAATGCCAATGTAGAGGTTATACTCTCAGACTGGCAGCTGTTTTAAACTGGAGCATTTTACTAAAACCTTTTTGTCAGAATCCAATGGACACACAGCTTGCAAAACCCCACGGCTGGACAGTCCTTCCAGAAGCTCTACACTGTTCTGTGATCACACACACTTCACCAGAATTGTCCCCCTGATTGTTTCAATACTTAAAGGGACAGGACATGGGAAAATAGAGCTCTGGCATTCCAGCCAAACACCTTACGCCAAAACATAGTCTAAATTTATACTGACCTACATATATATTATAACTTTAGGGCTACATTGATATTTTACAGGAGTGTGTGCATGTGTGTGTTAACAGGGCAGGAAAGTTATACTTTTTTTCCCAGAGTACTGGGTCTTTAGTTTGCTTAGAACTCTCCCTGTTTATTTACCATATTTATTTTCATAGTCCATTGCAGAAGAGAGACACACTGCCCTGTCATAGAGACTTTGTTTTTGTTCTTTCTTGTCTTTTTCTTTTAATACTAAAATGAAACATTCTAGATGAAAGCTCATTCTTTGTCATGTAATGTTCTACATGTATACATATTATAATTTCTCAGCCTAGAGCTTGTGACTCCAAGGTGGTTTCATAAGACACAGTCATGCTCCAGGATGAGTGGGAGAGGAAACATCTGGGGGTGAAAATACAACAATGAAAGGTGTTTGCTTTCTGAACATGTATACTGATAAACTGCTGCTCTATGCATGGCTACTGCAGTTTGGTGGTGCACCAGCTAAATAGTGCATGCGATCACACACTTCTGTTATGATGTGCACACTGAAGTGTGTCTGAGCTGGTTAGATCACATCCCCTCTAGCTGCCTCCTTGCTGTTCCTGTGAGGAGCTTGCCAATCAATCTATTATCTATAATCACACTTCTCCTGTTTCCAAGGCCAGCTGTTTTAGCATGTGGGTTGTAGCTGCTGTTGCCACCTGTTTCTTCTTTTTAACAGGACAGGCTAAGGGAGGCAGAAGCTTGAGAGAAGGCAACCATGGGGAATGGATAGTTGAAACCTGCAGCATTAGGCCAAATTCATCTTTGATGTAGCTCCACTGAAGTCAAGGGAATCACCTGAAGTTCGTGTCCAAAATTCTTATGATCTAAAGACCCCATCCAATTCTCACTAAAGTCAATGAGTGTTTGCATTGACTTCAGTGGGGGATGGATCAGGCCCTAAATACAAAAGGAAGGGAAAGTGTGAAGCAATGAGCAGTGTGTTTGAATGCTGAAGTGAAGCAAACCTCTTGTTTGTACAACTCTCCCCCCCACTGTTTCAGTTTGGTTTTGATTTTGATTTTCAGTGGTTATTAGTGTAATGCAGGTAAGGAAATGCTAGGAAAATGTGAATTGATTACTTGCATCCTAGGCTTTTAAGATGACTAGCTTCTAAACAAACATAAGCAGTGATATTATCTTTGAATAGTTGTGGACAACTAGGGAAGTTTCTGACAACTGGAGAAAAAGCAAATGTGATTTTCAGACAGAAATGTGAGCTGGCAATTACTCTACTTCTATGTCTAACTTCTATTTCTAGTAAAACAATAGAATAAATATTCAAACAAAAGGCACTTCAAAAAGCAAACAAAATATTAAACTTTTTTGAACTTTGATGGTTGCAGGGGTAGTTCAAATTTAGGAGAAAATTTTAGATTAGTTCTGCTCCTACTCAACACATCTTTTCATCTCCAACTATCTTCTTCATCCCTCCTCCACCACCAAGTATAGAATTAATTAAACTTTGTTGTATACTAAAGTGAAAATTTTCAAGTATTTGGAAACTGCTACAAGCATGCAGCTTTATAAAGCTATTTATTAATGTATTGACTGAGGAAGGCAGAAAACCATTATGTCTGAGGTGCTGCTTCATATCTTAGTGTGCTGAATAGTAAAGGATTTGCTTTGTGGTCATTTTTTTGAAGCCTTGTCGTCTGCCTCTAATTTTTCAGTGGGATGCTAATCCCATTAGATTTTGTGCACTGAGTGTTTGCACTTGCACAAAAGCTGTTCAAACAAAGCCAAAATGTTGACACCACTATCCTCTGACAACATTTACAATGAATATTAAACACATTTGGACTGGTTTTGAATACATTTTAGAAATAGATTTCAGACTCTGAAATTAGTGCTAAAAAGGTTGGGATTTTGGCTTTTTTTTTTTTAAACTTTATTGTTGAGCAACTTGGAATGGCATTGTGTATGCAATGATTATATGAGAAGGTACAGGTACTTTAAAATTTTTTGTCAACTTTAAAAAAAACAACCCCCCCCAACTTTTTGACAAAATGGAGACTTACATGAGAATTTCCATTTACCTCAAATGTTTGGGTTTTAGTCAAAAACCTGATTTTTTTTCAGGTTTAAACTGCTCCTTTTTAGTTGCCAAAAATATACAAGTTTATTTAACTTTTTTAAATGAAAACCTAAAAAAATTCAGTGAAAACCCTTACTTTCTCAAAGTTTTTCATAGGAAACAAAAACTTCCCAACTAGCTCTAATAAAAAATAGTTCAAGAACTTTTTCTCCTTATTACCTCTATGCAGGCAAACAGATGACCAGAGGGATTCTCTGGTACTGCTAGATCTCTGAGCCAGTATAGGATGGCAGCCTTTCTTGAACATATCAGGTCAATTTTAAGATTGAGATCAATGCGAAATTGAAGGTGGATAGAGGAAAAGGGAAGAGATAGGGTTCAGTTCACCCTTTCTCTCTGTTGTATACAGGTGCATCCAAATTGCTCTTCTCCTTTAGAAGTCGTGGTGAATCCATTACTGCTGTAACAGATATGGTGACTAGTTAGTGACTGCCAAATTTGAATCTCAGTTGCACAGGTAAGAATCTATAACTCTGTGACTGTTTCTGGATGCCGAGGCCAGCTGCATGTCTGTGGTGATCTGATGATGAACAGCTATGTCCATGACCCCTCAACATTCATGGATCCTAACCCCTGCAAGAACATTTTTACACAGGGGCATCTGTTGGAATTAAGAAAGGGAGTGATGCAAAAGAAACCACTTCCCCGCTCCCCACTGCAACTTCCCCCACCCCCATTCAGCAAGTCTGGTTTTCTTATACCCATAAGTGGAAGGGATTAGTTGACCCATAAAAGCTAAAAATCATGACATTTCAGTTTATATGAAGATTTTAATTTATGTATAGAATATATACTTAAAAATCCTAATAGATTAATATCTAGCTATAATTTAGCTGAACCTAAATTTTGGGGCTTAACTATTTACTAATGTCTCTTTTTAATATTTGATACACTATTTCTTTCAAGAAGGAGCAAGTCTTTCTTTAATATAACTTAAAATTATTTCCTTTTTCAAAGATTTCTGTGTTTAAAAGTTATTCTCGCCTTTTAAAAAAAGGTGTTCACTTGGCCAGATATAATAGAATGATGGAGAATTTCAATGCAGAGCTACCAAGTGAGAGTGGTAACAGTGGTCATGAATGACTGGGTTCCAGCCTGGTGGACTTCAGTAACTGGGACTGAGGCAAATGGAGTGAGTGTGGTTTGAGGGTGTGGGGGGAAACCTGGGTCATGATCATTAGCGTCCTTTAGCACCAGCCTGGAACCTTTTCAACGATTGGAATGATTGAAGCTCCAAAACAATCTTTCCTTGGATTTCTATTAAGCTGCTGAAGTACTCCATCAACAATAATGCATTGTCCAGAAAAAACAGCTTGCCCTAGTGAGTGAAGGAGGAAGATTTTACATCTGTGTGGTAGAGTTCTTATTGCTTTATCTTCCTTACTGATGTGGTTACTTTGTTACATTATGCTTTGCTTTTTTATTCATGAGCATTAGGCCTGAAACAGGAATAGCTGAGCCTGAGAAATGTGTGTTATACATCCTGGCAGCAGCAGGGCTGGATAAATGACTTTCACAGCAACAGAGAAGCAAAAATGCCTCTGTGTCTCTCTCTCTTGAATGGGGTGAGAGAGAAGGGCTCAATTCTGGGAGATGCTGAGTTCTCTCTATGCAAAGTGAAATCATCACAGGATTTGGGTCTCAAATGACTTTCCTAAACACATTTTGCTTCAGCTTTGCAAAAGTAGGATACTCAAAATAGGCTGTTTCTCATGCTGCATTCATTCTGTCAGCTTTTACTTTTGAAGACTAGTCTCAGGAGTGAGGTACAGATCTGTCACTATCCTGCTTCGCTGCTGTTCATATTCCACTTCTCTTTCTATGACTCACTCCGAGCACATCTAGTTCATTCACAATGGTAATCTTCTATTTCCACTTCTCGTCCTCCGCCTCCCCCTCACCCCCTTCCAGATCTAAAATGTCCTGTCAGCTGCTGTTTATCTGATGTTTCAAATGTCCTGGCTCGGTTTCTTTTTTCCTTTCATTACATTTTCTCCCTTGGTCCAGAAAGTTGTTTTAGTTTGTCATTTCTATTCCCCTGTCAGCAGCATTCTTCGTCGTGTCTGGCTCAGGCAGCCTGTCTGCATGGTTTTCTTTATCGTTGTTTTTGTTCTGAATTAGTGCCTCCTAGGAAGCCCAATGTAGCATAACATAATTAAGTGACAATATATGAGGTGCCAGTCCTTTACCCAACAGTTAATGAATGGCTAGAAGATTTACAGGCATGAGGTGAAATCAAAGGGAATTTGACACTCAAACTACTAATTAAGTGATAGGTAGAGAACTGGCATCAAATATTTTTAAAGCTCCTGTATATTGGACACAGTACTTTTAATTTTAATTGTATCTAACTTGTTTAAAAAATAGAATGGTTTTAAAACAAAGATGTACCATGCAGTGTCTCCTTTCAACTCTGTCCCTTTTCTCTTTCTCCTCCTCAAAACAAACAACCTTTCGCTCCCGCACCCCAAAACAAAATATAACCAAAGTAAAACGTGCCAGGTCTCCAGGAGGCAATCTTTCAGATGAGGCTGAGAGGATTCAAGTCACTAATTTCAGACTGAGGTTAGTGGATAAATTCTGCCATCCCATATAGAAGACATGGGTGCAATGGAGAGCCGCATCAGGCCACACATTCTTTCATCTTTCTCAAATATCTACATGCACGTTGAGATGTGAATATAGCCCCAAGGGTAGGACTTTGGGGGTGAACTTGCAGTCCAAATGTAATGTACACCTGCTGTCTCCCCAAGTGATATAATATCTTGGATATTTCTCAGCCCTGGTGTCTGTGCACCCCACTGAAGCCTGGTCTACACTGGGGGGCGTGGGTGGGTGGGGATCGATCTAAGTTATGCAACTTCAGCTATGTGAATAATGTAGCTGAAGTCAACGTACTTAGATCTACTTATCGTGGTGTCTTCACTGCTGTAAGTTGACGGCTGATGCTCTCCCATCGACTCTGCCTGCGCCTCTTGCCCTAGTGGAGTACCAGAATCGACGTGAGAGTGCTCGGTGGTCCATTTATCACTTCTAGACTGCTCATCGATCCAGCGGGTAATGTAGACCAGCCCTAAGTGTTGACTTTAGCAATGTACTTCAGGAATTGGGTCCTGAAGCATAGGGCACAAATTATGAGGCCCTGAGCAGGAATATTGAGAGGTTCTCAAGCAAGCCCTGTGGCATGCTTCACGCATGCCTAAGTCTTATTCTGAACCCACCGTTTCTATTCATAAATGGCTAGCTTCACTCTTTAGTTGTCACTACTGTAATTTATAAAAACGAAGCAGTAAAATGTCTAAAATACTATAAAATGTTGAAATGCCAAGTTTTTTCACTGAGTGTATGTGGAGGGATTTTTGTTAATTAACAGCAAAAACTTTGTTTATAGACTTTTTTGCTTTTGTTTTTTGGGGGGAATTTTTTATTCTTTTATGTTTACTCTGGCTTAATATTTGTTTCTTTGAAATATTTTCTATTTTTAAATGCATATTTAGTGTGTATTTTGAAGGGTTTGAGAAACTATAAGCTAGCAGCACTTATGATGTGTGTGAGAGGCACACATGGTAGAATGGGTTTTGCTTTGCCAAATCTAAAGCACCTCAAACGATGATGTGGGAGTGGGGGGCGGGGGAAGAGTCACTCCAAATCACCAGCTCCTCATGGGTTACTCCATTTTGGGTACTAGAGTTTTCTCCTTTCACTTTAGTTGTCCCTTACTTTAGTGAGCTAAAATAAAGTGTCCTCTAGTTGCTACGTATTTTTTCTTAACAGATTACTTTGGCCCCCAAGAGTTTCTGTTGATACAGCTCTAGATACTGAAACCAGTATAGTTTATTAATATCCTCACTGCATAGTTGCATTGCTCTTTCTTTCCAATCCCTTTTTTAAAAAGTGGGTTTCTTTGATCAGATAAGCATTCACACACACATGTAATGTTGTTTAATACACCGACATAATATGCATGTATATTATAAAATGTATAGGCCAGCATTTTCAAATTTGGTGCATAATATTAGGCACCTAAATAAATTTGATTTGAATTTCAGAGCTGAAAGCATCCTGAATATCAGACCACTTTTAATATTTTTATTATTTATATTACAGTGGCATGCAGAAGCCCTGAAGATGTTAGAGGGAACCACACTAGAACCATACTATACACACATGTATGAAAACCAGCTCACTTTACTGAAGAACTTACAATTTAATTTAAGTGCCTAAGACTATGTCTACACTAGCACTTTTGTAGGTAAAACTTATGTCGTTCAGGGGTATGAAAAAATACCCCCCTGACTGACATAAGTTACACTGACAGAAGCTATGTCGGCAGGAAATGCTCTCCCGTGCTCATAGCTCCCGCTGCTCATTGGGTGTGGTTTAATTTTGCTGACTGGAGACCTCTCTCCTGTCGGCATAGAGTAGCTATACGGGAGACCTTACTGTGGCGCAGCTACATCAATGCTGCTGTAAGATCTCTAGTGTAGACATAGCCTTAGGAAGGATTTAAGAATGAGATTTTTCAAAAGCACCTGAGTGATTTGGGACCACAAGTTCCTTTGAAAATCAATGGGACTTGTGCTTCTAAGTCACTTAGATACTTCAGAACAAAACAACAAACAAACAAACAAACAAAAAACCCCACACTTTAGGTGCCTAACTTTAAACCCGTTTGAACATTTTGGCCTTTGTGATGAGTTGATTAGTGTATGTTTATCACTGCCCATACCTGGGCAGAATCAGTACTGCTAACTTGTGTCCTGGGCCTTTGACAGCTTGCCACAAATCAGTCGCTTTCTATCTCAAGTGGCAGCACTGCTTCTGAAGTAGAAATATCTGGATTCTATTTCTGTCACCAGGAAGTTTTAACTCACTACAGTGTGCAGCATAGTGATGTGAGGTGACCCTGAAGTTTTTATTGCTCCAATGTCAATGACATTTGAACTTCCATGAAACCTACTTGCTCAACCGTCAAGCTTTGTCCAACTGCCAGTGTGTTTAATTCACTATTCATATATACATACCACTGCCCTCTACTGCATGAGAT
This sequence comes from Mauremys mutica, assembly GCF_020497125.1. Lineage (NCBI taxonomy): Eukaryota > Metazoa > Chordata > Testudines > Geoemydidae > Mauremys > Mauremys mutica. The sequence goes on from NC_059076.1 coordinate 46,163,938, forward strand.
CTGAACTGTTATAATATGTGTCTCAGGCCCTTTATTGAGCAGCTGACAGAAAAACTCCTTCAGCTCACATGGGAGAGGCTTGTGTTTTTGGAGCAGCAGAATCCGAGTTCTATCACTGTTGTTCTGTGAAGCTCAGAGTGGCTATGGTGTGCAGGATAGTGACAATCTGACTAAATGTTTCAAGTAATCTGTAAGACAGTGAGGAAGACAGAAAGAAAAAGAGGCATTTTTAGGGTTAAGAGAAGAAACTGTGACTTACAAAGGACCCAAAATTCCCCAAACTCTGATGTGTTTGGATTTGAGATTTTGATATGGACCAGCAGAGATAGCATGATGCAGTGTGAAATTCAGAAGCCAATGTAAGTTTTCACCACGTTCAGGGGTCTTTTGAATTGAGCTCACTCCTAATTGATCTGAAAAGGAAACTTGTGAGTTTATTTGAGTTCTTGATATTACTTTTTGAAAGATTACAATGTATTATAATTAAAGTATATAGTACTTTTTGTGTGTCTGTCTACTAAATGAAAGACATACCAGCTAACAAAGTAAAGAGTAATTAGAGAAGAAGTAAAAAAAAATGTTAGCCTTAAAACTGAACACAACAGCTGCATGAATGCCACAGGGTAGGGAGTTCCAACAAGATAGAACCAAGTGGGGGACTAGATGGCTCATGTGATTGGAAGTGTGATATGAAGCCATTTGCCTTTAGGTTATCAATTCAAATGCAGCTCATGATTGTAGTGGCTGAAACTCATGATTATCTAATAGCCTTTAGCAGCTTTGTGGTCCAGATCCTAGAGTACTACTCTCTATGTCAAAAAATACTGTTAAAACTGATACTAAAAGCCAGACTTTCAAAAGAGGTCAATATATTTGGTGCGTAGAATCTCTGTAAATCTGACCACCTACTTTGGAGCCTAAACGGAAGCTGGGCTCTTTAAAAATCCAAATTATGATTGCTGAGCACTTGCAAATCTGCCTTTGAGTTTTCTTGAAAATCTGGCCCCACTTGGCTCCTTTGACAGCTTCAGCAAAGAGACCAAGAGCTGAATGGGCACAGAGACTGTATTTCAACCTTAGAGGTGATCTTTCTTCCAGGACAGGGATGGGTTGTAGGCAAAAGGTAAGGGGGAAAAAGAATGTGACCTACGTTTTGTGTGGATAAACTAAAGGTGCTGTGTTTTTTTTTTAAATTGCTTTTCCCTATACAAATGGAATAGAAAGCAGAATCAAAGATAGTGCAGGAGCTGATTATAGAGTCTGTATTGGAGTAAACTTAGAAATAAACTCTCATATGTAAAAGGATCTTGAATTTGTGAGAATCTAAAATACCAGCATTAAAATGTTGGCTTTCTCTTGCAGAGGTCATCATTACAAACATGTAGTAACCGTGTAACAGGTAGGCAGTAGTAACACCAGGAGATGAAATGTGAAATGTATGTTTGAACAGATTGTAAACAGTTTCTAGAAGAAGTCAGAAGGCCATTACATTAATCTAGATGAAAAAAGACTAGGAAATGCACTGGGTTTTTCATAGCAAAGTGTGGTTAAATTATTATTTAAAAAAAAAAAAAGAGCAGGAGATGGGTATGGGAGAGCCTCCTAGAAAAAATGAGAAGTACAGCAAGTTTGAGTAAACTCAAAGGTATGAGGGCAGTACAAGAAATCCTAAAGGACAGTCCATTGCAGCTCTCAGTTATTACATTTGGTGAAAATGCCGATCCACTTCTCAGGGTTGTATTCCAGACATGCAAACCTGTGGAAAAAAATCCACAGAAATTGGGCTTGTTTTTGGCTTAATTGGCTTGTGAGTTGCTTGTTGGCTAGTTTTTGTCTTGTAGCTTGTTGCTTTTTTTTTTTTTTATCGTCACCCGGCAAGCAGGGGCAAAGGAAGAAGAGAGTCAGGGGTGCACGGCAGGCCCACCACAGTCCCAGACTGCACGCTGCGGGGATCTAGTCACATAGAGTGTTGGGGTTCTTAGGAACTGTCCTTGTTTTGGGCTTGTTTTGAAATGGCATTAGCTTGATTTTTGGCTTATTGTGAAAGTCGGAGTGCTTATTTACCGCATGAAAGTTGGCAACTGTGTTTGTATTCCTGGTGAACTTATATAATAAATCATTAATATCCTTCTATCAGGGCAGATAGAATACAAAGAAACATTACGGTTGCATGCATTTATTTTTTGTATATTCAAATATTGCATGTACATATTAGACCCAAAGGTTCCTGGCAAGTTAACAATGTATCACTGTTGCAAAGTTAGATCAACTCTTCCTAATAGCCGATCTTGACCAAAAGGCATTCTGTAGTGAGTGCACAGCTAGCTAAGAGCTCCTACTGCTTCCTGGTTGTAGAACACAACCACCATTTGAAGGACAAATTAGCCCCAAACTGATGGATATAGGCATTTCCCCACCTGTGCTGCTAGGATCACCTATTGACTTCAATGGAAGTTACTCATATCTCGGTGTTGAGGAGTGGAGCACACAGAATCTAAGCAACCACTAAAGCTATTACCATATGCTTAGCTTTTAGCCTGAAGTTCCAACCCCTCTGAACCGATGGAAAAGATGTAGGTTTATCTCTGCACATACATAGAGCTTACCTCACTTTGCCAGTGCATAGCACCTTTTGCCCATGAAGACTGGAGCTGGGGGAAGGAGATATCAACCTTCTGAGGCTATATGGTGAGATATGGAGGAGGAAGGAATACATAGTTATAGAGTCATCGTGGTTGTTCTCATAACTGCTGTTTGTGGGTTTCTGTAGCTCTAGTGGGTTCAGAGATTCAAATCAGGGTTTTGATTTGGGCTCATCGCTGCAGTTTACCGTTAAGAAGTTGTATTGCAGGGACATTTCCTCTAGTAGCTGCAAGCGGTGTGATCCATTGCCAAGCAGTTTGTCCTGTCAGGGACTGGAGGACAAAAGGCTGACAGGTGATAGTTAAGAAGAAGGATGACAATGTGATAGTGAATGACCCACCTGCCTCAAACTGCCCTGTGCACTTGTAACTATACAAAAGTGGTGCTTTCCCAATTATTCTTTTAAACATCTTCTATCAAATTTGTATTTACTCTGCCAGCCAGATGTTGAGGTTTGTAATAATGAACAGTGCGATAGGGCTGAACATCCTGTATCTAAAGTACTTTGCTAACCAAGCATGACTAGTCTGTTCATCAGTTACTCATCTATCCATATTTTTTTCTTTATTTTGTTGCTTTGGGCTTGCTTTCCACATTCCTGAGCTCAGCCTGGCTGGGAGCAGTCATTTCTCCACCTGCTGGAGCTGTGCAGCTACAGTACTTGCTGTAGCACTAAGAACAAGTATAATGAGAGAAAAAATCAAGGGTTGTTTTGAGACTTAGTGATAATGAACTCCAAGCACTTTTTCCATTTGAAATATTTTTCAGTTTTCATTGAGAGGAACTTGAATATTAGTTTTGCATCACAGATTAACCTGGACATTCCAAAAGTGCTTTAATAATTTTTTTTAAATATGGTCAGCTAGTTGAAATAAAATCACTCAGTGGCTCTGTGCTGAATTCTAAAAAGGTAAATCAAGACACTCTATAAGGCCTGCTGAATAACCTGGGTAACAGGTGAACACATGATAATAAATTGGACAAACACCCTGTTCTGTATCATATACTTTTATGAAATTTTACTTATCTGGGCAATAATTAAGACAATTGTCCACATTTTACCTTTAGCTACACCTATATAATATCCTTGACTTGGCTTCATTGGCCTACTTCCTTTACAAGCAATATGGAAATATGGCTTATAATGTCATTTCCCGCTTCTTTGGATGTGGCTATTGACAGGATTATAGCATAGAAACTTGTCAGAAAATAAAGAATTCTGTACAGACTGAGCTCAGTACTTCAGAGAATCTAGCCATGACTGATAATCACAACGTGATGAAGCTGTAGGATATGGAAGTGCTGAATAGGAACAGAACAGAAACAAAACTCATTTCGCTTGTGCCAATTTGCAAAATTCAACACTGGGATTAGAGACAATAAGTGAAGCAGAATCCCAAATAGTTTTGCGTCTAACTTGAAAATGAAAGTCAGACTTTTAATTTTAGCTTGTTATCTATTATTACAAGCCACTGTGCCCATGTGTTTGTGAGTTCTATTGGGGCATGTTTACATATTTTTCTTTGGTTTTCTAAGGCCTGGTCTACACTAAGGGGGGGGGGGGGGGGACGAACTAGGGTACACAAGTTCAGCTACGCGAATAGCGTAGCTGAACTCCAAGTACCCTAGTTCGACTTACTTACCCATCCAGACGCGGCGGGGTTGAACTCCGCGGCTCCAAGGTCGACTCCGCCACCGCCGTTTGCGGTGGTGGAGTTCCGGAGTCGACTGGAGCGCGCGGGGAGTTCGAACTCGGATAAGTCGAACTCACCGCGTCGACCCGCGCGGTGAGTATGGACCTGCCTTAAGAGAGTGATCCTCATTCCTAGACTTCACTGGAAGTTTTGAGTGCATCAGGAATGCAGGATTGGGCCCACAGAAACTAAAGACAATTTGAGCATATTAGAAAGGGTTAACAGGTACTTGTATGACCAAGTGTAATTGCCTTTCTTATATCAGAGAAGCCCAGCAAATTTTCTTTGAATAACGAAGTTCACCCTGTGATAATTCGGTGAGCCACCATCAAAATGTTTGCTATTTATAAATCTTGTTTAACTTGAACTGAAAACATAATTGCATTGTCTGAATATAGACACAACAAATAGAGACGTGTTTTTCTTGTTACACTTGGACTTTTTGAAAAGAGGAATGCCAAAAATATTGTGGCACTGTATTTGGGCATAGCCAGTAAATTAGTAGATGGTAGATATACCTTTGGAATGTTACAGTAAGTTATGGACCTGGACTTAAGCCAGGGTTTACTTTCTTGATGCAAATCTTAAATGATACAAAAAAGGCCATGTTACAGGCTACCACGAGATACGGTTTCTCATGAATAAAGACAGCTCACAAGTAACCTAGCCACAAGAGGGCAATGGGTCTTTCACACAAGCTGGATAAAATAAAAATGATATTTCAAACAGTTAATACTTTCTGACAATGGGAGATGGTGATTTAAATCAATCTAGTCTGGGAAAAAATCAGAGCAATGTGACCCTAAGATGCATATTTTTGGCTTGCAGCCTCTCTCTCATGAACAGTGATTGTGTGTGTGTTTATTTGCTTAGTGGTTATGTTCTTACAATTCACTTATTAATGGAACAAGTCTCAGTTCCTGCATGTAGTTTTTACTCTGTTGTGTTAGATTTATTATCAAGTTCGGTATGCAATTGGTGCTCAGAGCAGATCTGGATGTATTCAGATCCAGATGGGAGCTACTTATTCTGATTTCCATTGGTTTATCCACCTCCCCCTTACGCTCTTCATTCATTGTTCTTCAAGATGTGAATTATGTGTTTTGAAAAAGATTGAAAAACAGATTCTCTCCACCAGCTGAAGTCTTGCCTCTGACTAGCTAGGAGAAATTCTTGAGGTTTTGAAGAAATGCACAGGCGTTAAACATTTGAGGCTTTCTTCCCATGGAATACTCCGTCAGTCTCTACATATTCATTGTATTAGATCATGGGCGGCAGGTTATATATGTGTGCGGTGCCCGGGCTCCAGGAATATTCAGGGCTGGGGGCCCTGCTCCAGCAATATTTGGAGCTGGGTCTCTCCCCCGGCCCTGCCTGGATCAGGCCCCGGCCCCCACGGGTCTCCCCTCGCCCCGCCGCGTCCCTGCCTGGAGCAGGTCCCAGCCCCCGCCTGCCACCCCTCCCCCTGCGTGTCCCCCCTCACCCTCGCCGCGCCGTGTCCCTGCCTGACAAAAAGCAGCGCACGCCTCTCCCCTGACTGCTCTGTGCTGCCGGAGATCGGCTCCCGGCAGAACTGCTGTCTGCTCCCGCAGGGTCCTAGCGCCTGCCCTCCACTAATGATAAGGCAGGCTGCCCTTACCCTGCCCTTCCGCCCTAGCCCTGAGCCTCTCCAACGCCCCAAACCCCTCATCCCCAGCCAGAGCCCTCATCCCCCCGCACCCTGATCCTCAGCCCCAGCCAGAGCCCTCATCCCCCCCGCACCCTGATCGTCAGCCCCAGCCCTGAGTCCCCCCACATCATGAGCCCCACAGCCCACACCCCAAACCTCTGCCCTAGCCCTGAGCCCCCTCCTGCATCATGAACCCCTCATCCCCAAGCCCCAGCCAGAGCCCTCATCCCCCCGCACCCTAATCCTCTGCCCCAGCCCTGACCCCCCCACAGCATGAACCCCTCATCCTCAGCCCCACAGCCCTCACCCTGCACTCCCTCCTATCCCCAAACTCCCTCCCAGAGCGTGCACCACCTCCCCCTTCTTACGCCCCCATTCCCAGCCCAGAGCATGTACCCAAACTCCGTCCCAAAGCCTGCACCCCTCACCCCTTCCTGCACACCCACGCCCTGCCCCAGCCCAGAGCCTGCACCCAGCACCCAAACTCCCTCCCAGAGCTTGCACCCCTCCTGCACCCTAATCCCCAGCCCAGGACCTGCACCCCATACCTCCCCCCGAAACCCCGCCCAGAGCCTTAGGCAGGTGGGGGCAGAGTTGGGGGGGGCAGAGTTGGGGGGGTTGGGTTCTGGGCACCACCAAAATTTCTACAAACTTGCCACCCATGTATTAGATACCAGTATGCATAAATGCTTATATTGGCTTTTGGGCTAAATTATCCCTTTCACAGAAGGAGATGGTGCATAAACCTTACCATAAAAGTAGGAGTAGCCCTGGAATGGATTGTGCCTCAGAGACACTGGTGTGAGGCACAGTTTCTTCACTTCTCTCCCTCTGTGAGAGGAGGTTAAATAACTGCAGTCCTTGAAGAGGTGCAGCTTATTTCAGCCTTTGCATCTGACCAGGTACTTTGACCAATGAAGAGAAGGTGGCTCTGCCATGCTCCTGCCCCTCTCTCAAAGGGGCAAGTATTTGGGGAATGAAGGCTGTACCTTAGACCCAAAGCCATCTTCTCAGCAGGTGTTAATTGGCCAGGCAGAGGCGAGAAGTCAGAACCCTTACTTCTCAGTTCCACTGAGTAAGAAAAGGGAGGAGTCTAGCCCTACAAGTGCAGTAGAAGGCCATGTCTATGCTACGGGGACTATACTGGCATAGCTAGATTGCTGTAGCTATGTCAGGATAAACCTCATAGACTTTAAGGCTAAAAGGGCCCATCATAATCATATAGTCTGAGCTCCTGCACACTGCAGGCCACAGAACCTCACTCATCCACTCCTGTAACAGATCCTTTACCTCTGGCTGAGTTACTGAAGTCCTCAAATGATGATTCAAAGACTTCAAGTTACAGAGAATCCACTAGTTCTAGTGTATCCACTAGTTCTAGAGAATCCACTAGTGTAAACTAGAATTTACACTAGTTTAAACCTGCAAGTGAACCATGCCCCATACTGCATAGGAAGGCAAGCCCTCTCCCCACGGGCTCTGGCAATCTGACCCAGGGGGAAATTTCTTCCTGACCCCAAATATGGTGATCAGTTATACCCTGAGCATGTGGGCAAGACCAACCAGCCAGACACCTGGGAAAATATTCTCTGTAGTAACTCAGAGCCCTCCTCATCTAGTGTCCCATCACCAGCCATTGGAGATATTATGACTAGCTGTCATAAATTGGCTACATGCCATTGTAGGAAGCCATTGCATACCATAAACCTATCAAGCTCAGTCTTGAAGCTAGTTAAGTTATTTTTGCCCCCCACTACTCCTGTTGGAAGGCTGTTGCAGAACTTTACTCCTCTGATGGTTAGAAACCTTTGTCTAATTTCAAGCTTAAACTTGTTGATAGCCAGTTTATAGTCATTTGTTCTTGTGTCCACATTGGCATAACTCCTCTCCTTCCCTGGTATTTATCTCTTTGATGTATTTACAGAGAGCAATCATATCTCCCCATAGCCTTCTTTTGGTTAGGCTAAACAGGCCAAACTCTTTGAGTCTCCTCTCATTAGGAAGGTTTTCCATTCCTCTGATCATCCTAGTAGCCCTTCTCTGCACCTGTTGCAGTTTGAATTCATCTTTCTTAAACATGGGAGACCAGAACTGCACACAGTATTCCAGATGAGGTCTCACCTGTGCCCTGTATAATAGTACTAATACTTCCCTGTTTCTACTGGAAATACCTCGCCTGATGCATCCTAGGACTGCATTAACCTTTTATTCATGGTTGCATCACATTGGCAGCTCATAGTCATCCTGCGTTTAATCAAAACACCAAGTTCTTTTTCCTCCTCTGTCACTTCCAACTGATAAATCCCCAGTTTATAGCAAAACTGCTTGTCGTTAATCCCTAAATGCATGACCTTGCACTTTGCCCTATTAAATTTCATCCCAATTTTATTACTCCAGTTTTCAAGGTCATCCAGATCTTCATGAATGATATTTCAGTCCTCCTCCATATTGGCAATACCTACCAACTTTGTGTCATCTGCAAATTTTATTAGTACCACTCCCATTTTGTGCGCCAAGGTCATTTAATAAAAAATGTTAAATAAGATTGGTCTCAAGATCGATCCCTGAAGAACTCCACTAGTAACATCCCTCCAGCCTGACAATTCACCTTTCAGTATGACCTATTGTAGTCTCCCCTTTAACCAGTTTCTTATCCACTTTTCAGTTCTCATATTAATGCCTGTCTTCTCCAATTTAACTAATAATTTCCCATGTGGAACTGTATCAAATGCGTTACTGAAATCCAGGGAGATCTACTGCATTTCCTTTGTCTAAAAAAGTCCGTTATCTTCTCATAGAAAGAGATCAGGTTGGTCCAGCACAAGCTACCTTTTATAAAAGCATGTTGTATTTTATCCCAATTACCACTCACCTCTATGTCCTTAACTACTTTCTCTTTCAAAATTTGTTCCAAGACCTTGCATACAGTTGAGGTCAAATGAACAGGCCTTTAGTTTCCCAGATCACTTTCTCCCCCCTTTCTTAAAAAATAGGAACCATATTAGCAATTCTCCAGTCATAGGGTGCACCCCCCTGAGTTTACAGATTCACTAAAAATCTTTGCTATTGGGCTTGCAATTTCATGTGCCAATTCCTTTAATATTCTTGGATGGAGATTATTTAAGATCCCCAATTTGGTCCCATTAAACTGTTTGACTTCACCTCAGATATGGCAATTTCTACTTCCATATCCTCATTCCCATTAGCCACCTTTCACTACCCCCAAGCTCTTCATGAACCTTACTAAAAACTCAGGCAATGTGTTTGTTTAGGTGTTGGGCCATGCCTAGATTATCTTTATCTTTAATCTACACCCCATCCTCAGTGCTTAGCAGTCCCACTTCTTCTTTCCTTGTTTTCTTTTTATTTATGTGGCTATAGAACCTTTGACTATTGATTTTAATTTCCTTTGTAAGGTTGAACTCTGCTTGGCTTTTGGAAGTTCTCACTTTATCCCCACACTTTCTGAGCTCCAAGAGGTAACTTTCCTTGCTGTTCCATCCCATCTTCAATTCTTTGTAGGCCTCTGCTTTTTCTTACTCACCTGTTTGGTCTCATCCAGCTTGGTCTGCAATCCTTCCCTACAATTTTTCCCCCCTGCTTGGGATGCAGGCTACAGATAGCTTCTGCAACTTTGACTTAAAGTAATTCCAAGCCTCCCACACATTGAGATAATTGAGTTCTTCAGTCCAATCCCTAATTCCCTTAATTTTTTAAAGTTTGCCCTTTTGAAATCCAGGACCCTAGTTGCAGATCTATTTTTGTTTATCCTTCCATTTAGTTTAAACAGAATTAACTCATGATCACTAGAACCAAGGTTGTCCCCGACAGCCAATTCTTCTATGATGTCCTCACTATGCACCAATAACAAATCTAAAATGACATCACCTCTTGTTGGTTCAGTGACTGTTTATTTGGTGAAGAAATCTGTTGGCTATCCCATCCAGGAAAATCTGGATCCTATTATTAGTAGCACTTGTCCTCCAATCTATGTCTGGGAAACTAGTCTTCCATAATCACACAATTCCCAGTAGTATTTATTTACTTAAAAACATTAATGAGGGGTCTATCCATATCCAGATCAGATCCTGAAGGTCTGCAACATACCCCAAACACTATTCCAGGGAGAATCTCTAGTAGCTTTCTTCCACAAAGTGATTTTGGCCCAAACAGACTGTCTTATCCATTCCATCACTTCTAATTTTTTTACAGTCTCCCTCATCATTAATATACAATGCTGCTCCACCACCTTTATCTTTATATCTGTCTTTCCGGAACAGCACATACCCTTCAATACCTGCATGCCTGTCATGACTACTATTACACCATAAAAACAACAAAGAGTCTGGTGGCACCTTAAAGACTAACAGATTTATTTGGGCATAAGCTTTTGTGGGTAAAAAACCTCACTTCTTCAGATGCTATGTTGACCTAAATTTTAATGGCAGACCATGCCTCAGTGTCTTTACATATGCAAGTACAATGCAGATGGAAGCAAGAGTATCATACATAGAGTTTTGGTTATTCCATTAGGCTCTTCTGCATAAGACACATACCCTGTGTATGTTACGGGTACACATAGCACACTTTTATAATACCTGACTTGTTTCTGAAGAGTTGGTAAAATGAAAAGATTTTAAAGGCCTTTCCCTATTTGTTGATAACCCTTATGTATTGTTACTCATTCTTTCAGATTCCATTCTGGATGTGCTATTGTTTAGAATGAGAACCCTCTTTAATCCTTGGGACTCTGCCTCTCAACTTACAGATAAGTAGAATAATTTTGGTCTTCATCTTTACTAGATAAATATCTCTTTTTTTATTTACATTCAATGAAAAATTCTAGTGATTTTCTGATTGTAAGTATTTGCTGTAGAAAGCAACATTTAATATGTTAAATGCCATGATATTTGTATGTGTACATGGTACCTATTTTCTTTTTAAAGGAGAAATGGCCAAAGTGGGTGCGCAGTGGTTAAAAAGGAGATTGGCACAAAAGTCTGCCTTCCAGAACTGAGCAATGAGAAAAAATTGAAAACTGAGTTTTGTTGTTAACTCAGAGTTGCAACAGTCCACACTGAATATCCAAATCACATTATCAATCAGAACCCAGATGTCATTGCAACTTGTCATTTATATTTATATATATAATTTTTTTTTCAGAAAAATGGGCTTTTGCCAAATGACTTTTTTTCGGTTGAAAAACTGTTTTTTCATTTTTTCTTTTTAATCTTGAAATAACATTTGAAAACAAATTACATTTTGGGGGGATTTTTTTTTTGTTTTTAAATGGTGTGGAAATTCCCATTTTTCTCAGGTTCTTTTTCCCTTCCAAGATATAATTAGCAAATAAGGATTCTAAAAACATTATCTATATATACATCATAGACTCAGTGCTGCCCACTCTGCCTACCTTTGGGTTCAGGAGAAGCAGACAGCAAACAAAGTGAGATCCACTCTAAAGGAACCACTTTTCTCTAAGTCTGAGGCTTTGATTGGTCAAAATGAATTTCCATTACCATCTGCTACGAGGCCCCATGAATTGTTTCTAGAGATGGGCAAAGCAACTTTTAAAAAACAAAAATCAGCACAAACCTTTTCCTCAGGTGTTGGTGAGTTCTGGAAGTGGAAGTACAACAATGCTGCCATGGATACTATTTAATGATATTGCTGACTTGGTGGTAGCTAAGTAGTGTTGGAAATCTTGCAAGAAAACCGAGTCTTGCGGTATTGCCTGTCCAATTTCTGCACCCATGAAATTGGTAGGTTCAGATAAATATCAAATAAGCACCTGGACTAAATGGAACTTCTGAATCCTTTTGAACTTCATCCATTAGTAATTATTTCCAGAAGCTAGTGTAGGTAAGATTTTAGAACCAAATCTCCTTCCAAGCAAGGCATAGGTGTTATAGTGACACCCCACACAGCGAGCCAGCACTAAGTTTACTGTGTCTATTGAACTGTAGAGAATGGTTAAATTAGGTATAAAAATGTGCAGGATGCTCTCAATTACTTTTTTTTAAAGGGCTCCTTGTGTAACCAATGAGGAACTTTAAGTGAGCCTCATTTTGTTCAAAAAACATTTTCAAACTAAAGTCCTTGGGTGGCTGTGCAGGGCTTGGGGAGTGGGGGAAGAAGGAAATTAGCCAATTGAGTGTTAAATTCTTCTTAAAGATTCATCTCAGCCTAATCTGCTTTATGATTGTGCCTTTAAACCAGAGACTTCTAAAAAAAACACTAGTATAATGGAATTTTCTTAGCGCCCCTTCCCCCTCCCCTGCTCTGTTTAAATACTGGTTATGTAGACACCATAGTCTTGCATCCATATGTGCGCTCGCACATGCCACAAGCCCCGTGCTCCATTTTAATGTGATGCAGTGATGTAAAATCTGCAGTCTGGCCTGTCAGAACATGATCGCTCTCTAAATATTGTCCTCCTTGTTGCCATAACACCGTGAAAAATAATATGGGATACTGCATATAAATATAGCTGAGGGCTTGGGGAATGGGAGCATTTCTAAATGGCTTGAAGCTATGTCACAGCACTTATAAATGTGAACATAATTGCTGAATGCTAACAGGATTTCTGCCTGCTCTGGTGCTCAGCCTTTCTAGACCATACTTATGCTGCAGGATTATCCTTTAACATAGTGCAGTTATCTGTTCTGTTTGTTTTCTTATTTCATTATTCACATAAGCCAAGGGAAATGAAAAGCATTTTAATTCCAGCAAAACCAACCAACCAAACAAAAGCCTGTGAATGATTAGGGATTTTATGTAGCAACCCCTCAGCTTGCAACTAGAAAAATGTTAAGGGTGAAAAGAAGACTCGGAAGGTCTGTTTTACAAAGCTGTCCAAAATTAAGGTATGAAATGGGAAAAGAATAAACATCGCATTAGATTGATGTATAAGCCACACAGTTTATGGGAACCAAAACATGTCCTTCGGCTACTGTATCATGAAATGCTGGTAGCAAAATATCAGGTGGCACCCTCAAGCTTTATAGTTCCCCCCCATTTAAACATATTTTAAAATAAAATATATAGTTTAAAAGATAGTTTTAAAATAATTAAATCTCATGCCTATTAGACACAAGCCACATTTCCAAAAGACCTGATTTCGTACATTTGTAAAACCTACACTGTGAGCACAGCTGTACACCTAAGCTAAAATTTTCAAAATAGCACCTCTGAAAATCAGGCCTAAGTACTTGCTGCTGTCTTTGGTTTTGAGAGTTGAGGGTACTCAGCATCTCTTATAAAAAAAAAAAAAAAAAAAAGACCATTTTTAGTTTGGTGCTTAAATATGGATTTAAGAGCTTCATTTTAAATGCCCAAGTTTGAAAATGGTGGTTCTAATTATCTGAACCAAAATGGTGTCCTTTGATCATCTGGCTCAGACAACTCTGAGAAACATCTTGAACAGTGTTTCTCAAACTGGGGTCACCGCTTGTGTAGGGAAAGCCCCTGGCGGGCCAGGCCGGTTTGTTTACCTGCCCTGTCCACAGGTCCATCCAATGGTGGCTCCCATTGGCCGTGGTTCACTGCTGCAGGCCAATGGGGGCTGCTGGAAGTGGTGACCAGTAAGTCTCTTGGCCCGCGCCGCTTCCAGCAGCTCCCATTGGCCTGGAGCAGTGAACCGTGGCCAGTGAGAGCCACGATCGGCCGGACCTGCGGACAGGGCAGGTAAACAAACCGACCCGGCCTGCCAGGGGCTTTCCCTACACAAGCGGTGACCTCAGTTTGAGAAACCCTGATCTTGAAGAAATCTTACAAAAATAAAAATAAAAATGCAGACACTTTCAAACTGCAAATCAAACCCACATGCTCTCTTTGTATGAGCCAGATATTGAAATATTCATTAATGGTGACAAAGAGTCCTGTGGCACCTTATAGACTAACAGACGTATTGGAGCATGAGCTTTCGTGGGTGAATACCCACTTCGTCGGATGTATTCACCCACGAAAGCTCATGCTCCAATACATCTGTTAGTCTATAAGGTGCCACAGGACTCTTTGCTGCTTTTACAGATCCAGACTAACATGGCTACCCCTCTGATACTTGACATCATTAATGGTGATGGCTTTGGTTCTCCATCAAAATATGAATCATTAGTGGTTCCACTACAATGATTAAAAGTAAACTCATGTGCTTTTTGTTTCCAAGGGCACCAAATGGTTTGTTTACATTTTCCTGACAGCGCAGTAAGCCATTCCTAGCTCAAAACTACGAGCCATATCATGCTGTCCTTGCTCAGGCAAAACTCCCATTGATCGATTGTCTGGGTTAGAACTGCAGGCTTAATTTTTGCACAAAATCTAAAATAACTGGTATCTCTTGGAAAATATTGTAGAAATGTCATGTTCAGAGAGAAATCACTTGATGTATATTAGTTGGATTTCTCTTCACACTCATACTTAAATAAAGAACATCTGGCTGAAAATAGGATCTCTGCTTCCTCACCTGAAGTCATAATCTTCTGTTAGTCATTTCCCCAGCAATCAATAGTGATGTTCTAAACCAAAGATTATGACTTCAGATGAGGAATAAGAAACAGGAAAAGCAATAGGCTTTGAAGGGTCCTGTGCAAAGATGTGTGGAGCAATAGGCAACACAAGCCACATCGGGGAAAGGTTAGCAGCTGATGCGTGCTTTCCAGGAGGAGAACTTCAAGAAAGATTTTAATTATTTAGATTGCTGTGGTGCACCAAATGTGGCAGGCATTTTTTAAAAACAAAACAAAATGTCACTCTCTGCCTCAAAGAATGTACAAATAGATGATTGTGGAAGAAAGTGTGTGCGCCAGGGAAAACTCAAAGCAATCCAAAATGCGCATGCACTGTAAAAGTGGGCTAGAGAATCAAATACCATCTGGGTTAAACTTCTTTTTTGTTGGCTTTGTGTTATTGTAAGTCACTTGGATACCACACTGATGAGTGATGTGATTAGATAGACCTCCTTAGAAATAATTGCAAGAGGAATTTAGCATCTAGAGGAGGAAAGAGTGTTTGTCGTTACCAAGAGAATGATTTCATCATATAGGAGGAAAGCAGAGATGGTTTTGGCAATCACCATTGTAAGTTTGACCCATATCTACTGTCCTGCCCAGAGATCTGCTTTCCTCCACTATGACTCCCACCCGGACCTCAGAGCGGCTTCCCATGTTCCCCTTCCAGAGCAGCTAGATATGTAATATGTACACGTAAGCAGTTCCAGTATTCCATCCAGTAGAGGGCAGTGGTATGTTCACTCTAGCAAAATAAATACATTTTATATAGTACTGATGGCATCAAAGACTGGCAACTACTATGACGTACTCGCTCTAGGAAACAAAGAAAGCAAACATTTCCCTTCAACTTTAAGAGGTACTTACATGTAACCCCTCCTCAAGACTGCCGCTGCTCTGCTGTATTCCCTTATTTTGTATGTCCCATATCCTCTCATCATCCTGTTTATCTTTTATTTAAAAATTAACTAAAAAATGTGAAACAAAATGATAAAGTTGAATTTTTTTTATAATTAAAAACCGAACAAGCTAGAACTGAAGATTGCTAATAGAAAGCTGTAAATTAACAAACCATTCAGAATCTGTATTTGTACTGAGACATTTGATGACCTACAGTCTGAAAAATAGTTTAAAAATATGTATTTGCATATATTTTCAAAATAACTCCCCTCTGAACTCAGACTCATGAGTCTGATTCTGCTTTCAGTTACACTGGTGCATAAATCAGGAACAACTCTCTTAACACTCGTGGAATTACACCAGTGAGATGATGGTGAAAATGAAATCAGAACCAGGTCCCAAATTTCATATGTTTATTTACACTTGGATAGGAACAGGATTGCCAATTCCAGTAGACACCATTTTTTCTAGAGCTGTGCAACTGACTAATTTTTTTTCTGTTCTCTCGTGGTACCAAAAAAGTAAAATTTAAAATAAAATAAAAAAGGTTCAGATTAACCCAAAACAATTTTTATTTTTATTTTTATTTATCTTTATTTTAGTGAACTGAAAAGTTTTAAAAAAAAAGTTTTGGATCAAATGAGACACTTTGTTTTTGTTTTTTAAAAAATTATTCATTTTTATAAATGTGAAGTAAATTTCAAAAAGAACAATTGTGTTGAGTTGAAAAATCAAAATATTTCATTTAGAAAATATTGAAATGAAACTTTTTTTTGCCTAAAACTATTTAGAGAAATCAATATGAATTTACAAATTGTCAATCTGAATCTGCTTTTTTTTGGTCAGGCAAAAGAGAGAAAAGGTTTGGAGATTTTTTTGTAGCCTAACTTTAATATCAACCCCACTCCAGAATGAGCTCTCAGCAGCTTTGATTATAAGTGACATCTCATTGGTGTTGATCAATCAATAGGACATAGAGAGGAAAATAAATGAAATATAATGACTTATGTCTCCTCTGGGTCTCATGTTCTTCAGCAGTCCCACTGCTGCCATAAATGAAATCTGGCTTTTGAAGGAAGCAGCATTATCCTTCTACCCCCAGCCTCTCCCACCACAGCTTGCAGACAGAACAGCTGCAAATAATATTAATCCTATCTACTGACTAACACTCTAGTACTAAAAAAATACAACTTGATTTTGCATAGTGTCTTTCATGTGAACTGTATTTGCAAATGCTTTGTAAGAGTTAAATAATCTTAAAAAACTTTTCATGATATGAATTCCAGAAAACAGCGGGGTAAAAATAAGATATCATACATCTCCTAAGTGGAAGCAAGGAAGAAAAAAGATGTTTAGAGATGAGAATAGAAAATAAATGGAGAATCACTGAGATGTAGGAAAGGGTAACATAGCTGGTAGGAATTGTAGAGAAGACAACTTTTGTCACCACAGTTGAGAGGCTGTGTCAATTGGGCTGATGCCAAAAGAATAGAGCAAGTGAGAAAGAGACAAAGTCCATGAAATAGATTTGATGCAAATATATGCAGTTGTTTTTGAAACAAAGAAGGCAATTTTGACCTGAATCGTGAAGCGAATAAGCGAGCCAGGGGAATTGCTGAAGGATGAGGTGGTTGTATGGTTGCGGTTTTGTGTCCATGCACATGCAAGAGTATAGAGATCTGGGATTTGGAATGCCATGTAGGAGGGAGTTGAAATAATAAAGACAGTAGGAAATGAAGGCATGGATGAACATATCAGCACAGGTGAAATCAAGGCAGTGGAAAATGCAGATATGGGAGATGGTGACAGAATGATATCCAAATATGTGCATGCACTCAAGAACAATGCTTTGACAAGGCATTTTAGTGCCCCTGCGGCTTTGCGCCCTGGATGATTGTCCCGCCAGCCCTCCCCTGGTTACGCCCTGTTCAAGCATCAAGCAGGTGGGGAGAAAGGTTTAATTCCTGTATTTTAGTGAAATTCCACTTTGATAGTTAGATTCTGCTTTCCTAAATGCCCCCTTAAGTTTCAGTTAGAAAAATTGTATTCTTTACTTATGTAGTCTTATGTAGTGTTGCTGTGCACTGTTAAACATTTCACCCAACAGATGGCTGCATGTATTGATTTGGCCCTGAACCTACTGTGGACCCTATGTGGGTAGTCAGGAGCTGAGAATCCTGCTGACTTCAGTGGACTCCACATGTGGGGAGCCAGTTATAGGATTAGGGCCTTGTATGAGAATCACTTTGGAACTGTTTAGAATGGAAGGTGCTACATGAAAGATCATTACAAGCACCCCTGAAACTATTGAAAGTAATCTTTTGTTGAAAACGGTGGATTATAGCTTTTTTATGACACCAGAGCGATGGATGATGGCGTTCACCTCACCTTTAGTTCCCTGGACAACACAGCCTCCCTGGAAATAGGTTATTTAGAAACTTGTATCCTGTCATATGATTCATGTATTGCTTCATACAACTGAAAATGGATCACAGACTTGCTCTTGGAATGATGAGGGGATTTTATCCTTTTCTTCTCTAGATGTGCAAGAAGTAGGAGAATCCATCAAGCAGTATAATAATAATATAATTCTTCTACAGTCAGCAAGGACTTTTAACCTTGTTTTATTTCCCTTCTCTCTCTAATTTAAATAAAGGGGAAAAAAACCTTTTTTAAGATACTTGAATCCTCGAGTCTGGTAACACACGGTTCGGTTGGGTTCTGTGATCATTGTTCTGAATAGACTGGTGAGCATCCATTTCACCACCTCTAGTGAAAGAGACACATTTATGGGCTTCCTGGATAACACTGTTGCCAAGGTAGGAGTTTACAGTGTGAGACGCTATGTTAATATTGGAACCAAGTAATAGATTTATAGGATCCAATATAACATATATCATTTAATACCGTAACACTATTTTACCCATAGATACAAATTGTTCCTGATTTTATTTTTAGGAGGGGGAAGTGTAATGAGATGGGGTGGGGGTGAGGATAGGAGGAATCTTTGTTCCTAGAATTGGAACAACTGAAGAGAACACTTCCCTCACAGAATCCTTCTAGGTTTTACACTGAACCAAGCGAATGCATAGGAATTTAGAGGTTAAATTGTATGTTGGTATAAACTGATACAACACCAGCGGAGGTGCATCAGTTTACACCCACCAGAGAATTTGGCCCCTGGAGTGTGGTGACCACTGTCTGAGGCTACCCAGGAATTGTGTGGTTATTAGGAGCTCCAAGTAACTGGGAACACAGCCAGAAGTAATAAGTAATTTGTACGGATTTATACAAATCCCAGAGCTTCCTGGATGACACCAAACAGGGACTGGAACACATGAACTGGGGCAGCTGTAGTGCTGCAGGTGGCGGTGTTCCACTACATAGGTGGGTAAGCAAGGAGTTCCACCACTACTTGCCTATCATTTTTTCTCAGCCTGGAATTCATGTGACATCTCTTCCCTGTTACAAAATACTCAGCAGAGGGGTGTCAGGTATGTGCATCCAACTCAGAAAATGGTGGTAGGGAAGGAGCTTCTTGAGCCACCATGCAGCTCTGGTTTGAGGGGCAGGACTTTTTATACCAACTTCTGCCCTCTCTTGGGAGAGAAAGCTTCTTGGTCTTGATCACAAGCCTAACTAGGAGGAAGGAGCTTCTTTGCTTAACAGTTGTCCTTATTGGAGGAAGAGGGACCTTGTCAATCCATCATGGTCTTAACTGTAGGTAGAGAGGGATGGAGGGGAGAGAGAATTTAAAAGGAAGGTAAAAAGTACAGAATGGACAGACAAAAAGAGAGCTGTTCATGACTTCTAGTTCTCACTGTGAGGATTAAGGGTTGAGATGCATGGAAACTGAATAGTAGTTGGAGAGACTATAATTCAAATGGTATTTATGCACTGAGGATAAGAGCTTGTGATGATATGGAGATTTACAGTCTTAAGTCAGTATGGAAAAGAGGAAACATTTGTAGCATTTCCTATTCTGAAAGCTTTAATTTTAAGTACAGAGGTTGGCTTAATTTTATGCATGCAAAACACAAGTTCCTATTCAAGGGCTATTTGACTGGTAAAATCAGATGCTGATGAACAGGCTATGCTGGTTGGTGTGAGGAGGCACTTCAGCTTGCTCTATAGAGGGAAAACAGAGAAGCAGATCATTCAGCAGTGGAGACAGTGAGAACCCACTGGGCTCATAAAGAACAGCAGGGAGGAGTGGCCTAATCGGATCTGAGTTAGGAGCAGAGTGGTGGAAGCTCAACAAGACATGTTTTAGAAAGCGTTTGACTACTGAGTAGCACTTTTTGCCTTGTGATTTATAATGCAAATCACAGTCTCTCAGCTCTTGAAAGCATGCAATTATGTTGGTTTGCTTCCTGTTGTGCTCTGCAGCCTTTGTCATAAGAATGAAGCAATGGAATTTCAGTAGCTAATATGTTCTGTGAATGGTAGCATTGTGCTGTAGAACTCTGACCTTTTCAATATTTTTTCGTTTGAATGCTGGTTGCCTCTTCATAGCCTCAACAGCTTGTGAGCAGGGCAAGCCTGTAGGAAAATGCAAATACCGAAGAGAGAAACTAGTATGATTCATTGTCCTGAGCTGCAAAATATGATTATCATTCTGATGTTTCTCTCTAGTGATGAGTAAGACGAGAGTTGGATAGAACAAATCAAGAGCAAGCAGCTCTATGCACATGGGTGTTTGGAGGCTTTTTAAAGTCCCCTTTCAATAATCCTTAGCTCCAACTGGTACATACAATAAAGGAAAAAGGCTTTCTGTCTGTAGTTGTAACCCAACACACATAAGGAAAAGTTCTTTCTGCATCTCTGATACTGAGAATTAGTTTAAAACTGCAAGTATTAAAACATTCTTGGAATTTCTAAACGTTATAGATAACAATTTTCAAACTCAAAAAGAATTGCAGCCAACATGGGGGAATTCTTTGTTAGGCTTCATCTTAACAGATAAAGAGGAACTGATCACAGACCTAAAAATTATTGGTAGATCATGTAGAAATGATCACAACTTGATCATATTTATAATGTGCAAGCAGAGTAAACTCCAGATGAGTAATGTATACATGTGGTGCTTTAATAGGGCCACAAAGCTGAAAACAATTATGAGCCAAATCGGTTGGGAGGAAGAATGTAATCAGAAAGATATGAATGATAATTGGGAATAATTTTAAGCACACCTTACTAGATGCCCCAAAAGCCACAATCCCACCATTGAGGAGGGGAATGGTAAATAATGAAGAGGACAGGTTACCAATTCTGAGCAATCTGGATTGCTTGGTAAATTGGGTGTAAGGAAACAATATGCATTTTAACACCTCTAAATGTAAGTGTATCATCTAAGAACAAAAAAAATAGAGCATACTTACAGGATGGGGGACTCTCTCCTGGGAAGCAGTGACTCTGAAAAAGATTGGACGTGAGGCTGGATAATCAGCTGAACATGAGTTCCAACTGTGATGGTGTGGCCCAAACAGCTAATGCAATCCTTGGAGGCATAAACACCAGGGGAATCTTAAGTAGAAGTAGAGAGGTTATTTTTACCTCTATATTTGGCACTGATGTGACCACTGCTGGACTCCCTTGTCCAGTTTTGGTACCCAGAATTCAAGAAGGATGTTGATAAATTGGAAAGGGTTCAGAGAAGAGCCATGAGAATGATTAAAAGATTAAAAAAAAAAAGCCTTCTAGCAGTCATGCCCAAACTTTTCCTATTCTCCCCCCCCCCCCACACACTGCACAGTTGGCTCAGCAGAGAAGCTTGGGTTGAAGATGGAGCTGGGGGCAGACCTGGGGATGGGGGAGGAACTGGGGCTAGAGGCAGAGCTGGCCTGGGGGCAGAGAGGGAATGATGGTAGAGTTGGGCTGGGGGCAGAGCAGGGATGGTATGAAGCTGTGGCTGAGGCAGGAGCTGGGCTGGCAGCAGAGTGGAGCTATGGTTGGGAATGGAGCTGGGGTAGGGGTGGATCAGGGCTGGGGGCACTCCCCCCAACTTCTGTGGGGGCTGGCCTGGCCCCTACCATGCATCCTGCCAATGTTAGTGGGGCACACCCCACAGTTTGGGGACCACTGCCTTATAGTGATAGACTCAAAGAGCTCAATCTATTTAGCTTAACAAAGAGAAGGCTATGATGTGACTTGATTAGTGTTTTAAAATATCTACACAGTGAACAAATACTTAACAATGGGCTCTTCAGTCTAGCAACGAAAGGTGTAACATGATCCAATGGCTGGAAGTTGAAGTTAGACCAATTCAGACTGGAAAGAAGGCATACATTTTTTATGGTTAGACCAACTAACCATAGGAAAAAAATTAAGTGTTGTGGTGGATTCTCAATCACTGACAATTTTTAAATACAGCCTGGATGTTTTTCTAGAAGATATACTCTAGGAATTACTTTGGAGATGTTCTATGGCCTGTTTTATATGTAGGTCCGAATAGAGATGTTCCCTTCTGGCCTTGGAATACATGCATCTAGGAGAGATCATGCATGCCTGTTCTCCCTGAGCCCACAGCTTTTCTGTCCATACCCCACTTCTGCTTATTTTTCTTCCTCTTACCAGGGAACCATATGCTTTCTCCCTACTAAGCTTATCAGCATGTCTCTTCCTCCCCCACCGCCGTTAACTAATTAGAATGTATTGCCTGATTGCTGCTGCATGTCCCCTGCAATTTATGGCCATATGGAGCAGGACAGGTTAATCCCTGCGTACCAGATGTGCTACACAGCCTATACATTTAGTACAATTAGATATTTGACCTACCTACAAACCAATGGGCACTGCCAATATCTGGGATGTCAGTACTGCTGGAAGTAATGGGGTGCTTCTGCTAATGACATTGCAACATTTCCACAGCCGTATTCATATAGCATCCTTTGCAACATCTTATGATGCAATACAGTTAAACCCGATAGAATTGTCAAATTGAAAAAAGCTATAATAAACATTTCTTTAGTCTGTCCTTTAATGGCTAGCTGAAAAGCAGTGCATTCTATAGTTGGGGTGCATAGTTACAAAATGCTTCCACTGATTACAATTTGTGACTGCGACAAACTAAATAACCTGATTATTCTGATTTTAAAAAGGAATAATATAGAGACACATAAAGGCCTGCAAGGATGTGAACTTTGGCATTTTGAATAAACTATGTTATACATGTAATGTTAACAAGGGCTCCTAAAAACAAAGTAATTAATTTATGGCATTGGTTATACACTGAACTAGTTAGAAAATGTATTTTCTGTGAGGAATATTGAAATAAATTAGACATTTCTTCTAAAAATTTCACTGCTTTTTTCTCTCCCATTTTTGCAGTGGGAAAGCTGAAAAATTTGGGTCTTTGAGTAATCAGTAAATTTAGGAGGGGGGAAAAATCACAATTTTCCTCGAGGATTTTCACTTTAAAGAAATGTTTGTCATGCAAAATGTCACCCTGCTGTAGTCACGTAATGATTCCTGATATTCCACTATTTCAGAAAGATACTTTTAGGAGTGATAATAGAAGGGTAGCAGTGAAGTGCCTGAGTATTGGCTGGGATTACTTCCAAGCCACATCCATGAGGGGATGATCATGAGACTAAAGCACAACACGGAGAGCCTGATTCTTATTGCATTCCAGCTTATGCATTTGTCTTCCGCCATATCCATTTACATCTGTGCAGAATGGTTATGAGATACTGCTAAATCAGAAGGTACATGGTACAGGTGTAAATCATTGTATAAAGTGCGGGATAGTAGACAATCAGGCTTGAGTCAAAAGACTTGGGTTCTATCCCTGACACTCTCAGGATTTCTCTGTGACCTCAGGCAAGTTACTTCACCTCTCTGTTTCAATTTCCTTCTCTGTAGAGTGGGGATAATAATGTGCACCTTATTGTGAAATGTAACCAATCAGTGTTTGTAAAAATGCTTTGATATGTGCAGATGGATGGAGCCATATGCATGCAAAACATTAATATTCTTATTTGATTAACCTCTCTAATCACTTACATTTGCAAGATGAAAATACTACCTATCCGAATTATAATCTTGCAATTCTTGAAATGCTGAAAGCTACAGAAATTATCTGTGCCCCCTAATTGCCTTCCTTCCCAACAAAACCTCCCCCAAATGCACAGGTAAGTGGGGAATTGAAGAAATGTAGGTCATAGCCTTTGTAGTCAAATGTTTTCTTTTAAAGAAATTATTGAAACAGGGGAGGTATATGCTTGATCTTTATCAAGTCAGATCCAGTTATACTGTAATGTTCACTGTCTCTTTGCTCTGCCCCTTGAACCGTCTTATATTTTGCTCTTTTAGGCCTATATTCCAGCCATGTACACACAAATGTGTTTAAAGAACATGGAGCTGTTCATTATTTTGTTTTCTCCTTGTTGTTCAGTGTGTGGCCCCATGCCTTATTTACTGCACAGTCTTGAAACCCTGCTTTGAATACAAAATTATTAATTTCCTCATTGTTTCTTTTCATGGCACTCATCACTAGAGCTGGTCAAAGCCCAGAATTACTATTCTATGGGAAATTCCCAGATGAAGAACCCCCTTTGTTCTGAACTGGAATGAAAAATCAAAATTTCTCATGGAACAAATTCAGAAATTGCATTTTGGGCAATTTGAAACATTTTCTTCTGATTTTATTAAGACACTTCATTTGACTTTAGCAACTTTTATATTGTAATGTTAGATTATATTATAAATTAAAGTGAATGTTTCAACTTTTGTATTACTCACGTCCTATTATGTTTATATGACATGATGTTACATTGAAAAGTTTTGACTATTGTATATTATACTTGGTACTTGATAATTAATAATTTTCTATTGTAATTGATATCATACACAAAATATAAAAATAAATGACAAATAATAATATAAAGCCAGCCAGCCCAGGGGTATGTGGGATCCTGGGGATCCTAGGAACTTAACTGGCTGGCAGAAATGGATGGAGGTAGCTAGCCTGCCTGATTTTCTATTGAAAGTTTTCAGGGAATTGACACATTCTTGTCGAACTTCTCTATTCTGTAGAATCAGCATTTTCAGACTGAAAACTGTTCCACTGAAATTTTTTCAACTAGCTCAACTCATCACTATAGTATCTGAGTGCTTCACAAACATCAATGATTTTATTTCCATAGCATCTTGTCAGGTGGAGCAGCATTATTATCCCAGTTTTACAGTTGGGAGAACGGAGGCATGGAGAGATTAAAGTAAAAAATCACTGATAATTAAGGGTGATCAATTTCACAGTGTTTTTCAGAGTATTTAGAGACTTACAGACAGCCCCACAACCTGAATCAAATACTCACCACACAATAGAAACACTGACCTAGGAACCAATCCCTGCAACAAACCCTGTTGCCAACTCTGTCCGCATATATATTCAAGGGACACCATTAAAGGACCCAGCCACATCAGCTACTCCATCAGGGGCTCGTTCACCTGCACATCTACCAATGTGATATATGCCATCATGTGCCAGCAATGCCCCTCTGCCGTGTAGGCCAAACTAGACAGTTTCTATGCAAAAGAATAAATGGACACAAATCAGACATCCAGCACTGTAACATTCAAAAACCAGTAGGAGAGCACTTCAATCTCCCTGGACACTCAGTAATAGACTTAGAAGTCCCCATTCTTCAAGAAAAAAACTTCAAAAACTGACTTCAATGAGAAACTGCAGAACTGGAATTAATTTGCAAACTTGACACCATCAAATTAGGCCGGAATAAAGACTGGGAGTGACTGGGTCACCTACAAAAAAAATTTCCCCTCTGTTGATACTCACACCTTCTTGTCAACTGTTGGGAATGGGCCACATCCACCCTGACTGAATTGGA
Source organism: Mauremys mutica (assembly GCF_020497125.1). Lineage (NCBI taxonomy): Eukaryota > Metazoa > Chordata > Testudines > Geoemydidae > Mauremys > Mauremys mutica. The sequence continues at coordinate 46,189,199 of NC_059076.1, forward strand.
CTCGTTAGCACTGACCCCCCACTTGGTAAGGCAACTCCCATCTTTTCATGTGCTGTATATTTATACCTGCTCACTGTATTTTCCACTCCATGCATCCGATGAAGTGGGTGAAAGCTTATGGCGATATAAAATGATTAGTCTCTAAGGGGCCACAAGGACTCCTTGTTGTTTTTACTGATACAGACTAACATGGCTACCTCTGAAACCTGTCAGAGTATTTAGTGTTAGTGGGGTATCTGGCTTCTTTCCCTTTAGTGGGATAGGATTGTGCACACATTCAGAAAACACTCGTGCTGCCTTCAGTGTCAGTGCAATACAATTTTATGTAAGACAAGTGTTTTCTTAAATAATTGAAACGATTGTCCACTGTCCCTGTTCCTGCTGCTTTGCATTGCACAGCATAAAGCATATGGAGTGCAGCCATAAAGGGCTCAGTGAGGATTCTTCCTGACACAAGGGAGTCCTTAGATGGTATAGAGCTGGTGTAGCCACGAGCTTTGTCTTCCATGTACAGGACACATTAGACTGGGGAGGAGGAAGAGGCAGAGTGGAATATATAGTGCTCTGCCTGATACTCAGCCAATGCAGAAAGTAGCCTTAAGGCTGCTCTATGTTATATCGGGGGCTTTTGGGCAGAGTAGAAAAATAGCTTAGAGGCACTGTGTTCCCCCTCTCCTCAGCCAACTGTCCTCACCTGCAAATTGTAAAATCTGTCTATTTGAGAACTGAGCCCCTCAGGAAAATTTGCATTAATATGCAATTCCAAAGCTAATTCTTTATCTTGAAATATGTTGTTTCTTTTTTCTAAACAGAAGCACGCAAGGGGAATTTTTCGGTCTCCAGTTTCGCACAGGGCATAGTGGCTTCAGTTGGCAAAATTCCCCATGTATTTTGCTTTTAAGTAAAAGCATCTTCATTTTTTCTTTGTGCTTAGTGTAGGAGTCTTCAGAAATATACATTCCTTAAACTTCCAGTACACCTTGTTCAACTTTAACTGGTTGAAGAGATCCCAACTCTAATAATAACAGTGAATGTAATGCATTGTCCTCAGTGGATTTGGGTCCACCTCCACCAGGTCTGAATTTTATCTGGTTGAGTTTACTTCTGTGTAAAATTGGAATAAATGAGACTGGAATCTGGCCTCATAACTTAAGTAGCACAAAAGATGGTGCTCCACCTGGTAAGCTATGTATTTTCAATTCATTATTTTAGAAATGCAGATTTAAATAGATATTTTTACTAGATGGAGGAAAGTCTTAAGTGACTGTTTGAAAGGTGAACTTAAGTAGGATTTGCATGTTTCATGATATATCTTGTGCTACTCAGGTGCAGAGTCATAAATTAAATACTTTGCAAGTGGTGTTTGCCCAAACTGGAGCAGAGGTAGCTATTTTGTATCTTGCCAAACTGTGTTTGATCTTGGAAGGAATAGAATATTTGTTTTATGATAAATAAGGGTGCCAAGAAATTCTTTAAAGCACAATCTGTAACCTCTAAGGGTGAGATGGAATAGGATGAAACAGGAAAGTTACTGGAAAATGACGTTGTAAAAAAACAAAAAACAACTCCCCCCACTCCCTGCAGTTTTAATTATATTGCTTGTCATAAGTCTAATCCTTTAGAATTAATTCTGTTAGCTATGATATGAGGTCTGGAATATCCTTTTCAATATAAAATATGTTGTATTGTACCTAAGTAATTGAAATACAGAGGTCTGAAATCTAAGAGTCTCTGAGATATGGTTAATGTTTTCCAGTCTGAACTTTCATTTTTTATTTTTATCTGTATTTTTATTGCTCTGAGCATGGTTGCATGCAGAGTAATAGTCCCAGAGAGACACAATGCAGATTATAGGCCTACTCAACATTTTCCTTTTTCCGGTTTCAATGTTAAAATGTATTAAGCATTGTACCACAATCTTAAATGACCATTTATTCATACAGAATAGGATCAGGGAATAGTATTAAATAATGCTTTTTCTTTTTCAAAGTGACTTAACTTTATTCCTATAATTAACAGCCTTATGTGCCAAAATCTGCTATTTGTGTCTAGAGCTATTATAAGATAGACAATGGCAGTGCAAGTTCATCATCAGTATGTCACAATACTGAACTGGAGGCACAGCCTCTAAGGTTTATGTCTACATGGGAGATATGATTACAGCTCATGTAGGCATACCTGAGCTTGCTCTGATCTAGCTAGACCAAAGCTAGCTTGAGTAACAATAGCAATGTAGCTGGGGCAGCGGCACAGACCAGCTACCCATAGGCCTGGGTGCTGGTATACTCCATCAATTTCTACTTTCAACTGGAAGATACTAGGGCCCAAAATTTGACTAGCTATTTAGGCTGAAAAGGGGCAGCAATATTTAAGAATAATCTGAGGTTAACTCTAGTGATTGGTTTAAATTTGTAAGGCTATCTATGCAACAAGAAGGGCTTGAGACTTGCACTTAAAAATATCTATCTGTGCACTAAGACTAGCTTTGGCACTTAGTGTTTCAGAAATTGGGGGACCTGAAGCTGTTGGCCCCCAAATTTTTCTGTTTGCTGATGTTTGCTCCTCTCCTAAAGTTGCTCATACTGCTCTCTTTGTGTCATTGCAATTAGTTGCTGTGAAGATTATGATGTTGTCACAATGAATTATAGCTTCATATGAAGACGTTTTTCATGAGGCATGAGCAGCTCTTTAGAGACAGTATGTGTAATGCAGGAACATGCTTAATGGAATGCCTTTACCACTGCTCTTTCCCTTTGGCTTTTTCTGTATTTGTTTTGCTGTAGAGTCAACGGCACAATACTATTTTGAACACTAAGCACAATGATAGCTTTGTTTTTGGTAAATGGGGGGTTGATGTTTCTATGTTGCTGTCTTGTGATTGGAAAATGCTTAGCATCTCCCATGTTTGGGCCAGTAATGGTCATATGACTTCCTAAGCAGCCTCTTGAGGGTTTTGTAACCCATCCCAATTCATGACCCAGAGGAGGAGCCTGTTGTCTAACTCTGCCCCTATTACGCATGCCCAAGGGATCTCTCCCTCAGGAGTGTTCTGCCCAGGGAACCTGCAGGTTTAAAAACTGAACATCCACCTGTTCCATGGAAAGAAACATTAAAATGTTATGTAAATACTCCATCTAACCTAGGGAATCAAAGTCAGACACAAATGCTCTTTCTTTAGTCCTCAGCCCCATTTTTGTATATTTAGGCTTTAGGCCCATCAGGCCCTAACAGAATTCAACTCTTCTTCTGTGCTGTTCGGAAAAGCCTTTTGGCACTTTTTTTGGCATGAATTCTGAGCCGTAGTGCTAGTCTCCTTTAAAATTAATAAAGTAAATATAAAATTAACCAGGATAGGAAAAGAATATAAAAATAAACCCCTCTGCTTCCTAAAGCTAGAAGATGAGTGAGAAAGCTCTTCTGTTCCCAGCGGTCTTAAAGGCCCTGATGGAGTCTCCAAGACCACTATGTTTAATTCACAGCATGCTCTGAGTCAGGTATGGGATATACTTGTGCACAACTTGCCTACCGAAAGTCCAAAGATTATAGGTTAGGCTAGAATCTTGGCAAGCTTTCTAAAAAGAAAAACTTGAGCCACATTTCAAGCTGGCAAGGGCCAACATGCAGTTTTGGGTGGGACCTGTGCAAAACTGTGTTTTCATACTGTTAATTCCAAGCCATCGAATAGTAGTTTCATCTGATTTATATTGAGTTTTTGGTTTCTCTTGACCCTGAAACTGGAAGTAGAGCTCAGAAAGTATGAACAAATCAAAACTATTTCACCTGAATGTCTGGGAACTGAAACCAGTTAGAAAATCTTATGGCTTAACTGACTATAGAGTCCCAGAGACTGGGTCTGATTCACCACTGTAGTAGTTTACTCTTATGTCAGTGTAACCAGTATAGCACTGAATAAAGTAAAACAATATTTAATGAACCTCTGGCTAATAAATAGTCATTGATGCCCCCTCACAGCAATCAAAATGCACCATTTATTCATCTCCAGTTATCCCAAGCCCTGTGTGATTGACTTGAGTGGCTCTATAATAACTGAGGACTACTGTATGTATGTTGAGGTGGTTATTGAGATGTTTTCTCTATAACTACATTGGTTTAAATCAAAAGGTGACCATCTGTCTGACAAAACAGGCAGGAAAGGGAAGAATGGCCATCTGTCTGCAACCACTTGAATTGTTAAGAGACAATGCTAAGACTATTAGCTTTGAAGATTTTGCTTCCTCTCCAGCCAACCTACAAAACTATTTTGAACCAGGAAAGGAAAATGCTTGTGAATGCAGGAGATCAAAAGACTCCTGGCAGATTTAACAAGGAACACGCTATCAAGAGGGCAGGTACTTGGCTGGGGGATCTAGATTGAGGAACAGGGACCCAATGGAGGTGTCTGAAATTAGGTCTGCCTAGGCCGTCATCAGAGGGATGATAAGCATTTAGGTAAGACAGGCATGCATGTAGTGTATGTTGTTTAAAACCCCTTTTTCTTTAAATGCTTTATTCTTATTGTTTAAAATAAACAACTTCCCACAAAAATCAATGGTCAGCAAGGTGGAAAGATGCCAATGTCTTGAATAAACACATCAAGGACAGAAAATGTGGTCCACTTTGAATAACATCTGCTCATCACTCAGCTGTACCTACCTTCTTCAGAAATGGGCTCTGAGACACCATCCTATTTGTGACTGTGGAAATGGACTTCAAACCATGGAGCACCTTATCAATCAGTGACCCAAATAGTATCAGGTGGTTTCTCTGCTATCCACTCCTCATCACCTGATGAAATCTATTGGATTCCCAATGTAGATTAGGACATTTAGGATTACTGTTTTTAAGCCATATGAAAGAAGAAGAAATAAACAATACTTTGGTTTAAGAAAGCTGTCTGATCACTATATTACACTATTACAGGCTCCTAAAAGGAAGAACTGCAGGTCCCCAAACTCAGTGGGACCTGCTGGGTAAGCACTGTTGATGCACATGGTATGATAGCCCAAGACCTGGTCTAAGAGTGGAATTGTGGAATTCCATACTGGGTAGAGGCATGAGGCCTGACACCTGAGAGGGTGCACTCAGAGAGACAAGAAAGGGAACAGAATTGTAATTATCTCTGGAACCATGATAGCCTGATTTTTCTGAAGGCTTTGAATGTCATGGAAACCTCATAGAAAATCAATATGTAATGTATACTTTAGTAATTAATAGCTTTGCAAAATACAAAAGCATCCAGAATTTTTAAAAAACTTCCAGCCATGTTACCACCTCCTCCTAATATGATGCAGGGACCTGGTGTTTCCACCTGCATTTTCTTATTTTGGAAATAAGAAAAAATACAATTTGAGTTTTGAATGTGGGAAAATGTTCTGTTTCTGACAAATCAAGCATGAAGGATTTCAGCTAGCTTTCTGTGGGTAATTGCAAACTTTACATGAGAATTTTCTGCCGATTTTCAAGCAGAAGCAGAGGAAACTTCACAAGTGATTATGCCAGTGCTTATAAGTCATAAATACAGTATCAATAAATAACTAGAGGTAGCAAGTAAAGGTCTTTATGTGCGGAGATCAGTAATTGACAATGAACTTAGTTGAAAACTATAATAAAAAATTAAAGCAGGAATGAAAGGTTTTTCATATGATGATTATGGGAAAATTATCTAACTGAAATACATGGCAAATCTGGGTGGTAGATTTTCTTCAGTGCACCAATGAAAATGCAAAATATAATTTCCCAGAGCAATCCAGCCTGAAATCAACCTGTTTTATGGCTATTATGGGCTTTATTATGAGAACATAGCAGGAGAACTCTAGAAAGATTGGATGAGTGATTATGTTCAACCTTTTTAAATAGGAAACACATGAAATGATTTGTATAAAGTAAAAACCAGAACGGGGAATTTAAAAAAAAAATCCTTCCTATGAGTCTTTGTTAATAGTGTGGAATTCACATCAGATCGTGATGGTGATCTATTCAGAACAATGGGAAGATAATCTGCCAAAGAACTTCCAAATACATTGGAAAGTTGTGAAAAAGTAATATAGTGTAATGCTAGTTATCTGAATTCCCTTTATCCAGAAACCCCAGTTTTCTGAATCTACAGTGGGCCCCCATGTAGCCCCTCAGCTCTCAGTAGTACTTCCATGTATCCACATGTTCAGTTATCCAAAATTTTGGATCTAGTGCCCCTTCTACCTTTCTACCTCTGCACAGGGTTCCCCAAACAAAGGGAAGACTTTGGAGGCTTCCAAAAAAGAGGAGCATGGACTCTCACTTTAAGGAGCCAGCTCTGAAAAAGTCTAGATCCCTGGTGAGATCTACAGTCTCCAAAACCTCATCCTCTTGACTCACTACATTGAGTTGAAGAACTCCTCCTCTGGTACTGGCAGGGTCAAAAAGTCCTGGAGCACAAAGGATACAGGCAGCTCTGATAGGGCCTTGGTACTTTCTACCAGCAAGGAAGGCAAGGATAGACACTCAGGACTGGCACTGTCCAGTTCAGCCTCGCTGTTGGTACTGATGCATCCATACTCAATGGGGACCCCATCTTGAAAGAAATCTTTCCTGAACCCCCTTTTCTGCCTTCAAACAACCTTCCATCCTCTCCAAGCTTATCCTCAGAAGCAAGCTCCCCACAGTCCAGGACACACCAATTCAAAGCAGCATCAGACCCTGCCAGAACAACAGATGCAAAACCTGCATACATATCTCCACTGCTATAATGATCAACATCCTGCACAACACACCTTTCAAGATCCATGGGTCCTACACATGCCTAGCACAATGTGTTCTACCTTATCCAGTGCACTAAATGCCCCAATAACTATGTAGGTGAAATGAATCACTATGCTCTTGAATGAACTCACACAGGAAAATCATGAGACAAAAACACCATATCACCTGTGGGTGAATACTTTTCACAAATGCTCAGTTCTCATCCTCAAAGGAAACTTGCATAACACTTTCAAAAGATGAGCCTCAGAGATTAAATTCATACCTTTTGCTAGACACTAAAAATCATATCTTCATAAAGACACTGGATTTATGGCTTATTACAACAATCTGTAACCTACTAACCCCGCTTTTTGTCCCAGGGGTATTAATGGGCCACTTTACTTTGAATTGTCTCTTAGCATGTATGCTAATCACTTATGCTAAACTGTCTGTTCGATCTTGTATTTAGCTGACACCTTTCCCAGACCTGAAGAAGAGCTCTGTGTAGCTCAAAAGTATCTCTCTCTCTCTCTCCAACAGAAGTTGATCCAATAAAAGATATTACCTCACCTAGAAAATAGGGATCAGTTCCAGTCTATCATCTCAGAGGACAAATTTGTGGCCAGAACTGCTCTTCAGGCATCCTCAGATGCTATAGATGCTGCTGCCAGGTCCATCTCCAAGGCAGTGGTTATGCGCAAAGCATCATGGCTCCATCTTTTGCGGTTTCCAAGAGAGGTACAGAACACCATGTAGGCCCTCCACTTTGACAGTTATAAACTGGTTTTGGAAACCATGTAGGAGTCTTTGCATGCGCTAAAGGACTCTAGGGCTGCTTTACAATCTCTGGGCATATATACACCTACAAATAAGAAAAGGTTTAGTAGGTCACAGACTGCCCAGAGATCACGTCCTGCTCAGTTTTCTGGGTTACAGGAATCCCTCAAACCTCCCAGAAAGAGACATAGATTTCAGAGAAAGAAGACCGCCTGACTGCCCTCCCTGATCACACAGCTATCTTTGAAGCAACAGTTTTGATGGGTTGGTCAAGGGTTCAAATCGTCCTGCACTTCTGGATTTACAGCTATGCCAATTAGCTCACCTTCCTCCCTTTGGAGACTGCCTTGCCTATTTCCAATATGCCTGGAGGAGGATCATTACAGACAAGTGGGTCATGGAGGTCATAAAATTTTTGTCACTCCCTCACTGTCTCCCTACCTCCTTTCCCTGTCCCTCTTCAGGGATCCATCTTATGAACTTTCATGGAGACAATAAGTGAATTCTCTCCTTTGATTAGGAACAATAGAGCCAGTTCCTCCTCACATGGGTGAGGATTTTATTGAAAGTATTTCCTGTACCAACAAAGGATGGAGGGTGGAGACTGGTCTTAGATCTAAGACTCCTGAATAAGTAAAGTCTCAAAAGCTCAGGATGGTGACTCTGGCAGCTATAATTCCTTCACTTGAGAAAGGAGATTGGTTTTTGGCCTTCGACCTACAAGATGCCTATTTCCATATAATGATACACTCATCACGCAAGAAATAGCTATGCTTCACTAAAAGCCAGGATAATTTCCATTACAAATGCTTCACCCTTTAATTGGCTCCAAAGGTATTCTCCAAAGTCCTGGAAGTAGTGTCTGCTTATCTTTGGCAGGAATCAATCTAGTCTTTCCTCGATGACTGGCTACTCGAGGGCTGTTCCTATGAAGCACTTCTGTCTTCCACCCAGGTGGCCCTTTCTCTGTTCTGGGAGTTAGGTCAGCAGCTGAATGTAAAATAGTTCACATTAACCCCTGTACAGAAGATACAGCTTATAGGGTCATATCTGGACTCATCGATAGCCAAAGCCTACTTTCCTGAGACAGATTTGTAACCTTGTCAGGTCTGGCATGGGCAATTAAGGGGAACCCTTGAATCACTATAAGGAACTGTCTTCAGCTCCTGGGACACACAGCAGCTTGCATTGTTGTGATTGATCACACAAAGCTAGGTCTCCGCTGCTTCCAGGATTGGTTGAGAACAACTTATCCTCCAATCAGACACACCTTGGACTTCCTTAGGCGGAGTTCCTTAGGCTGTGCAAGGATCAACTTGGTGTCTGTGCAGGAGTTTTTCTGTTGTCCAGCCCCACAAGTGGCTTTAACAACAGATGCATCACTGTTGGAATGTGGAGCCCACCTCAATACTTCATGACTCAGGGTAGATGGGCAATTCAAGAAACCAGGCGCCAGTCAATCTGTTGGAGTTCAGGGCTGTTAGGAATGCTTGCCTTCATTTCCTACCCCTCATTAGGGGCACATCAATCAGGGTCACGATGGACCATGCATTCTGCATGTTCCCTATTGACAAGTAAGGAGGAGCGAGGTCCACCTCCCTGAGCACTGAAGCAATGAAACTATAGAATTGGTGTCAAGTATCAGAGGGGTAGCCGTGTTAGTCTGGTTCTGTAGAAGCAGCAAAGAATCCTGTGGCACCTTATAGACTAACAGACGTTTTGCAGCATGAGCTTTCGTGGGTGAATACCCACTTCTTCGGATTCACCCACGAAAGCTCATGCTGCAAAACGTCTGTTAGTCTATAAGGTGCCACAGGATTCTTTGCTGCTTCTATAGAATTGGTGCACAGCTCATCAGATCCAATTTTTAGCGGCCTACCTTCCAAGTATTCAGAACACCACAATCGATGTCCTCAGCAGACACCTCTCACAGGATTACAAATGGGAGCTAGACATCCAAGTTCTCCACAGAATGGAAATGGAAGAGATTCTTCCACTGGTGGTGTTGTGGCTGCCTCCTGTTTGATTTGGTGCTACTTTCAGTCACCCTGGATTATCTGCTGGATCTAAATAAATTGGGGCTATCAATTAGTTCAATTTAAGTCCATTTGGGCTTGGTATCAGCCTTTCATCCTTTGGTAGGACTCCATATTTGCTCATCTGGTATTGTCTAGGTTTATTAAGAGTTTGGGGAATCACTTTCCACCAATTAGAAACCCTACCCTGACCTGGGACCTCAACCTGCTCTTCAATTACCTTATGAGACAAATGCAACAGAGAACAGGTCACCATTGATCTATGAAGATGGCGTTTTTTTGTAGCCATCACATCAGCCTGTAGGGTCGGAAGGATTGGAGTCTTGATGGCAGATCCCCCTCCTTTATGGTGTTTTTCAGAACAAGGTCTCTCTATGTCCACACCCTAAATTCTTACCTAAGGTTCTATTGGCATTCCACCTTAATCAATCCATTCATCTACCAGTGTTTTTTCCTGAAGCCCCATAGTTGTGTACAGGAATCCTGTTTATATACCCTCGATGTTAGAAGGGCATTGGCCTTCTATTAGATAGCACTAAGTGTCATGCCTGCAGGATGTGGTGCTCTGTCTCCCTCTAGTGGCACCTAGACTACTTAGAGATTAATGAGTCTGCTACAGCCTTAGCTAAGAGGAATGTGGCTTTTAGCTCATGAAGTAGCGGTTCATACACTAGGCTTGAGAGTTTCCAGGTTCAGTCCCACCTGACGACGACCAGGGTCAGTCAGCATTACACAAGCTGTTTAGGAAGTCACCTAGGCTCTTAATTTCCTTTCCAGATAGATCCATGGGTTTCTCAATCTCTTCTTGGAGACTATCGAGACCGATATCTGGAAGTATTATCCCTTGTTATGATGCTGCAGGCATTCATTCCTTCCTGAAGGCTGTTTGCACATTCAACCAGATCACTGGCAACATCTATGGTATTACTGAAGAATGTGCCAGTATCTGAAATATTTATTAAAGCCCATGTAGCAGCCTTACATATGTTTTTGAAACATTATCCCCTGATCCATGCTGTCAGGTCTGATGAGACTCTTGGTTGTGCAATTCTATCTTCTGATTTGGACTCTAATCCAAAGTTCCTCCCTCCATCTGGGGATACTGCTTGGAAGTCATCTGGAGCAGAGTACCTATAGGGACACTACAAGAAGAAGACGGTTACTCACTTTTTGCAGTAACTGTGGCTCTTTGAGATTTGTGTCCCTATAGATGCTCCACTACCCACCCTCCTTCCCCTCTGCTTCAGACTTCTCCTTAGGGGACATTAGACTAGAGAAGGCACTGAGGACGGTTCGCCTGTATAACCCTGCATAGACTCAGTATCTAGCATGAGGAGGCATAGAGTGCATGCATGGGCTGAATGGACACTAACTGAAAATCTCCAATCAAGGTTTCGAGAGGTGCATGCACACCTGAAGTGGAGCATCCACAGGGGAACACAAGTTGACGAACCGCAGTTGCTGCACAAAGTGAGTAACCTCCTCTTCATGAGAAGAGGTTAAAAAAAAGCAGAGATGATGCTAATAAAAAATGACATGATAGAAGTGTATAAAATAATGAAGAACACTGAGATCACTCAAATGTTCCTATTTACACATCCCTCCACAACAGAGAAACAAGAGGACACCCAATGAAATGTAAACAACCTACAACTGATAAAAGGATTGATTCTTTACTTCCCACCATGAATAATGTATGAAACTGCCACAAGATGTTGAGCTACAGGACCAAATTCTCTGCTGATGAAAATGGGTGCAGCTACATTGATTTCAGTGGAGTTTTGCCAACATACACCAGTATAGAGTTTGGGCCCTTGAAGAGTTTAGTAGGATTCAGAAAAGGATTAGAACTTTTTGTGCGAATGACCTCCACCAAACCACTAAGATAGATATGTGATAGGGATACCAATCCTCATGCTTCAGGACAGAAATCAACCACTAACTACTTGGCATTAGGAAAACACTTCCCCAAAAGGCATGCTAGTGCTTAACTGTTCATTATGGAGGCTGTGCAGAAACTAAAAGATAACGATGGAATTTTGCTGGTTCTTCAAACACTGAGATTCTAACTGTAATAGTACATCTTCAAATATTGCCAGCCACCGAGTCTATATCCTATTTTCCTTGAGAAAGAAATCACATTATGCACTGAAGTTTGCATTTGATCATTTTTCAGCTAGCCTTGGTTTGATCTTTGACTGCCTGAACATGCCATTTATGTGTTATCATAAATGTAACTACTAATGATGCACTTAATTTATTGGCACAAAACCACAAAAGTCTATGAATATTTTGAAAAATAACTAAAATAATATTTTAACTAAAACAAAATATCTATTAAAATACCCTAGGAGCCAGTGAACTAAACAAATATAACATAGATGAAACCCAAACTATCTTTTTGGTGCATTTCTCTTCTTCTTCTGCTTAGATCTTTGAGTGTATAGTATGGCTAAATGGAGACTCATTGAGTGTTTACTCAGTTTTCTTTTACCGTGACTAAGCCATTCATAGTCCAAGCGCTTGTCTCTCTTTTATTTCAATGGCACTATGACAATTTATATCAGCTGAAGATCTGCCTCTTCAGTTTGTCTTCTGACTTAGGATGCATGCAGATAATCTACTCCAAGTCTGAAGCCAATGTAGTTCTTCCATGAGGGAATGTATGCATGTAGTTTCAATATTAAAAACGGAGGTGAGTTTACAATACTGAAGCAAATAGTGGGTGAATCCATTAGCATGACTTCTTGAGTAGCTTTACAACAAGGGAACACACAATTCAAGAGGATTGTACTGAAGCACTTTGAAATGTTCATAAAACTATAAGCTATTCCAATGTCAGTGAAGCAGCCATTATCTCCTCATAGCTATAAAACACCAGCCAGTCCAGTTACATAATAGCATCTCTTCTGTGCTATGCTGAAGTTTAGAGAGAATTATAGGTGGAGCATTGTGAACAAATGGAGCCATCAGAGTAAATGAGAGTAAAGATGTAGGAGGATTCAGAAGTATGAAAAGCCTTGATGATAAATTTAGAGGGTTAAATTAATAAAATAAATTATTTGCTAATAATTTGACCAGCTCTACAGTTTACTAATCACTTCCACATGGCACCATCCTTAGCATCAATGCAGTCAATTGCAAAAGATAGCTGAGTACTGAACAAACATGAAGACTTAAAAATATCCAGGTTTGATAACATTGCTCAGCTTTCCTGGAGCAGTCACTTTTGCATAGCATCATTAAATACCATAGCATATACTGCAGATTAACACAATGCAGTGTTTTAAAGGTGAGTTTATTTATGTCCTCATATTACAGATGCTATATGTAATGGCTGATTTGGGTACTCGTCTCCTGGGACTAGCTATTTTAATAAATTTTTATTTCCATTAGCCATTCCCACTAAGCTTTAATTTATTTTATTCTTCACAACTCTCTTTATATTTACTGGGGATTCAGAGGTTGAATTTTTTTCTTCAGAAATATAGACTCTGAAAAATATGAATTAGCGGAAAGTTAAACAGGACTCTCAAATGAAGGATGCCATTTGACATTAACTGTTTATACTTTGCGTTCTGATTATAATTTGACATGATGGTATTTTTTTAACGTTGTTTTGACTTATTGTCAGTCCCTAAAAACATTAGTGAATGGTGCCCACACTTATTAATAATAATAATTATGAAAAAAACTCTTAGATTTGTTTGCGGTTTCTCTAATCTGTTGTTAATAAACTTGAAAGAACACAGCCCTGTCTAATAAACACATCAAACTAATGGGGAGTAAAGTAGTTCAGAAGAGTGTTTGTTGTTTGGTGTTTAGATTTCAGTCAAAATTAATCAACAATGGATGGGGCCTGCTGTATTTATTAGCAACACAAATCCCTGTGATTCAATGCCAGGTCCTTTGACTCATTCCAGTGCATGCTGGCAGGGGTACAGGACTGATAAATACTTACATCCTTATGACTGAAAAAGACGGGGGAAGTAGGGGGAAGGGAATACAGCCGAGAAAACAGACCACACGACTGGCATGAATTCCCTGAGAGCCATTTTGAATTTCTCTCTATACAGCCAGACTGTGAATGGGAAGTAATTGATTCAGGAACAGTAGAGGCTTTTTGCTTTGTGAAACCTTCAGCTTTGCAGATGGCTAGCCTGAATAATCCAGCATGGTTTTGTTCTCTCTTCCCCTTTAGGCTACTCCGTTCCCCGCTTTAACTTTCGCTCCCCACCCCCCTTGGTTTTTTAAAGACCTTGGTTGTAGCAGTGAGGACTGCTGCAAACAATGCATGTATAACATATGCCTTCATGGGCACCAGTAGAAATGCATCTGTGGCTTTCTAACAAGTTCTATTCCAAGGGAACTAAAGCGAAGAAATTTTAAAGCTTGGTGTTTAATTATAGATCTAGAATTTAAGGTTTAAGGCTCATTTTTGGGAGGAGAAAAAAAATCCAGTTATTAGTATTAAAAATGTTTCCCTTGAATTAACTGAACGTCCCCCTCTGAAGTGCTGTGACTAGAGCTGGTAGAAATTTCTGTTAAATGGGAAATTAAAAAATAAAAAGGTTAAGAAGTAATAGAAATGTTTTGTTTTCAAAATTTCAAAACAAAATTGAGCCTGGGAAGCCCAAGTTCTGATGCTTCCAAATCAGCCATGGCTCCCAAGGCTTCTAGGTCCCAGCTCCCTGTTAGCCCTAGCAGACTGATACTGGAGTTGGGAGTCTAAAAGCCCTGGGAGCCAGTGCTGAGTCAGGAGACTCAGAGCTTGGGAATCAAGGTGTTCAGGATCCTTGCTCTGCAGCAATGTGACTGGAAGCCTCAAGAGTCCCAGTTTGAGCCTCCTATGCTGCAGCCTACTAATTGAGAGCTGCCAGCTTCTTAACACTGAATTAAAAAGAAAAATGAAGAGAGAAACAGTGAGTGTGATTTGGACTCTAGCAACTGTGTCTTTGTGTGCGGGGAGACTGGAGCGAGCAGAGCACCAAACAAACCATAACCAAGTATTGTTTTAAAGGATTTTTTTTGATATGTTTTTCAATATGTTTCACTGATAAACTTCATGCTTGGGAAGGGTAATTATTTCAATTTAGGAAGTGTAAAAATGAAGTGGTTATTCAGAAAACAAGTAAAGAACCCAACAACCCTGCCATTACAAACTCCCACTATTATTTGTTAATCTTTTTAAAGAAAGATTTTCCTCCTATACTTATGAAAACACTTACTACCCACACAGAAACCTATAAAGGAGGTTAGTGGGTAGAATTACTCACAGGAGTAATTTTGTCCGGCACTTGTCATGGGGGAGAGAGGGAGCAGACTTCTGCAGTGCAGCATTTTTCTAGTTTTGTTAATTCTTCCTCTCCCTGCTTAGTTCTGCTGTGTCTACTACTGCCTGTTTTTCCATAGAGAGGCAAGGTGGGTGAAGTAATATCTTTTATTGGACCAATTTCTGTTTGGTGAGAGAGACAATCTTTCAAGCTTACACAGAGCTCTTCCTTTCCCCTATGTTGCTTTGACAGTAGAGCTGAGGGAACGACATGTGATGGATAACTTATTCAATGTACCAACCTTCTCTTTCTATTTGTGACTCGTTAAACAATTTATAGTTTTCTCAAATGTATTTGTTCAACATTATTCAGCAAATAACCTTGATGAGTAAATCTTGGTATGTATGTTGCTCAAGAGTTCTATGTTGTGAGTAATTGCATTCATAAGCTGATGTTTCAGCTGATTTTGATAAAACAAATAGGCCAAAATGTTCATATGCGAGTGCCAAACCTTAGCCACTCTGTTTCATATGGTATTATTTGTTTCTTGATTAGCTGAGTATAACTCTCAGAATCAGGATTCTAATGTGAATGTTTGAGTTCAGAGCTAACTTTTGGCTAATATACTCAAATATTTTCTTACAGTTTGCTGTTTCCATCACTCTTTCTGTCAGTAACTTGTTTGCTAGAAAAGTGATCATACAGGGGTCTGGAGAATGACCACAAGTGAAGAGAATTTTTTTACCAAGTGATTTTTTTCCCTGTGTCACTCTTAGCTAAAGTACAACCAACCAACTACATATTTCGCCACACTAGTAATAGGGGCATTGATCATATCCCTGAATCATGTGTTAGCAAGACAGCCAGACACAACCCCTTATAATATTGTACTTATAATATTGACACACACATTAGGTTGGATTTGACAAGGATTTCTGACGTTGCACATTCAATATGCACAATAGTTTTAAAATCTAATCTGGTGTCTAGGCTCCTAAAAAAATGAGCAGCTTTTCATTACCATTCCTTACCCCAACTGCCATGGAACCTTCTGGAATGTTACCCCACAGCCTAAAAGCCCCTGAGCTGAGCTTCACAGTCTTTTAACTGGAGCTGTGGGGGCATGTGAAGTGTTCATGAAATCCTGACTCCACTGAAGTTAATGGGAGTTTTGCCATTAACTTCAGTGGAGCTAGGATTCCATCTCAGAGTTATAACTTCTATGAAAAAACAGTGAAGAAAATAAAATGGTAAAGACAGAACAGCAGAAACAGAAATTGCAGTTACACACAGATGTGTGTGGTAAACCAAATTATGGGTGACTTTCTCCCCTGTTAAACCACAGACATCCTGATGATGAGAGTAGACCAACCTTTATTTTACTTTTGTTCAACAATTAGGTCAAATAACTTAGCAACTATTTTGAATTTGGAGGCCATTCAGAGAAACTGAGCACCCACACGTTCACTGAAAAAGAATTCTAAATAATTCAACAAGCTAGAGCTGGTCAGAAAAACTTTGACGGAACAGTTCTCTGTTGGAAAATGCAGTGCCATTGAAATAAAAATACTTTGAAATTGTCAGTTTTGCCAAAACTTCATTTCAGAGGGGAAAAAGGGAAAAAAATTATTGCAACGTTGAAAAGTTCCATTTTGACATTTTCAGAACAAACCCTTCAATTTTTCCTTTCCAAATGCTTTTAGTTTTGAAATTAATTTTACATTGTATTATATACCATATGAAAAAAACTGATTTGATATTTGGACTGATTAAAAACATGTTTTTTGGAATTTTATTTGGACAATATTGAAATTTTGGAATTTGTATTGAATTGGAATTAAATCATTTTTCAAAATCTCAAAGTCCTCCATGAAATGAATTTTCCATCCTCAGCCCAGCTCTATAACAAGCTTTTCAGAACAGTAAATATTATTTAAACCTAGCAGTTGCATGGCAGGTGGTGCTGCCCTTATGGCAAGTTCCTGTTTATATAGCTAAAGTATTCAGAACCACCAGCTATGTTGTCTGTCTTCCTTGTGATAATATCTTTTTCTTGACTTTCCTTTCCTAATTCCTGGGGAGAAGGCAATCATATCTTTTCTTAGAAGGAGCTATAGATCTGTTTGAGGAAAAATATATTATCACCAATTCAAGCCAAATTCCTTAGAGGTGTGGCATCCACGTATGCCAGTGGCAAACTTGGCTTACTCTTTCCAGCTGTGGACACAAAAAACTACACCATATACATCATTGTGCTAATTCTGTATATCACATATTTAAAATGAATTTGCAAAGGTGAGTCAGCCTGGCCTAATCATATCCATGCAGAGATATACTGGTGAAGGGTTATTTTTATGGTGTTAGGATTACATAGTAAAATGTTCCTCCTAGATGCTTCTTCCCTGAAATATTTACAGTAACTACATGAGGTAGGGCCCCAGGTAGGTGAAAGAGTAGTGAATATTAACTTATAAATAGCTTCGGTGTTTTTAATTATTTTGCATACAGTATGGAAAACTGCAGCAGGCTCCCTTCTTTCCAAAATCAAACAGCAAAGATGCCAAGGATAAGTCGATGGTAGTATGCTAAAGAAAATGCATAGATTTGTTTCTCAGACAATCCCTCTGTCCAAGGTAGACCTCCTTTATTTATTTCAGAGACAACATTTTATTGTTCTGCTAAGAATCAGTAGGTGAAAACCGCCATGGAATGAGATGAACAACCTCAGCCTAGTAAGACGAAACGGTTGAATGTCAACCACTACAGTAAGTGGTTCAAGAGGCAGCACAAATACCTAAAATGGAATGGTTACTCTCTCACTGACAATGAGACATGGTAGTTTAGTGGATTAGGAGCTAAGAGTTCTTTAGTCCTGTTCCTGGTTCTGTCGCTGATTTGCCAAGAGATTTTAAGGGCTTACGTAAGATGCCTAATTTTACCATCTGAAGAATAGGAATAATACTTTTACCTCCTTCCCTTTCTTACAGGGAAGTGGTGAAAATTACATGAAGCACTACTGACTTGATCCTGTGGGGCGCTGTGAGCACCCCTGCGAGGTGCTGAGCATCCTCCACTTCAGATGAGAATTAAGACCCTTCACCACCTTGCAGGACTGAGCTCTGTACAAGTTCTAAGTTACCTTACAGTTAAGGAACTGGCTCACAGCAATATAACATCAGTTATGAGCTTTCAGTTAGGGAAATCATAGCTATTTTTAATAACATCAAGCTGTAACTATGGTACTTAAAGCAATTTAAAAACTACACAAAGTTCCATATTTCTTCTGAAACAGGGTATTCCATCACAAACATCTAATACAAGCTTATGAAGCAACATTCTCTAGATTCCTGGTGCTCCCTTGGGTATTATATCAGCTGTGGCAGAGGAAAACAGAACCCTGGATTAGAGGTTCTGGCAGTTGAGTAGCAAAGATACTTAAAATACATGTTTGAAGTGTATTTGCTTGGATATGCACACACTAAGTTATATCCAGGGCACCTAGTTGTATGCATGGAGAAGTAACACTTCTAAACATGTGAAAACTAACATCCCAACATAAAGTGTGAAATGCATTTCTACATAACCCACCTCAAGCAAATCAGGCAACTTAAGAGCTCAAATGTAAATGATAATCGTGTGTGTGGTATATTCTGTTAATAATGTGGATTGAAGGGAAGGAATTATATTTAGAGGTTAGATCAGCCTAAAAAAATTGCCCTGAAAATTTACCAGCCTGGACACACAACCTACTCACCTGCTTTTTAGTTTATTCATGATCAGCAAACAACATAGTAAAGATACTTCATTGGGCTGTCAAAATAAATCACTCATCTTGGGTAAGAGGAGCAGTAGAATGCTCCAAGGCTGGGAATGATTATTATAGGACTGGAAGTCAGGACTTCTGGGTTCCTTTCACAGTTTTTCTAATGAGTTGTCATGTGATGGTGGGCAAGTCATTAACCTCTTTGTGCCTCAGTTTCCTCTTCTATAAAATGGGGACAATAATACCTACCTGCCTCACAGTAATGTTGGGACCCTCAAATAAAAGTCACCAGATAAATACACTGGTCTATTTCCACAAACCATTTTTATTTCAAAAACACCTTTAAGAAATACAAAATGTCTTTTTCATGAGTACCATGCATACCTCTTATCTTTGTCTGAAACAAAATAGAAGTACAGTTTTATACAAAATCAGTACCGTGCTATAGACTCTGACACTGATTGAATGTGTGTGTGTGTGTGTGTGTGTGTGTGTGTGTGTGTCTTAGAGCTCTTAATGGCATTTGGAAGGAATTTAACTAAATGTGCTGTCCGCAGGTGGGTGGTCTCCCTGAAGATATTTTCCTTTTCCAGTCATCTTGCTACTGTGTGACCTCCTTTTCTGCAGCTTAATAATTAAACTAGCAACAGAATCTCCTCCTACTTCACTTTGATGTGTCACCATCTTGACCCTTTTAAAAGGTGTTTCCAGTCAGGTTAGGTTTTTTCCTCTTCATGTTGATTTCAGGTGTGATCAAGGAAAAAAGAAACACTGCTCTTAAAAGAAACTGGCAAAGTTTGGCTTTTGGCCAAAGCAAGTTGTTGCCATGGGGAAATTCCATAATGGTGTATGCAAAGGAAATACTTTACAAGAGGAGATTAGAGAGAATTTTGTACAGTGACCCCAAATGAACAGTGAAGGAAAAATGATAACCACAGAGCTAAACTAAAGAGAGAAACTGTTATTTGGGGATATGGCCCTCTCACCTTAATTTCATATGTTTAAAGGAAGACAGACTGATAGGGATCAAAAGTTGTGACCATCTGCTGTTTATTCAGTGGCCTGCCTGAAATGAGTCTGAAAGTTTCAATACACTTCCCACTGAACAGGTGTCTGTAACAGAAACCACCACTATATGTAGCACCAATGGCACACTTGTCAGTAGTCTCACTAGTGAGGCCAAGGACTGAATGGAACAACCGTGTCTGCTAGAGTCAGTCCTTCCAGGCATATGGTTAGGGCAGAATGGGAGAATCTGCAGTGCTGCTGCCCATGCTATGCCAATTCTGTGGAGAAGTCTGACTTCCACTATGAATCTGAGCTTGCTGCCCCTCCCCCCGGTACTTTCTCTACTGCCTTCCCTCACCTGTTGCTCCCTTCCTTTTATACTTTCCTCTTCTTCTTAAGCACTTTCCCTGGGTTGTACTATGATGTAGCCCTTGAAGGTTTTACCTGTATGGGAATGGAGTCCACTAACTTTTATTTCCCCAGCACTTGAAGGAGAGAGGAAGGAGCTGAACATCCTGGCTAAGTATTCAGTCCCAGTCCAGCTCAGCCTCTGGAGTCTGTAGAACAATGTGTGTCTTCAATTCCCACCTCCCCAGTCAGTTTCAACAAAATGGTGGAGCGGGAGGACTGTACAGGCTGTTTAGTAGGAATTTAATTGTGTCTGCTCTTGTTTTTAGCCAAGTGGGTGCGCTGGGTTCCGAGCTTCATAGAGTCAGCTAACCTGGCCAAAGCATTGCACAGGAGTATATCGGAGAGCCTGATCAGCTCTCTCTGTAGACACTCAGGAGTCTCTGCTGTGGACAGCAAGATTTCAGCCAGGACATTACACCACCTTCACCACATCTCCTCATTCAGGCCTTGCCAACCTCTCTCAATCCCTTTAATTCCAGGGGTCTTTTCACCTTGACTGCATTCCCTTTATATCATTTGGAAAGCTCCTTGATGGGTCCAGAATGTCTGGAACTGTCTCCTTTGCGATCTAATTAATGTTTAATGCAAATGTCAGAGTTGTCTGGCTGTGCAATGCACTCTGAAGCATATATATTTCAAGAATCAATTACATTGAAATTAAGGTTAAACAGGATCTACAGTAATGAGAGAGAGTGTTGAATGTGCTTGGCCCAGCAGCTCTAAGACTGGGAGCTCTTGGCAGAGAGAGTGACTCATTCAGTCCTCCACCTAGGCTTTTGGTTGTGTATGAGAATGAGAGAGAAAAGGGCCTTTGGTTGTTCCAGGAGAACAAATAAAAATGGATTTTGCAGGCTGCCAGATCTTCCATTAAGGAAGTTAGCGTGGCTATAGGACAAAGCTTGTTAGGAGACTTGTTGTAATGGAAGGAGGAGAGTGAGGCCTAAAAGGTAATTTGTGTAAGCATATTGGGCTTGAGAGCGTATGAGAACCAAGCCTTTTTGCCTATTACAATTAACCATTGTATTCCCTCTGAGCCCACCCTCAGAATGTTCAGCTGGAAAGGGCCGGGAAAGTGAAGTATGAGTCAAGAATGGAATGATTTACATATTTCTATGCACAAATCAAGAAGACTCATTTTATTTTTAAAGTGGGAGGAATGAGTACAAGCAAGATGGCAAAATGGTGAGCAAGTCATACACCACTTTAAAGGATTCTATGGTGTTTACTCAGTACTCAGTGCATTCAGTACAAATGAATTCCATGGTATATGAATTTCCCACAGTCTCTTCCCATGTCTATAGATGACTTTGCATGACACACACAGGAGCAGTACAAGAGCAGCTATACTAAAATATAGGTGGCATGTGACTATTTTTGGTCATGTTCCTATATTTAGTAGTTTAACTACTGTTGTAGTTAAAATTGATTTTTAGAATAATTTGTTCTGCAAAACAAAAGCCTATTTCTCTGTTATTGATATACAATCCATATAGGTGAATGATGATTTGAAGTGATAATAACTTACTTTATAGGGACGTTGCTAAGATACTTTTTATCTTAAAACCAAACATCTTTGCCTGAATATCTTTGAATATTAACACAGAAAGAATATTGTCTAATTTCCTTTTCCCAATGCAAGCTGTTTATTTCTCTTTTCATTTTTTACTTGCCAGAGAAAGTGAAACTAGACACTTAAATTTTATTTGAGGTCTCTTTTAAGACTCTAGAACATAAATCAATTTCACATTTCACATTTTTTTTCAAATAATTCTAATGTACCCTTAATTAGTCATAAAAATAATTTTCCTGTGCAGTTTTCAGGAGAGTGAACCCAAATTTCAACCTTAAAGGTTGAACTTTCAACCACGTCAATTAAAAAAAAATTACCCCTGCACTCCCTCCCTGCTCTCTTTTTACCTCTTTGCCATGACATTGTTGTGTCTTTTGCTCTTTACATAGTAAGTATAATATGAAGGAACCATGTGGGCATGGTGGGGTAAAAATAACCCTATTTACTAAATACGTTATATGCAAGTCCTAGCTGCATACACACATTGCTGCTTTGACAGTGTAACAGTGGCTTCTGAAACACTGTAGACTATGAGGCCTACATAGGCCATGACTCATACATTATTTAAAGGGATACTACCCAATTCCTCTATACCACACAGTCATGTGGTACTCTGATCCTGCAACTGCACCCTCAATGAGTTCAGTGGGGCTCCGTACAGGCTCATGGAGCTACTCGGATGGATTCAGTGGCAGGACTGAACCCTAATACCAGATAAGTCAACACTGTGGGACTACTCACGTGCTTGAAGTTAAGCTTTTCAGAACTGAGGCCTTGCTTTGAAAAGACCCTAGGATAGGATGATTTGTTTGGGGAGATGCTTAGCACACTTTTAGGTGGTGATAGAAAAATATCATAACACTAATAACTTTCAGAACCTGCTACCCCACTGCAAAACCAAAAAATTACTGTTGTTCTCCATGTTCTTCAACACACTGAGTGTAAAAATATTCATGGAGTTTGGGGTCAGCTTCTTGTATCGCAGTAAATGCATATTTCCCCTTAATTTTCATATAGCTCCATTCCCAAGCCCAGTCCACAGGCATTATTCTAGAGCAGTGTTTCCCAAACTTGGGACGCCGCTCGTTTAGGGAAAGCCCCTGGTGGGCCAGGCTGGTTTGTTTACCTGCCGTGTCCACAGGTCTGGCTGATTGTGGCTCCCATGGGCCGTGGTTCGGTGCTCCAGGCCAATGGAAGCGGCGGCCAGTACGTCCCTCGGCCCGTGCCGCTTCCAGCAGCTCCCATTGGCCTGGATCAGTGAGCCGGACCTGCAGATGCGGCAGGTAAACAAACTGGCCCGGCCTGCCAGAGGCTTTCCCTACACAAGCGGTGTCCCAAGTTTAGGAAACATTGCTCTAGAGAGTTGTGCCATTGACGTCAATTAGGGCTGCAGGATTAGGAGTTTATTTTGTCTTTCTCTACATATTTTTTCTTTTAAAATCAATATTAAAATGCTCTTAAAGAACAAAAGAAATATTACTTGTTGCTAGGGTGATGAGAGGAAAGGGAATTGTGGGTTCAAGCAACAGCTGGGACGTATGTGATGTGGCAGTCAACTGCATTGTGCTGCTGCAGGGGGAATGTAACTAAACAATGACTTCTAGAATTTAATTGATTAAGGAAATATTTAACTTCCAGATGTTCAAACCCTGCTCTCTGTTGTGAAAATCTGTTTTCTCTCCACAGTCGTCATAGCTAAATCCATGCTCTGCTGCTCCATGCCCACGTGGGCTGGGCTGTGTCTGGCCATTCAGTTTCAAGGTTTGCACCTGCTTTACTCAGACACCAAATATTTACATAAATGGACATGATATAATTGGGGCCTCTGCTGTAGACTCTTTCTGATGGTGCAATAAGCATGTCTCTTGCTGAATGAATTGGCAGCCAGTTCTAAAGCTGTTAATGCTAATGTATCTCAGTGCTATATTTCCTAGTAATTTCATTTTCTACATTCATGTTTTGGCTAATGAGGTTATAAATGCTAGCTTCAATTTCCTCTGATCTATAACTACTTCTGATCAATCCTTAGCTTCTTGGGCCCAATTCATCATTGCTGTGTCCCTTTAAGACAGCTAGACTGTAGTGAAGGGACAGCAGGCCCCTTCTTATCCACCTGAGGAATTCCTCCAATGCAGGGAAACCCCTATACTAGAGGGTATAGAAAGCCCAGACCTGGCAGATCCAGCCCTATCTTTGCAGGAGCTGTGGGTATGGGAAGCATGACAGGCTGTACCTGGGCCAGAAGAGAGAGTGGCCATGATAGAGGCAGACCTTTGTCCTGGCAATTATGCATCCTTGCAAAGCTCCTTGGGAGCCACTGAAGCAAGGACACAAGTTGGAGTAGTTTCCAGGGCTGTCCAAACCTATGCCAGGGACCACACAGCCCCTGAAGAGGCAAAGTGCAAACTAACTCTGACCCCACTTTATCCAACTGCTCTTATTTCTGTCCTCACACAGGTTTCCAGCCTCTCCCCTAACTCCCACCCAAACACCTTTCCCCATTGACCGTTCATACCCTTTCCCCCTAGCTTCAGGGATATCACATGGCAAATAAGGAAAAAAGTGAAGGACCGCCAGGCTTTGCACATTTTGTGCTGGGCTCTGGCCAGCTGCACTCTCAAACTCATACGTGGTGGCTTCCCAGAATGCTTTTCTCCTATTCCCAAGGAAGCTCTGGAAGTTATAGGCGGTCTCTATACCTGCATAAGCCCTGAAAGGTGGTAGATATTGGGGAGAGGTGTGAGATGACTTAACTTATATTTATAGTGGAGGTAAAGTTCCATACCTGGGGGCAATTATATACAAACCAGTCCATCCATCCCTAAACTGAAAGAATGTATTTTTCACATCATTTATTAATATCACACTAAGGAAAGGGAAATTACTGAGAGAAACAAGGATCCAGTCTGGCCTTCAATACATATTAAAATTTAAACAGATCTTAAAAATAAAATAGATGCTTAAAAAGTCCTTACAAAACACAGAAACCACCATCTTTCCATTGGAATTATGTCAAGGTTTCTTAGGTGCTTATGAAAATCTCTTCCACAATTATTTTTCAAAATCTTTGTGTGTTAGTGTACACTGCATTGAAATTGTGTCGGATCCCAAGAACAATTTTTGTTCAGCAGAAGCATGCAGTTCTCTTCTGATACTGGATATCTATTTTAGTTTCATGTGAATGTGGTGTAAAGGGCCGTAATCTGATACAGTGGGCCAACCTAGTCCAGCAACAAGAACAAATCCTTTACACTGGAGAATTTTGTTTCAAGGCTGTTTTGAAAGCTCACAGATTGTAACAAAAACAAAAAACAAGCAACAAAAGGCTCTTACACAAACCAAATAAAAGGCTCAGCTCAGGGTATAGTGACTGGAGATACAGCTCATCCTACTTTGTCTGACAGGGTGCCCTCATTTAACTCTGAACACCTGACTGGGCTTCACAAGTTGGTCACCATCATCAACCCCATTTGACTGCCTGCAGGGCTATTAACTCCCCATCTGCGTTTGCTCAGATAGATATGCTGCACCATTTCATTAAGACCAATATCTCTAGCTAAGACAAGCCATTGTGTGGGCTGATGCGCCCCACAATCTATTTAGCTGTCTAGGCATTTGTCCCTCATTCATTATGGTGGTAGCAGCAGGGCCGCCCAGAGGATTCAGGGGGCCTGGGGCAAAGCGGGGGAGCTGTGGCACTTGTACTCACCCAGCAGCAGTCTGGGTCTTCGGCAGCATTTCGGCAGCAGGGGGTCCTTCAGTCGCTCCGCATCTTCAGCAGCACTGAAGGGCCCCCCACCGCCAAAATGCCACTGAAGACCTGGACTGCTGCTGGGCCAGGGCTCGTGGGGCCCCTGTGGGGCTCAGGGCAAATTGCCTCACTTGCGCCCCCCCCCCAGGTGGCCTTGGGTAGCAGAGCACTATGCCACTGTCCCTTATTCTTCATCTGTGTCCACAGCTCTTTCAGTGCTCAGGATCTCTTGAGCAGAAAGGGCCAATCACAAAAATCCTGTGCTTGGTTTTAGGAGATGGATGAATACTCAGAGTTGACTGGGATGACTGCCAATCTTTATTACGTACTTCAGTGAGCAGAGCAATGACAGTCCAGAAGCATGTTTGGTGTGATCTGCCAGAATAGTGAAGCCTTGTAGAAGAGAGACATTGCTCTGAATAAAATGTGCAGGATTCTGTTGTGTAGAGAAAACTGGACATTTGATTAGCATGCTAAGTGTTTCAGCTAAATCAATTTCTTCATTGTACTTTAAAAAGCCAAGCACCCTCACCTGTCATGAATTAACCTTCCTGATTAGAATGTAAGAAACCGTGTGAATTGCAGACCAGCTTTGTGTCAGGCTGTGGAATTCAGTGTGGCATAAACCTTCAGAATTCTGATCCTTGTGGGACTTGGCTACAATCAGTCAAACATTCTATCAATCAGCAGGACCCCTGCATAGTATGGCATTAACCTTTACAATTCAGACTTGTGTGGGACTCTGCTATACTCAATCAGTCAAGTCTGTCTGCACAGTTACTCCATAGGGGGTACATCAACCTTTCTAATGCCATTGACAAGCTGAATTGTGATCAGTCAATCAGTCCTATCATGCTGCACAACTGCTGTAAAATAACGCAAACCAGAGCTCTTCTCCCCCCCGCCCTGAAAAAAAAATCACCTCGCAATCAGTGTTATTTACAAATTGCTTGAAAATGACATTCTCCCTTTTTCTATCAATTAACTGGCTCTATCTATTTCTTTTTTTTATTGGAAGACTGATGAATGTTTTTAATCACTGTGTTTTTTGGGTGTGATTACCTAATGATTTGGCATAAATAGCTGTCTGCTATCAGGCCCAGCTCTGGAGTAACAAAATTACTACAGGTCAGGATGCAATAAGATGGTTTGGCAGAGCAAGTATGTTTACATCATACCTGGCTCTAGTTAGATTCATAGTAGATTTGGCCCCATTTACTGTTCCCTTATGGTACTTACTCTAATGGTAAAGTATTTTCTGTGCAACCAGAATGACATACTGCATAAAAATCATTGCAGATAGACAAAGCTGAAACCAAACTAAAAGCATGTTTGAGACAATATCGCACATTGGCATGCACTGTAGATTGAAGGAGGACATGTTAATATTTGTGCATTGTTAGATCTGTTAATATCTACCTAAAATGTAAGAAGCAAACATCTGGCTTTGTGTGCTTGCATTTTCTAGCTATCATTTATATTGCTGGAATGTTTCCCTTTCAGAGTGTTCTTATGGGCAAGACTTTTGTAATTGAGAAAATGTAATAATAATATGAAACAAGCTCCCTTTCTAAAATTTTTGTAACACTTTTTTTATATGACTTAAAAGATAACCCTTCTCTCTCTACTGTTCCCATTCCTTAGTAGCTATGGAATAACCCATGTATGTGATTGTCAGGGCTGATTCCCCACTCTGGCACTTTGAATACAGAAGATGGGGACCCGCAAGAATTCTAAAAATTAATACTGGCTTGTATTAAACTCCCAAGGTTACAGCTTTTCTCTGACCTTGGATGAGTAGATGCTGCCACCACTCAAGTGCAAAAACTCCTTTGAGAACCCAGGAAGCCACACTTGGGAAATCCTTCCTGTTGGGTACCCTCAAGCTCTTTCACCCCCACTCCAGGGAAGAGCTGAGAAAGAAAACAAAGGAAATCAGCTGTTGTCACCAGCTAATTAAACAACATGTGCACAAGCCTCTTAGGACACAAAATCCAGCCTGTTCTTAAAAAAGGTAAATTTTATTAAAACAAAAAGAAAGAAAATACATTGAAAACTCAGGCTATTGCTATATTTAAAAAACTCACTTACAAAAATTCAGCATCAAGAATAACTTTTTGAGGTCCAGCTTAAAGGTTACAAGCAAAACAAAAGCATTTGGGGTTAGCACAGAGGAGTCCACAAGCCATAAAGAAATAAGGAGAGATAAACCTAATCACGTCTTCCTAGACATTTCCTGATCTACTTACATAATTGGGGTTTCAAATGAGTAGTTTCTAGGTATGATTTGATGATTTTTCATACCTGGCCCCAAGTTCTTACAGCATAGCTGCAGCCCTGTCTCTGCTTTCCCCCTGAGAACAACAGACAGACAAAGGGGAAGTTTTTTCCTAATTTTAAAAAGTTCTACCTTCCCATTGGCTCTTTTGGTCAGGTGCCCACTTCCTTTCTTTTACATATGCAAGAAGACTTTTTAACCCTTTACAGGTAGAGCAAGTAGAGAACAGCTACTAAGAGGGATTTTATAGCTAACTGGCTGGCTGGGTGTCCATAAAAGGGAGTTACCACCCCCTTTCATTTATCACAGTGATGATGTCTCTTTTCCATAAAGGGAGCCAGAAGTTTGGCTAATGAAGCAATCCAGTTGGACAGTATTCTGAGTTGTGGTATGCTTGCTGCTCAAAATAAATAGATACAGAAAATAAAAATTCAGTATGATTTGATACACTTCATGTTTTCAAATCCCTTTAGGCTGATACTCCTTACCTTACTTTACTGTGTGTTGGAACTTGAAATGGCATGATGGATGCATTTTGATGTGGGGTAATGGGATTTTCCCAGTGGAGGAAGATAGGGAAAGCTTTACTTTTTTCCCCGAAGGGTAGGTTTGCTGTTCTTGAAGACACTGGCCACACTACAGTTACAAAAACATGGTAAAGTTGGTTTGAGACAAGGTCACTTTAATTGTACCCAGATAATGTTTTTTGGTTTGTTTCCCCACAGTTTTTTTGCCATAACAGCCATGTTTGTGTGTCTGCACCTACCATGCTGCCCATTCAGCGATGCACTCTGAGAATATCTCAGCCGCTATACGTCCTGGGTGGGGGATGGAGTGCCCAGAGGGTGGGCACACACATACTAGCTTCAAAAGAACATGGGACAGTCTGCTCTGGGAGTTCTAGGGAACTTGAAGGAAAGAGGACAGGCCAAGCCACTAACGAACACAGTCAGGGAGTTCTGTGTGCATTGGACTGTGTTGAACTGCTTACAGGAAGACAATTACATCCCAAGCTAGTCCTCTGGTAGGGGCCCAAACACTGTTAACTGATCACACTAAGCTTTAACTACACTGTGTAAAGAGACAAACTATGTTCAGAGACAGTAGTAAATTATTAAAAACTATTAAAAGTTGTAGTGTGGGCAAGGTTGATAGGACTGATTCTGCTCCCATTGAAACAATGAGAATTTCACCCTTGGCTTCAATAGGAACAGGATTGAGCACTAAGGGCTAGATTTACAAAGGTATTTATGTGCCTAATGATGAAGATAGATGGTTGGTGGGATTTATAGAAGTACTTCACTGAGTTAGGTGCCTAACTCCCATTGACTTCCTTAGGCATATTTGTAAATCCCACAAGGTGCCTAAAATATATATCTTTCGTAAATCTAGTGATGAAAGCTGAGAGATGCTTTTTCGTAGCAACCATACTTACAGGTTTTACTACATCAAGGTACTTTGTGCAGAGCTGCTGGTGCTACAAAATTTCTGTAGAAGGAAATTCACTGTTATCAATACAATGGTAGAGAACACAGTGGAAATTTTCACCTTTTGAAGGGGTGGGGAGAATGCATTATTTAAAGGCCTAATCCTGCAAGCACTTCACCATATGAGTAACTTTATGCATGTGAACAAAGTTACCCATGTGCTTACCTATTTGCAGGTTTGGACCCTAAATGTATATCTGGAGGGGGGGGGTGATGATGGCGGATGCATCTCTCTCATCTTGGCAGGGGGTGAAGGTCTGAGCAAACGAATCCACATGTTGTAGAAGCAAGCCCTGTCAATGAGTGAAAGCTGGTAGAGTTGCTTGAGGCCTGTGGTGTCCTAAATAAAGTATTCAGTGAATTTACTGATTTCAGCCTGACAGGAAATGGAAGTCACTGCTCATATCAGACACGGACTGAAACAAATGTAGGGAGTGAGAATTAAGCCTTACCTTGACCACTGAGAACATACTAGATAAAACACATACTCCTGGATCATGTGTGAAAGATTCCAGGGAGAAATGGAATGTTGTACTCACTATCTCTCCTTTCTCCTCCATCCTGCCAAAACTGCTATTTCGTTTTTAATTTTATTTGTCCACATTGTTTTTCATTATTCTAAGGCACTGCTAAAGCACAGATGTAAAACATCAGTACAATACACAGAGGTGTGGACCACACAGACATGCAGTTCCCTTTCAAAATGCACAACAGAGGAAATAGTTTTTGTAATTAAACTTCCTTATTTCTTTTTGTTAAAAACAACTTGTGCAACTTCTATGAAAGGAGGAGGATAACTTAAAACATCGTATTAGCACTAAAAATTGGCAGGGGGTGAACGTACTGATTAGACGAAGGACCCCCTCCCCTTCCCATCAACCTGAAAGAAAGGTTGGGGAAAGGAAACTGGTTTCTGCAGTGGTTGCCATTTCTCTACCTCTGTGTGCTTTGCTGTGCTCTGTAGACACACAATAATAACCCCAGTGGGTCTGTGGATCAAATGACTAGCTGCTGAAGGATTAAGAGCAATTCTATCCTCTTGGCATGGGCTTTGGAATTTTCATTAAAATGACCTTGGGTGTGGTGAGAAAGGAATTCAGGCTGCGCTGATCAGGAGTTAAACATCCTACCTGGGAAAACAACAAAAGGGCCCCTTTAAAATGCTCCTTACTGGGCCTCAAGCAGAGTCGTTGTACTTTTTAAACCTTGAGATGGTTGTACACAGATTAGCCCAGAGATATGTGGAGATTCAAAATTAAAGGATCTTGGAGGGAAAAGGAGTGGGCAAGAGCATTCATTTCCTAGAATTGCTTACAAATACTTACTGTTAGAAAGTTTGTTCATTTGCTAGAGAGTGAATGGACTTTCAGGTTGACGTATCATGTTGCCTATAGCAGTAGAAAATTAAAAGTTATGTGCCAGATTGTGCAAAGCTTCTTCAGGTACATAAGTGCTCATTCACAACTTCTCCATCTCCACCTTTTTGTCCAGCCTGACAACTCCAACTCACTCTTGGTTATTTCTACTTGGATATCTTGCAGTCTTACATCTCAAACTCAATCTGTTCAAAACTGAATTTATCTTAATCTTGCACTAGTTCCTTCCCTCACTAGCAGCACAGACAACCCCACTATCTTGTCTGTCTCCCAGGCTTGTCACCTTGCTATTACCTTCAACTGCTCCCTTCTTTCCCCCACAATATGCAGTATCTGAACAACCCCCCCGCTTTTTTACTATAGCCAAATTCTGCTTTTTCCCTAAAACTCTTGATAAACGCTTTATTCACATAAGAGTCATCTTTTGCCTTGACTATTGTAAACTTAGGTTTCCATCATCTTACCTCCCAGCCTATCTGATAATGTCACTGCTAAAGCAATATTGACTTTTTCTCTTTCAGTGTCTAGAGTGATTCCCTCCTGGGCTTTCTTCAAGGCTTACATAATCATTTCCCACTTTCACTTCTGCTTTCATTTCCTCAATCCCACGCATTAATATTTCTCCTGGTAAGTAATCCTCTCTCCTTTTCCCACTCTTGACTTCACATGATCCTTCATCCTGCTTCCCATCCGTGGAATAATTTCCCATTTGTTGTTCTCCAAAGGCCCTCTTTCTCCACCTTCACTTCACTCTTTAAAATCCGCTTCTGTATATTGTATTTACCCCTTTAATATTCTCACCAGTGATCTCTTCCATTCTCCCTTCCTTGGACAGCTGTAGTTTGTTTTGTTTTGCTATGTTCAGCTGTAAAATCTTTGGTAAAACTAAGTTTTATTTTATTTGGGTTATTTATATGTCATTTTGGAAGACTGGTTCTAACATGCCTTCTTCTGCCTAGGTGGCTCTTAAGAATAGTTTTGCACTGGAAAAAATGAAAATTTATCACTTGTCACTGTTGGTGGTTGTTATGGAGTGACATCTGATTTGCAGTCTGGTTGATATCAGGATCCCCAAGAGTACCTGTGGGGCAATGGCCCCACACTGGCCTCTAAGGGGTTAATAGAGCAATAGGGAGGCTGCACAGGAGGCAGCCAATTAGAGAGGGGCTGAGAGAAGTAGCCAATTGGGGCCTGGCAGGCCCATATAAAAAGAGATGCAGGGCAGAGCAGGGTCCGTTACTCCCTGGTTCTCAAGGAGGGAGAGCTGGGTGCTGGCAGGGTAGAAAGAAGCTAGCATCCTGGACAGAGCAATGCTGCTAGCAGAGACTGGGGGAGCTAGAGAGAGCTCCTGGCTGGCTGCTGGGATTTGCAGGCTGACACCCTAAGACAAGGGCAAAGACAATGCTGGGCCTGTGGAGAAGTGGCTGGACAATTGGCTGCAGACACCACTGGGGAAGTGGCAGGACAGTTGGACTGAAGCACTTGACTACAGAAGGGGGAGCGCCGAGCGCAGATTGTGTCATGGTGGAGGGCTGTGACGTGAAGAGGATGCCGCAGTCCTTGGAGTGATGTGGGTCCAGAAGCAGAAGTGGCAGTGAGCGAGGCATCACTAGGAGAGGGTGTACCTACCTGTGGAACTAATTCTCCAAGACAGCCAGCAGGATGCACCAGCGTGGTGAGTGGAGCCCCGTCACAGTACCCAAAAAATTACCAATCCTTATTCCCTTTGCTGTGTGCCTGGAAGAAAAACAATGTATCATTAACATACCAGATTGTAAACAAAGAACACACCAGAAACTAGCTTCACCATAACAAAACTGTAAAAACATGCTGTCAATTAGCTTCACCATAGCTAAGCAGTTTACAAATCCAGTGACAGTCCATTAAAGTCAATGGAACAAAGGCAACTGATATCAGCTGAAGATCTGCCCCCAAAAGTTTAGATACTTTGCCTCCATAAATTCTGTTAGTTCAGATATCACTGTCTTGTGAATCTGTCTCCACCCAATCCCTCTCCACTGAACAGTTTCTGTAAGAGATCATCCCTGCCTACATCTAGTGTTCTTGCAGTGATGGACTAATGTCCTGCTACTCCTCTGTCATGGTGGCTTTGTTAATGGATCACTCTCTCCTTAGTATCTTTGGGGCCCACCAGGCAGTGTGCCAAATGGTTCAGCTCCCTCAGATTCTGAATGCAAAAAATGTAGTCATGCTGTATAAGAGAATGAGCTAAAATGGCTTCTGCTAACCCTCCTGACCCCATCAGACAGACTGGCTGTGAGGGAACTGGTACCGTGTGACTTCTATGAGCAATCACAACCAACCCAGATTGGGTGAGGAGGTAAAAATTCCCATAAAATTTCAACTTGTATTTATTTAATTTTCTTATTACTGCAAAAGCATCCTAATCTCACTGTGCTATGAACTGTGATAACAAACAAAAGATATGGTCCCTGCTCCCAAAATCTTACAAACTAACTTGAGAGAAGTTAGGTCAACTAACCATAAGAGAAAAATGGAGAGAGGGGACGTGGTTACACAAGTTAGTTATGTACACAACCTGACTGCTTTGAATTATTTGTAAGGTGTTTTTTGTTTTGCAGATAGATAAATGTCAGCTATCTGCACTGGCCACTCTTCTTGGTGGTCATGAGCTGGTTGGTTTCTTGTAGGTGTCACAGCAGAAATAGAGAGAGATTATTGGCTTTACAGATGTATTCAAGGAGAGCGTTTCATGTGTAAGGGGCAAGAAACAAATGGCAGAGGCCTGTGCAGGACTGGTGTAGAGCCCTGTAGCGGGACTGGTGCCAGAATAGTGGGAGTGGGATTAAAAAATAGTCCTGCATAGGGCTCTAACACATGGAGACTTCTGAAGGAGAATTGGACAAATAGGTCTTCAAGGCTAATGGTAGAAAACATTCTTCTGGGAGGGTGCAGCTCTACCTAGTGCCCTGCTATGGACTATGTGCAGTTTGCAGTCTTGCTCATGAGGATATGTTTTGTTAATCATCAGATCATGTGAAGCTTATTTTTGTTCTACAAAATTGCCAGTTTCTGCCAGTAATATTAACAATGCTGGCATAGAAATAAATCAGCAGATTGCTGGCATCTAAGGATGGGCAGGGAAATTGTGAATTAGCATCAAGTATATGTATTTTATATAATAAAATGTGTGAAATATGGCAGCTAATCACAAGAAATGAATCAACTAATGATGACAGCTATGGAGGCTGAGTTTTTCTTTCATACGGGTTAAAAGCATAGAACGTATGAATATTGCAACCAAGTATTTTGCCTGGAAGTGCCAAGTAGAGGTATTAGTTAAGTTAAAACATGTTAAGGAAGAAACACACTCCTCAAAGCTGGCAGCAGGAGCTAGTATGCTACGGATTGCAGAGAACAGATGACTTTGCATCACCTACATTGCTCCTACCTTGTATTATAATTAATTTAGTATCTGTGCCACTCAGCATTCCTCAAAACCTCCCAGATATAGCATGTAAGAAATACACCAAGTGCCTGCTCCTGCTCCCATTGAAGTAAATGAAAAAATACCCATTAATTTCAATTGGAGCAGGCGCAGGCTTCAGATCCTGGGCTAATTTCAATACTAAAGTTCCAAATGAGTTTTTCTTCCTAGCAACGGATGTTACCATTGTTCTTGACCCAAGTGGCCATTATTATGTTCCTTGAGAACATAGTTCCTTTCAGAGTAGTTATGTTCCTTGAGAAATTATTTAGTGCTTTGGGACATCTTGTGTACTGTATAATTTCAAGATAATATCAGGACAGTTGGTTGAAGAAAAATTAGGCTATTCATCCTGTTTATCTTGGTTACGGATATTAGGCTGTTGCCATATGCTGTTTATATGTCTTTGCCAGTAATATTGATTCTTCTGAAAAGACCTTTATTAGCACAGCATGTGAAGGAGAGTTGTGGTTAGAGTCAGAGATTGAGAGCCAGAACTTCTAAATTCTGTTCCTGGCTCTGCCACTGATTCATTGTGTGATTTTTCTCTTGCTGACTGTGTACCTACATATGGATTACTTTTTCAGGGAATGGTAGTGTGCAGTATGGGTTTGAATATTTCTGTGTGGTTTAGAGCACAGTATTCCCTGGAATGCACTTATGAACTCTGTGATGGAAGGCACAGTATTCAAATCTCGGGTAAAATTTTCAAAAGCTGCTAAATAACTTAGGAGCCCAAATCCAACTGTCTTCCAGTAGAACTTACACTTCTATATGACTTAAGCACTTTCAGTTTTTAGTGATTTTTATTTTTCTTACTAATTAGATAAAGTGATTGGACTACATTTTATCATACATTGCAGATCTTTAGCACTAATGAATCTTGCACCAAGCTTTTTCAGCAAGTTTTATGACACAATTTTGCAGACATCCATAGAAATTTTGTCTACATAAAAAACATTGTGCCCTGATTATTAGCAAATCTTGTAGCAGTTGCTATTGGTGTGTGTGCGTGTGTGTGTGTTAGTTAATGGGGAATTGGGGGCGGGACTTATATAACTTTAAACATAATTAAATTAGTACAGATGCTCCCCAACTTATGCAAGCGTTCTGCTCTGTAACGCCTTGCGTAACTCAAATTTTGCTTAAGTCAGAAACGTATCTCCGACCATTACACAAAAAAACCCCAAAGAACCAAAACTCCTATTTCTAGCTCATGGAACTTTTTCCGATTTGCGTATGTTGGGTTTATGTAATTCAGGGAATGTACGTACTACATCTCCATACTGATTCTGTATTGTGAAAAAACATGTAAATGCTATCTGATTAATTAATTAAATAGTCTTATTGAAACCTCCCTGATAATGCCTGATCTTCAAAGTTACTTTTCTGTTCTATGTGGGAAATAAACAACCACAGACCAAAAGAAAAACTGATTATTTTTATTGTGGTAGCGCCCAGAACCTTCTGTCAGGATGATGGCTCCACTGTACTTGGTGCTGTACAACCTGCTAGTAAGAAACAATCTCTATTCTGAGGAGTTTACACTTAGAAAAAAAGCAGGGGAAAAGGGTACAGTGGTGTCATGTTTATTTCATATCCCTTCCCCTCCCCCCCCCGGAAGCTACATATGAAGGGTGATGGGAAGAGCATAATCAAAATATGTATAATTTTATGTCCATTATAGAATCGATGAGTGTTTGAATAAAGTACGCTTTATCGCCTCTCAGTATATCCCTTATTAGTTGACCAATTTTTTTGGAGGCCTTGAGAGGTAGGTTGGTCCAGTCATTAGGCTGAGAACTTGGGTTAAATTTCCTACTCAAGCACAAATTTCCTGTGTGCCCTTGGCAAGTCACCTAGTCTCTTTTTTACCCTTTGTAAAATGGGGATAATAGTACTTCACTATCTCACAGAGGTGTTGTGAAGATAAATATATTAGAGATGGTGAGGCACTCAGTTACTATGGTAACAAGGGCCATATTAATATGTGAGAAAAATTGTGGAAGAACTGGGCTGTGAAGATAAGAAGCTTGAAATTTATGTAAAGAAACACAGGGACAGTAGTTTAGTTGATCTGTCTGACTGGCCTGTCCGACTTCTGCATTTGCATAAACTGTACAGTAGTTTTTTCACAGTTATCTGAGAAATAAAAATCTATTTTAATCTGCACTGAAATAAAAGATTAAATCACTCAACAGGAGTGGCATGTTAGTTGCATTTTATAAAATGCATAAACTGTATCACCCAGCTGCTAATTTCTGATTTAATGAATGCTTTTTCTTTTTTCTTATATTACTGTTTTAAACTTCAGCTAAACTCTGATGCTTGCTTAACCTGGGACTGTGATATGTTTGAAGTGATCCCTCAACCCTTCACATTGGTGCACTGCCAGCTTCCATCCATAGCCTACAGCTTTAAGCAGTTAATGTAATATCCTGACATGCCATGGGAGGCAGGGGGAGTCTGTAGCAGGGACAAGATTTCATAGCACAGCTCCAAAAGGAGTCAGGAGCAGAGCTTTGGCATTATCACCACAAAACTCAGCTTGCATGGTGCTTGTTTCTTTGGCAACAAGAGCTCACTGTTCTAGGCTGCCCCTTTCTAAGCCTGCAGAAACACAATCCATTACTTCATATTGAAAGAAAGTTTATTTCAGCATGGTTACATTACAAGAAGGTCCTGGAATGAGTTCAGATGAGAGTGGC
Source organism: Mauremys mutica (assembly GCF_020497125.1). NCBI lineage: Eukaryota > Metazoa > Chordata > Testudines > Geoemydidae > Mauremys > Mauremys mutica. The sequence continues at coordinate 46,225,823 of NC_059076.1, forward strand.
AGAAACCGGTCACATTAAAAACAGGTTGTCAGTGTAACAAGTTTGTTCCCCTCAAGCTACTAGCTGGAGGCAGAAAAGGGTAGTGGTGGGGGAAATGTGAGAGGCACTGAAATATTAATACTAATCAAAGCTGTAATCTCCTGCAAAGACACGTGTAGGCATTGCTTCTGAGGATTGTTATTCTAGACCCCTTATTTTGATCACATGACTCTTGGTTGCACATTTTTGCCCCTCACAGAGCTGTGTAAATGTGACCAGGTCAGTAAATTGCTTTCATGTGAGTATAAGATGAGGAATTCTTAGCATTTACATAGGGCCCATGTAGGTGGCATGGTCTCCTTTTTCACCTAAACCCCTTGAAGTGCTTTCCCTGCTTCCCATACCCACAGAACAAGTTTGTACTAGTTAATAGAGTTTGGGGGCTTTCCTAATATGTACTGCTTCTCATTCTGCAGAAAACCCCTTTCCAAAATGAGAGCAAAGTGCAGTTATGATCATGGGAGCCATTGGAAGTATGGCTTCTTTAATGAATGCTTTTTCATTAGTAGGAGTTGATAGAGCTGGATTATAGAGCAGATACTCCCTTTTTCCAGCAACAAATCTTAAAGATAGAAATAGATTTCAGGGCATCCACTGTTTAAGGGAGCAACTTTTTTATGGGGCTGGCAAGCCTGATTCCTCCAGTGGCGGATTAATGATTTTGCCACCCCTAGGCCCTGAAATAATTGCCGCCCCCGGCCCCATATGAACTTGTGGGGCTGGGAAAAGTTGGCACCTATGCATGGTAGAATTGCAGCATCACTGATGTCATGATTACAAAAATGCTGCTATTATAAATTTGCCGCCCCTGCAAATTTGCTGCCCTAGGCGTAGGCCTTGTCGGCCTAGGTGATAATATGCTGCTGGCTTCCTCTTGGAAAAATGAATAGGACAATTTACAGCATTGGTTATTCCCATGTAGGGAAAAATGGAGTCCAAAGCACTGTACAGCCATTACCCCAAAGAAGAGTAGTGTGGATTAGTTAGGTAAATTACTGTTCTATGCTCATTTTGCAGATAGGGTAACTGAAATACAGGGAGGCTAAGCAGCTGTGCTCAATAGGTGCAATCCCTATTAGGTTAGGTTAGGTAGAACTGATGTGCATGAAGTTAATATGCTAATCTAAAAGCACTAGTATGTAATACCCCTATGTACCTGTCCTAGTCAAGAACTCTTGAAGAATGGGCCTGATAACTATTTATGGGTCTGGAAGGAGTATAAACACCAATGAGGGAGAGGATTTATTTAGAATATTACGCAGCCAATACTTTCAAAAGTGACTAGTGACTTTTGGGGGCTTCATTTTGTTTATTAGCTTGAGATGTCCTACAGGGCCTGATTGTCAGAGGGTGGGTGCTCAATGCTTTCTAGAAATGGGACCTCTAAGGCATCTTGACTTGTGTACCAAAAAACTGAAGCACACTTATGAGAATCTTGGTCCATATGGTATGTAAAGTGATGGAATAAAATTAGGAATGAGAAAATTGTGTACTAAATATCTGGAAAAGCTTTTACTTGTGAGATCCATTAGTCTGACATCCACCATTCCCCTGGGAGGGATGATTTAAGTCTTAAAAACTGAATTGGGCAGAACACTAGAAACTGTTCTGAATGGAGCAGCCCAGATCTGACAGGAGATTGGGTGAGATGACAGAATCCCACAGGGCTCTTCCATCTTTAAGCTGAGTTGCACACAGATGCAGTACTAACTTTTAAAAATTAAGGCTACATTGACATTTGAAACGCTGACCATAGTCAATCCCTCCATGAATTTTTTTTAAAGGGGCCAGGTTGTGGGGCCTGCTCTTGTTCCCTATTTCTGTGACATTAGGCTAAACCCCACCCATGTGACTCCATATTACCCATGTACAGTGTGACTGATATTTCTTTGCTAGGAACATCTGTACCTCAGTTAGAAGGTTTAAAAAAACCAAACCAAAACAAACAAAAAGCATTATTAAAACAATTCAGCTCATGCTGTAAGTAAAATGTCATGAATCAGACTTTCAGTCACTGCTGAGTTCTGTTGTCCCTTGGAGTACGTATGTACTAAACAGTAACTCAAAGCAAGCATGAAAAAATGATTTCTGAAATGGTTGGGCAAATAAGGAGAATCATTTTGAACAGGGACTAAATTGGTTTGAAACATATGCTAGCTCATGCAGCCAAAGTACATAATCAGATTTAGCAAAACAAAGCCTGATACCAAACTTGCCAGGAAAAATTGTTTTGTCATTTTGAAATCTCCTCAGTTTTTAAGCAGAGCTTCCCAGAGCAGAAAACAATATGTGCTACATACCCTACTGCATCTGCCATAATTGTATTTTCCTATGAAGATATGTAGGGAGATGGAAGAATATGTGGGAGAATATATAATTCCTTTGTACAGATTCATAATTTAAAAGCCTGCTATTATTGAACTGCATTTTCAATCAGGATTTAGATTTGTTAACCAACTATATATTGTGTAAGACAACTACATATCCAGACATTACTAATCACATGAAATATTGTGGGCTTTTAAAAAATAATTTGACATTCTATAAAAGAATACATGATTGATAACATTGTGGGCAGCTTGAAAATTAACCCAGCTGATCAGTTACATAATCAGCTGAGTAAGCCAAGGGAAAAGAAAAGAGCACATTAGACTAAGAATGCAACAGCTTTTTGTACCATTGTCTGGCTTTTCCTGTCCTCGAGGTTAGTTCAGTACAAACATTGTCATTCCAAACCAAATTATATTCACAGAAGGTTGCTGTGTCCAGCCCTCACCTCCCAGCTCTACAAATTTTTCCAACCACCATTTGTATTTTTCCCCTCTCCCCATAGCCACTTCCAGGCAGTGTTTTCCATTACCAATCTGTTGCCTAGAGCAATTTCTGGAGCAGTTGGTGTTTTGGCTGATCCCTTTCTTCAGACAATATCTGTCAATGTCGTCCTCCCCTACCAAAGGTCAGTTGCTCATGTCAAAATCCAACTGTGGACAGTCATTCCGTGTCCAAACTAAACAGACCATGTATGAGTACCTTATCTCCCAAAATAAATGATAATTAGCATAAACCACCACCACACACACACACACACACACACCCCCCTCTTCCCACAAAAATTCCTCCACCTGAGCCAATCAAGATGCTTTGTCTTACCCAGTCTCATGTTGAAAGGACAGGAACTGAGTTCTTGTTCCAAGTCAGATTTTATCTATTACCTATTTTTAACAAAAGCCTGTAGACTAACATGCCCTTAGAATGTTTCCTTGCTCCTCTCTCTACTCACATATACTCTCTCTGTTTATAGGATGCCAACTGAAAGGCATTTGAACACTGAACAGAAATGTAATTCAAAGTATTAAATATAGAAAAAGAAACCAACCAGCCAAGTATAACACCCTCCGAGAGAACACTGCAAATGCATACTCCATTCCCCAAAGAAGCCTCTCCCAGTTAGAGGAATGAGGATAGCAAAAGGGGCAGAAGATGCTAAAACAAAGGGAGGGTACATCTAACTAGAGAGAGTGGCCAAATATACCTTTAAAAGGAGACAAGGGTTTCTGCTATGCCTTCTCCCGGGGATAGTTCAACAAACAAAGACTGTCAACGGAGAGAGACCCGTAACAAATTCTATAACCTAACGTTGTTGTTCATGTTGCTGGGTGAAACCTTTTTATAGGGTTGAGATTGATAGGTGTGAAGTCACCCTTCAATTAACATAAGTGCAAGCCTAAACCCCATCTAAGACAAAAGGTGTATGTCAACCTGGCCTGGAGCTTTTGCTGAGTATTGCTTTGTGTGCGTACGTGCACACATGCGTGTGTATGTTTTTTGGGTTGGGGGGGTTAGAACACAAAGGAACTGAGAACAGATTGTGTGTATGAGAGAGAGAGAGAGCCTAAAGAAGCAGCTGAATGCACAGTGGCTGACCCTGAAAAAAAGCAGGGAGCATGGGTGGCACATGAGCCCCCACTTTGGGGAGGCTAGCCACTCACTCATGCCCTTTCTGCCTCTGCAGGAATTAATGACTGAGGTGCTTTTGGTCTGAGTTATGCAGGAGGGCAGCCTAAATTATTATGGTCCCTTCTGGCCTTAAAATCTATGATTTTGTGAAAATGCTGAAACGTTCATGAATTTCAGTAGAAATATTTATTCATTTGAATATACTTTTAAATGTACCACCTAAGCAATCAGGGAACAGAAGATAATGCATTGTGTCTGAGATCACCAGGCATACAGCACAGATAATGTGAAACATCTGATTTTTTTTGTACTGTTTTCATCCAAAACTATAGATCTCTTCTCAGTTCCTGAGGCTCTTCCCAGGTGTGCTGAAATGTTCAGAAAACTTGGCAAAAGCTTCAGGAAACCTGGCTCTAGTTTTGGATTTTTAAGGGGTGGGGAAATGGGGAAGTTTCACCTGGTTTCAGGTTTCATTATAGAACTTTTGCATAGCTCTATCTCCTTCCAGATTCAGAATCTGTGACAAAATTAAAGCCAAGAATCCAAAAATGGTATACCTTGTGAGAGAGGAAAGATTTACTGTCGAGCAAAGTGTGAGATTTTTAAGACCGAAACCAAGAAAGATTATTTGCTTATTTTCAACATGCATTACCTGGTTTGGTGAAAGCCTATAGGAAACATCTTTGTTAATCACACAGCTTGGGTTCACCTTCTGCTTCTCTTGGTGGAAAGACTTACTCATCAGGGCAATATAGAGGTGGTTGTTTCCACCATTTTTGAAAGAAGAGAATCATCTAGGATGTAATGCATAGTCTGGCTGCAGGCTGTGTTTCCCTGGAGTTCAGCTGATTGCAGCTGTCCTTGAGGATCCTGAGAACTGCCAGTTTGCACAAAGGTGGTTTAGAAGATGTTCAAGAATGGCATAGATTGTGGGCTCCATGCCAAACTCAGCTAACAGCAGAGGGTTAACTTAGTAAAGGAATTATATTGATCACTGGGTGTAGCTAAAATGTGTCTGTAGCGATGAGACGACTCACTGGTGTGGCGCCTCCTACTGGTTGTCTTGGGAATTAGCTCTCCAGCACATGGAGCTCCTCCTCCTGGCTGGTGTCTCGCCTGCCGCTGGCCCCCGTGTCCCTCCTGGACCCCAGTGCCCCTCTTTCCTTAGGGTTCTGCCCCAGCAGTAACCCACCATCTGGGTCTCCTCTCCCAGGGGAACCCCCAACCCTCTATCCCCACCTTGCCTCAGTGGTTACTACCAGTCATCATCTAGCCCCTCGCTCAGTGGGGCAGACTGTAGTTTGTAAACCATTCATCACTGGCAAGGCGGGTTTGGACCTGCTGCCTCTGCCTAACCCCAGGCTACACCTCTGCATCCCCAGTACCTCTGTAGGCCTTGCACAAGTCCTGCAGCCCGGGGAGTTGCCAGGCTGGAGCTCCCCAGCTCCTCTTGCCTTTCCCCAATCAGCCTAGCCTTTTCTCTCCCAAGCGGGGTAACTGCCCCACTACAGTGCCCTCAATTGAAAAGTGGTGCATGAATTAAGTTGATGGTCTGTTTAGCTTGTAACCTCAGCAGCAGAGTCCCAACCTCTCGGTGATCAAATAGATTTACGTAATGTAATGAAAGGCCATACCCTTTCCATTTCCTTCTTTCAAAGCCTTGTCACCACAAACTGTTCTGGTAAGACTACTTATCAGAGACAGCATATTTATCATTACCATTGGAGACTAGGTTCAATGAAATCTTGAAATATTTTTTTCATTGTCAACCCCACAGAGGGCAGGCTGCATATTGATCAGCTGGAAATCAATAGTTATCTTTGAAGGACTCTTCATTTCTGTCACATCTATTTTAGACACAACCTCTTACCCCCAAACTGGTTTGGATAAAGTAAGAACTTTGACCCTCAAATAGAATCTTGATCTTCTCTGAAGTTAATAAAATATTTGTTTAATTTTATTTATCATGAAAATAATCTTACTGTTGTATACCCCTGTGGTTCTGCCTAAACTAGAAGGAAAATAGTCTATAAGAAAGCAGTCTCTCAAGATGAGCCTAACTTTGATGCCAAGAAGTGCCCCACGAGAAAACTTGTGGTCATGGGAGCCCCTCATTTCTTAGGTGGAATAAATGTTAGCGAACAGAACGATTAATTTACTTCATGTTTGTGCATTCAAATTGACCCACCACAACTCATTGATTCTGTAGGTGAGTTCAGACAGTGAGGGGAGATTCAGAGTTAGGGGAAAGACCTGGGAGGATGAGGTGTGCAGCAATCAGAAAGAAGTTACCCGTGAAGGGCAGAAGAAGCAGCCACAGCTGGTAAAAGCTTAGGAAAAGAAAGGGTTTTGGAACAGTACTGTAGAGCCTAGGAAGGAGGGCTGAAAAGTTGGTATTTTAGTTGACACTGAACTGTTATATTCTATCTTTCTGAGGGTTGTACACTGCCTCTCATCTCTCTGTTTGAATGCATTCTAGGTAAAACCAATAACAATAGTGAAGTCCCTAGTAGGTTGCATGGAGTCTCTGACACTTCTCCCTTTTGTAGGGAGAAGTATCAGAGACTCCATGAGGGTTATGGTTTTATGGGGTTTTTATTTATTTTAAATTAGATTGTATTAATTTTCTCACTCTCTCGGTTGTTTGGGATTTATTTGGTAGCAGTGGGTGTCAGTACTGAGAGTGTCCTGATGGAAAGGCTTTTTTGAGGAAAAAGGTTTTGAAGTATTTCCTAAAGACAGCTGCTCTTTTCAGGAAAGCTCTTCTATAGTCAGATCCTCTCAACCGAGAATGCTTTATACCTAGTTCTTACATGTTTTGTCTGGGCTTTGAGCTCCGCTTTCTCCCCAGAGGAACTCTATTGTTCCAGTGGTGTCTAGGTCAAAATTCTGTTCTGTAGCTAGGGTTTGATCCATTAGTTCATTTAAAAATTAGGACCAAAGTCTTAAACTGGCATCAAAAGTTGAATGGGAGCCTGTTGAGGGACTTGAGTGCATCAGGCCCATACTCCTGATTGCTTAAGTCGTGGAGAAAGGGGCAACCACATTCTGTACCAGCTGGAATCTGTGCATTGTCTTCACATTGGTTTCAGAGACAATTAATTATGGTAATCCAACATGGAGGTGACAAATACATGTATCACTGTGGCCAGGTCTTCATCTGGAAGGAAGGGTTAAGTTTCCTAGCAAGTTGGACATGAAAGAAGGCATCTTTAGGTACCGCTACTGCCTGACCATTCGAGCTTAATGAGGAGTCAAACAGGATTCTGAGGCTTCACACAACTTTGACCAATGTCCACCTTTTATGTAGAAGATAGAGGCAAATATCTCTGCTGTTTTTCCAAAGCATTTCACTTTTTTGACTAGCATCACTTCAGTCTTGCCAGTTGCTTTTCATTGAAGAGCTAATTTCTTGGAGGCATTTTGTTACCTTATTAGGGGCAGTGATTTTTTTAAGAATCCAGACCCCAAGAAGGCGATGTTACTTGAGTCACGTGAGTCTATGTGCATTTATTGGCGAACCCAAGAAGGTGAAATATGAGGCAGGAGACATTTGACTGGACAGGGTAGGCTGACCTTCCCCTGTTCCTATAGGCAGGTATTGAAACAATTAAACTTGGACAGTTTGGTCATCCTGTTGCATTTTGTCTCTAGCCCTGGCTGCCATTGCTGTTCTCAGCTTTGTTTCAGGCTGCTAACGTAACAGGCTCCTGTTGCTAATGACTAGCATGTATAGTTATCATTATGATAATAATTAGAGTATGTCATGGAAGCTGAAACTGGCAACTAGAGACCTAATGAATGAGAACAGCTGAGGACAGCAGGGAGCTACAATAGCATACAGAGCAGAACTTGCTTTGGGGTTCTGACTCTGTGTTTAGAAAGTGCTGTGCTCTCTCAAGCTTTCTTTCTTTCTCTCTGCTCTTTACTAGGAGCTAAAGAGAAACCAAGGTGATTCTCTGATCTTGCTTTACAAGTCTCTTACATCTTTACAATTGGAGACGAAGAGTAGGGATGGGCAAATCAATTGGCATGCAATTAGAACCTGCTCAAGCTTCCCCTGAATATTGAACCAACCCAAATCTTTATTTTTTAGATTCTAACAACTCTTACCCTCAAACCCCCAGTCAGAAATTGGGAAATATTGGAGGTCTTCCCAGAAAATCCTGTTCTCAGAAGATTTCTGTATTTCTTTTCTGTGTGTCTATTGCAGCCTGCTATTTCAGGAGAGGACTCACAGTAGGAGGCTAATTCTCAAATGTGCTAATTCTCAAATTCACATCCCTTATATTTGAACAGCTGTAGGGATACTTTCATGGTATGAAGAAAAGCCAAGAATCCCTGCAAAACTTTGGAATATTAAACATAAATACATAACCTTTTATTGCTGAGAGAACATAGTTGAGAACAGTGCCATACCAGCACTAGCTGCTGAAGAGTTTATCAGGCCCAGGCATCTGTAAACCTGCCATACTTTCCCCTTGAAAAGAAATATCTTTCCACGGCGTTTAAAATATTTTAATTTTTTTATTAATATTTGTGTAGGCTTTTTATTTATAGAACACATGCCCATAGTATTTGAACACCTTACAAACTCAATCAATTTAGCTTATTGAAATGAAGGTTAAGTGGTGACTTGATCATTGTCTATTAAGTAACTATACAGAGAAGATATCTGATAGTAAAGGGTTCTTTAATGCAGCAAAAACAAACAGAATCTAATGACTGAACTATCTTTGACTGCCAGTCCGGAAATAAGGCACACATTTTTAACATTAAAGATAATTAACTGTTGGAACAACTTACCAGGAGATGTCGTGGATTCTCCATTATTTAAATCCTTAAATCAGAATTATGTCTTCCTAAAATATATGGTTTAACTCAATAGTAAGTTTGGGGTTGGTGTGATAGGCTATGCCCCCATCCCATTAATGGCAAGAATAATGAGTGTTCTTGCAGTCGCAGTGCCAATTAGGTGCATCTGTAGAGCATGCTCTACTTGGAGAAGGGGAGCTTAAAAAAGTTAAGCTGGCCAAGAAGAGAGGCTGCTAGAGATGGCAAATAAAATATTCTACCTCAGTTCATGTATCAGTAAAAATCAGGATACAATAAGACACAAGAATGCTATGGGGACTGACTGATGTTTCTTAAGCTCTTTGAGATCCTGAGAAGACAGATGCTATTATACAGTAAGTGAAAGTGTCATTGTAAGATTGAACCAAGGACAAACAGAAAAGAGATTATTAGACCAAATGGCACAGACATTTGATTTGATGATTCTTTTCAGAAGAGCAATGTTAGTCTACAAGATGATGGGTTTATTTCTCCAAGAAAATATTCTAGTCCCACCTGGCAGAAAGGACAAATATGGAATTAAAAACACGAAATGTGTTTTCCCTTCTGAAAAAATGTGACTGTGCTGTGAATTGGGTTTGATCCAGCCAAACAGAACTTCTGAAATTGGATTCATTTTAAAAACACCGATACTTTGCTGACACATTTATTGAATGTTTATGCATAGCAATCTATGTACTCCATTTTGCTCCTAACGTTATACTTTGCCCACAAAATCATTAAAATCATGTCTTGTATAATTAAATGTGAAGTTTCTTGTTAAACATAGTCAAATAACAAGTGTATTTCTATGATAAATGTAACTGTGACAATCTATCTAGAAAACGTCCTTTGCAGCGGATGCTGCTTCTGTAGAGTGTGAATGATCAAATTAACACTGCAGCCATTGCAGAGTAGGATTAAATCCTGTTTATGAAAGGATGCCCTTCTTCTTGCATATCATCAAAGTTTTGCGCAACGTTTTCTTCTGAAATGATACAAAGGTCGGAGCTCTATTTAAATATTCAAATGAGCTTTCTACTGCCTGAACATTCTGCATCAGGGTATCTACCACAATAGCAACTGAAGGTGAACAATTTTTGATGTTTCCCCTCAACAGAAACCAGGGGCTACTTAACCATTTCTCTTACATTAACCCAAGTTAAATATGTTTCCTCTTGCCCCACTCCACCTAAGCTGGGAGGTAAAAATTTGCCCTCCACTGCTTGCAAGCTATACTACTGATATAAAATTCAGCAGACAACATTTCAAGTACAAATTAGAATTGAAACTGTGTGACATGCAGTAAAATTAAAAGTTTATACATTTCATTGTGAAGATTTGGAGATGGTTTGCAATCTTATTTTGTAGTTACTATTTCATATTCCCAGACACAAACTACATTAAAATTGAGTTACACAAACATGAAAAACCCAAGACGTTCAGAGTGGTTAAACTTAAAACAAATCCAAACAATTTAAATGTGTAATGCACAGTTGGGGCACCTAAACCGTAATTCTTCCCTATAGTGACAACATGCAATAACGGTAATTACAATAAAGGCATTTTAGTGGTTTTTTTGTCCCAGATTAGATTAAACTGATTTTTGAACATGAATGACTTTTTTTACTTCATGGTGTCACTAAAGGACCCTATTTTTAATTTATAAACTAGTTAATTTTTTAAAAATGCTCATATTCATTCTATACATAAAGAACAAATTTTGTACTTGGAGAGGCTCTGACGTGTTCTAGAGAAATTGAATCCCTACTTTAACTGAAACTCAAATTAACTATAGGGCTATGATCAGCACCTCGATAATTAAAAGACAAACAACTTGTATTTTCAACAATTCTGTTTTCTCACACTAGTATTATCACTCTCTGCCACACAATAGCAGATGACTAGTGCCTGGGTATTTTCTTAGTTTATATACACCAGTTCTGGTACAGAGGTGGTCAAACAGCAGCCAGTCCCATGCCCTTCCCTGCCCCTCCTCCCCCAAATGAATCTCAGGTATAGCACCAAAGCCCAGTTTTCAGGTAATAACTCTGCCTCAAGACTTAACTTTAGTTGCTGAAATTAAGGCAGAGAACAAAATCCCATTGCTGCTTGCCACAGTGCCCACCAAAAGAACCTGAACCACAAAACTAATACAAGCATTCAGGGCCGGCTCCAGGTTTTTGCCGCCCCAAGCAAAAAACAAAAACAAAAAACAAAAAAACCCCTCCACAAAACAAAACAAAACAACAAAACAAACAAACAACAAAAAAACCCACAACTGGACTGCCACCCCTTGAAAAGTGCCACCCCAAGCACATACTTGGAATGCTGGTGCCTAGAGCTGGCCTTGCAAGCATTTCTTCAAAGACCAAACAGTGTGCAGATTAAAAAAAAAAAAAAAACCAACCCAAACCAAACCAACCCCTCCCCCGCCAAACTGAACTAAGCAGTAGTTCTGCTCTGTTCTGAATGGACCAGCAAATCCAGTGCTGACTGATTAAAGGCAGTTTGACCAGAACACAATTCCATAGGAATTCTGGCTGTGTCGATGGTGGCAAGAGATGCTGACAATGCACATGTCCAGGTAGCAGCAGCATTGCTGCGAGGTCTGATGTACTGAACAACATCATCTGGTGATTCTCCCCATAGCATATTAAAATTGAGGGTGTAAGGTACAGGCATAGGATATAGGGGACTACAGAATATGAGTCTCAGTAAGTATGCTAATTAAAAGTTATATCTCTGAGTTTTTTAATCAGTGCATCCCACTTTGTCCATTTTCCTTTAATAGTTCATCCGTTGATCTAATACAAGCACTAATTCATTCCATTTATCTTAATTCTTTCATTCTTGTCAACCAGATTTCTGTAGTTGGTGTTTGCTTTTGCAACCATAGGACCTAATTATGAACCCTTGGCTTTTGTCATATGAGTTCTAAACAGGCATCTGGCTTTAATTAATTTTAAAAAATCAGGTCGTTCTCTTAAAAGATGATGAAAATAATTTTGGGGAAATATCTGAAATAACTCTTGCAACTGTTGTCTAATCTAAAGACAGAAGCCTTCCACTTTAGGACATTCCCAAAAGATATGACGATTGTTTATACCATGGCATACCCTCCAGTTTCTTTGTTCTGAATGACATGTTTGTTTGTTCTCTGAGACTGAGACATGGAAACGGTCTAATAATATTTTCTAGTGGTATTCTCTCCATATGGGGAAACTTCTAGGATAGAATCCTGGCTCAATTAAATTCAGTGGCAAAACTCCAATGGACTTCAGTGGGGCCAGGATTTCACTTCAGTCCACAGTAGCTAACATTATGGGCCTAATCCAAAACCCACTGAAGTCAGCATTGGAGGCTCTCTTTCTTTTGAATTGTTAGATTAGTGTGGGGGAAACTTGAAGAGTGCCTGCCTAGACTGTAGAGTGCGTGCCTAGACTGTAAACAATTAGAGCAAGTGCTAACAGTCTGGATTTGTTTTCATAAGTGCCAGAAGTGCATGCACGTGTGCTCTCTCTCTAGTCAAATCTCTCAATTTTTTTTTAAATATCAGAAAAATCACATCAGAATGAAGGACTTCTATTAAGAAACTTAATGGCCGGTATGCGGAAAAACGTGATGGTAAGGGAGATCTTTTAGGAATCTGTATGAGAGAAAACAGCTGTGATTCTGAGCACCAGACAATAAATTATTTATTGGTAGTGCTCTGGCTTCTAATGTTACTATAGGGTGTCACACTGCAGGCATTACAAAGCAAATGGTTCTCTTTAATCCAGGCTTCTAAATTCCTCATTCAAATCACCTTTTCTCATCAATTTCCATTTTCTCCCCTGGTGTTTGGAGATCTCTTCTCTTTTCTGAACTGGTAAACCACGACAAGAAGTGCTGTCAAGAGTAATGGCAGAGTATATGAACTTGTCAGCATTTCTATCACTGCTATGCTGTTAGCAGAAATGGCAACTCTGGAACTAATGGAGAAAAAGTATATAATTTTGGAACAAAAGAAATACCCATTTGTGTAACATAGTTAATCTCTGTAATTCACTACTTAAAGAATTTGAGCTGAATGCTGTGTCTGGATTTACTGTAGGGCCGGTGCTTCCATTTAGGTGACATAGGCAGTTGCCTAGGGCACCAGGATTTGGGGGGGTGGCATTTTGCCACCCTTGGTGGCAATTCGGCGGCGGGGGGTCCTTCCGTGCTCCGGGTCTTCGGTGGCAATTCTGCGGCGGGTCCTTCACTCGCTCCGGGACCCGCCGCCGAAGTGCCCCGAAGACCGGGAGCGCGGAAGGACCCCCCGCAGTAGAATTGCTGCCAACGACCGGGAGCGCGGAAGGACCCCCGCCTAGGGCACCAAAAACCCTGGCGCCACTCCTGATTTACAGTACAATAGGACTGGATATATTTATAACACTTGTATTCCAACTAGAATTGAGGATAATCATGCAGTATGAATAATCAAACCTTCTGCTCCATGAAAGTCAGGAATTAATTTTTCTTTGTGCACTTTATTGCACAGTTGGCTAAATTTTCACTTTCCTCTTAAGTATCAAGGACCTAATCCAACTCCCACAGAAATCAAGTCTCCCATGAGTGATGCTGTTCTAAAAAACCCCAACTTTGGTTACTTCCTACCTCAAAATCTTTCTCAGTATCTTCCCCCACCCCACATGAACTGTTCTCCTGTGGTGTTCTGATACTGCTCGGGCATTTAAAAAAATATTGTACTATAGACTAAACATAAACTCCAATCCTCCAAACATCTACATTGGAGGCGGGGGGTTTTGAACTAAGATACGCAACTTCAGCTACGCTATTTGTGTAGCTGAAATCGAAGTATCTTAGTTTGAATTACCTGGCTGTCCTCATGGCGACGAGTCGACTGCTGCAGCACCCCCGTTGACTGCGTTTACTCCTCCTGCTGAGGTGGAGTACGGGCGTTGATTAGCGGATTGATGTATCGTGTCCAGATGAGATGCGATAAATTGATCCCTGATACATCGAACACTACCCACCGATCCGGCAGGTAGTATAGACATACCCAGACACACATGCTTAATTGGCTCATGGGCATATTAAGCAGTCAGGTCTTTTTCTGAAGAATCATATCTACAAATTTGTCAAATTTTCAAATCTTGCTGCTTAAGTTTCTGTCATAAAAGAATATTGCTTAATATGTACATACCACATGAATATGAAATACAATAAAGCCCTGTGTTGGGGCTTACGCCCCATCACCTGCAAGTCCAGGGAAAGAACCCCAACTAATTATTTTCTGCATCTAGGAAGTGATTGATTGTCTGATGGCCAATGAAGGCAAAGTGAGGCCTTATAAGTAGACTGAAGGAGCTCAGTTTGGGATTGGGATTGGGATGGGGGAGGGGAAAGGGAACACTGCATCTGAAACAGGTCTCTCTGGTGGAGAGAAGCTCTGGGTTAGGGTTTCACAGACAGGAAACAATGGAGGAAGAATTCTACAGGTGCAGGTTAGGCCCCTGCAGGGGAATCCTTGTGGTAGGGCCAACAAGGGAACTACAGTGGAGTTTGAGAGAAGCGAAAGGGTTATTAGTTTGAAGATTTGTTTGGACTTTCATTTGGACTTGTTCATGTTACCCTGGAAGGGATTTAGACTTTCCTGTGACTTGGCTGCAGGGAGAAACCATAGAACATCCAAAGGTGGAGTTGGGAGAAGATGAAGGCTGTGAAAGACCACTGTGTGTCCCTCTACTGGCCAGCCCTAGTGTGGATAACAGCCTGCTGCTTCTCATGTCTGAAATAATTACTCCTTCAGTTTGGATTGCAAGGGCTTGTGGTGGTGGTGGTGGTGCTGAAGGCTCCAAGTTTGAACTAGGTTGGTGCCTGTATGAATGTAACCGTACAGTTCATTATTCCTACATGCATGTGGAATTTGGGTTTTTACAGTCAAGGCTAGATATGTGCACATGTGGAAAAACTGAACTCTGGCTTACCACATGGTTATGGGACTTGCTCAATATATATAAAATTGTTTTTAAAAGCTGTCTATTTTGCTGATTCAAATTCATTTTTATTTCTCTTTGGACTGGCATTGGCACTGGCACTTGCAAACAGTGCTGACTAATGTAAGCCATACACTTTGGAAATGTATGTTATTTCATATTGTGACCCAGGGACCTCTTTGTATTGGCAGAGGGCATGGGGCTACATAGGGTATCTCTGTAATTCTTTGATCTGCTGTCTACATATTTGTCCACCAAAGGATGTCATGTAAGGTCTCAAATGAAAGCCTGTGTCACACTGGTTCATCATAATCATTGTGAGATATATGTGTGGGTAATATGTAAGGAGGGGTAAGTGTGTGCGCATGTGTGTGCGTGCATGCAGCTATATTCTTCAGGCCTTGTAGTTAAAGGCACGTCATTCAAAGGTAGTGTGTCTTGAGACAAACTTCTCCCGAAAGGAGGTGGCAAACATTTATTTCCCTAGCTAATCATTGGGTACTGTGTCTCTTACAGCAGAAGTCTATCAGCATACTAAGTCAATCCTAGTGATGAGCTTGTGGGACCTTCAAAAGAAAATCAAGAGGAAGAGGTAAACAGCGGGTGGGACAGGACCCTGTTTTCAGGTGAAGATCAAAGGTCTGATCTGTTATGTCTGGGTGTGGAAAAAGATGCCCTGCTATACTCCACTAAGAAAGCAAACTGACTGGCTTTGTTTCATGAAAAATGGATCTCGGGTAGGCTTGGCTGAGAATGCTGGGAAGAACTTTGAATGAGATAAATTTCTTTAGCCAGGAGAATAACTTGTTAGTTAAGTTTAGGCCATAGAAAGCATGTTATGATTTTGTTTTAGGACTTTGTCTTAAATATTTGCTATCATATGAATCTATTTCTTTCATTCTTTCTATTTCATAAATGTGTACCTACTTTCTCTATAAACAAATTTGTGATGTACTCTTCCTTTGGGAGCAATGGGCCTGGTACTTCTGAGAGTGTCCTGTGGATAAGGGGGATGCTTGGTGGATTCAAGGGTTGGAGTGTGCCTATTGTTAGCCTGCATGAGGGACAGCGGAGCCTGTGTAGACTGAGAGGGGAGTGCTTGTGTTGTCTGTGTCTGGGAGAGTCAGGGATCTGAACAAGGCAGGTAGATAAAGCTCCCTCATGCTAAGGGCATAGCAAGGTGCCTCTTGACCCTGGGTACCCCTTGAAATGTTACACGTAGTCTGAACTCTGTAACTATATATCTGTGATGGATAAACAACTGAACGCAGTGTAGAATTACGGACATGGTTTTGCTTTCAGGATCTGTGACAGCCTATCAGATAATAGGAGCCTGGACAAAGATGCATTATTTCTGCCGACTCCTCAGACCAAGTGAGTCTTATTAACTCCAGTACCAGGGTATGAAAGTTTGAACCTCTGAAGCAGTGGTGCCAGTTCAGATGTGTGGGAGGGGGATGCAAATGACAGTCCCCAGCCCGTACCCTGGCAGAGATTCTGCTCCACTCCCCACTTGTCCTTCCCCTCCTCCAGCAAGGACCCCATGTCTCCCCAGACTGTGGAGTCTGTCCTCTCTCTTACCCACATAATGCAGAGCTGTTTTCACCAGGGGCTGAGTTCTTGGTGAACTCCCGTGAGCTCTGCTGTACAGGAACAGGCCCCCATGAGCCAGGTCCTAACACCATTTTGCCCAGCCACCCCTCCAAATGGATGAAGGAGCAGCCGGGACAAATTTGAGTGGTGTTGAGAAGCCATGTGTCAGGTTACAATGCCACTCACTGAAATTTGGCCCAGCTGCCCCTCTGCCTGTATGGAGAGGTTTCTGAGTCTTCAATGGCATTGTGACCATGCAGTCGGAATGATGGTCCAGAATGCTCCTGCAGTAGACTTAGTGCAGGACCACTTAGTTGGGCTGTAGCACTCTGGCTTTCTGCAAGTACAACACACTGGGGGTGAGTCCTCTCTCCATAATTGGTGCCACTGCTCTGAGGCAGTGGGAACTAGCTGCAGAGACACAGAGTACATGGAGGAAAAAAAATCCATGCCTCTGACTATTTGCCTATCCTTTTCATTGTAATTCATATCTTGCACCACTCTGTGCCAGGCACAATTACTCCCTCTGTCTCTAATAGGACTGTACGTGATTGCTCAGTTAATATGCTCTGGACTAGCTGCTGTACTGTTGTCAGTACATGTAAAAAAATCCTACACCGTTTAATAGACACTTCTGTAAGTGCTTTGAACCTTCCTAGAATATAATAGAAAATTATATTCTTGATCTAGGATTTAAATAAAAAATCCCCGTAGAAAGAATATCACTCTTTTTATTACATTCTATAGGGTTTTAACTAATTTCTGTAGAGCCTATTTAATTTTTTATCAAACCCAGTTGGTTTCATCCACATTAAATTCTATAGGACTATTCCATAATGGCTACAGGTCAACTGTATTTGATTAGGGAATCATTTCCCAAGGAAGGGATGGAAGCCTGTATATTTGTGACATTTAGCAAAACACTAAAAAAAACCCCGCAACCCCGCCATGCCCATTCTAGATTAATAAGGAAAGGGACTGAATGACCTAGGTCTTTTTCCTCTCTAACTTCTAGGATTCACTGAACAGCCCCGCAAACTTCAGGCAAATCAAACTTTTTTTTTTTTTTTTTTTGAGTTTCAACACAATGATCCAGTATAAACTGGAGTCTCTCCAATGAAGTAGAGTGACACCTATTTGTACCAGCTCAGGTCTGGCCCAGTATGTGTAATTTTTTTGCCAATATTTTAAATTTTTCTTCACCTTCAAACTTCAGGGTTCTGCCCAGAATGGGAAGAGGAAGTGCCCTGAGAGATACAGCTCTAATGATATTTTACCAGAAATCTACTGAGAGCCTGCTTGAGTGAATTCCATTCAGTTTTGAAGACCCTGAATAAACATCTAAACCTTTGTGTACTTGAGCATTCAAATTTTCTAAAATTTAGGTCTATAGTAAACATCATAGAAAAGAAGCAGCTCATTCTTATCTATCTGTTGTCTTGTCTCATACTTAGATTATAAGCCCTTTGAGGCAGGGACTGTCTTTTTGTTCTGTGTTTGTACAGCACCTAGCACAATGGGGTCTGTGAATGGAGCTCCTAGGCACTACTGCAATACACATAATAATGAATCCTGAAGTTACATTATATTTTTAAGTTCTTCATGGAACAAATGCCTGTACAGGGTTATGACATTACTGTTTTAGCCAACTAGAAATTAGTGCTGAGTTACTGTTTTGAAAATATTGATTTTGTGGACAGTACTGCAGAAATTATGTAATTACTAGTGATGCTAGTATCAAAGAGTACGTCTACACTGCAGTCAGATACCTGTGGCTGGCCTGTGCCAGCTAACTCAGGCTGTGAGGCTGTTTAATTGTGAAGCCCAAACATCTACGCTGCAGTTAAAGAGCCCCTTAGTCTGAGCCCCTTAGTCTGAGTCAGTTGACATAGACCAGCCGTGGGTTTTTAACTGCAGTGTAGACATACTCAAAGGGGCTCTGAGATAAGTTAGGTAATCAAAATGCCCAAGTACAGTATACCTGAAAGGCATCCCAATATTTTTTTTTCAAGAGATGTTATCTCTAGCCTTATCTCAAGTTATTTTCCACAGGTCTTACAGGTCTCCATGGAAGGTCTCACTCTGTAACTTCATGATGCTAACTTGCTGAATGGCCACTGATTTCAAATCAAACAGAGATAATTACAAACGAGTGCCGTGGGTCTAATCCTATTCCCTCTGAAGTTATTGAGAGATTGGTCCATTGGTTTCAATGGGGAGGGACTTGGTACTAATGAGTAGTTGCTGGCCACCATTTAAAATCTTAACCACATTATTACAGTTTCAAAATCGGGAGTGATATGGCAGAAAACAGACAAAATATTAGAAGGTAAGTGGATAAGAAAGTAGAAGCAACAAATGTTGTCAGTCAAAGCCTCCATGGGATATAGCACGATTTATAGGTCTGTGATCTCAGAATGGTATTCATGCTCAACCTACAATGTAGGGTGAGGAAGGAGGATGATTACTTCCCATATTTCAGCTCAGCCATAGCTAATGCTACATTATCCTCTGCAAAAAATAAATCACATCACATACGAATGGCTCTTTGTTATATAATCAGAGATATAATAGGCTTATTGCAGCCTGATTTATGCCAATTTTTTTGAGGGTTATCAATCTTTTTTTGGTTCCTAAGGGACTAACTCTGAGGAGATTTGTCAGATCCCATTGATAATTCGATGTGTGTGTAGCATGTACCAGCCAACAAGAAAACCATGAAACACGCCTCATTGTTGCAGAGAAGATTCCTCGAGTTTGCAGTTTTGGCTCACTGCACCAATTGCGTGAGACAGTGTACAAGATCACATAATAGAAAGGATTGAGAGAACAAAAACATTCTTTGCTTTATTTATAGAATCATTGTGGCAGGATGAAAAGCTATAAATCAGCTTCAGCTGGGTGTGGACTTGCAGTAATCCACTCAAAACTTTGATTGTTCACTCGACTTTGCCTCGTAAAAGCTTCTGTGGCTCCTGTGGATTATTGCTTCATAATGCTTGGACAAACATCAATTAGCATACATCAAAACTTTTCCATTAGTGTCCCCTGTGAATGGAGGAGGCCCAAAAGACACAATCAGACTGAAAACAGTGCACATGCAGATTACAACCGGCCAGCCAGTCAGTCTTTGTAGATGACATGATTTTGCTGATACAGATTTGCTGGAAATATTATGTTTCTTTCAGAGACAGGAATGATTATAAAACCAGAGCTTTAGAAAGTGACTTCTTGGAAACCTAAACCACAGTGAATAATAAGTATTTTTTTACCTAGGGAAGTTTGCCGTTTGCAAATTGCCCAGGGCTTGCAAACCTTGCTTCTGTATTATTCTAGGATTGCACTGGATGTTCCGTTTGTCCTATAGTGTAATTTTTTCACTTTCCCCAAGCCACATCTTTTCAATATTCCTTTATGAGCTTCCAGTGGCGTGCGTTCTAGGATGGCGTATTTGTTAACAGGAATGCATCCAATACAATGTTGTACAAATTTCACCCACTTTATCTATCTCCTTTTACCCAATAAATAATAGATCATATAAACAGATCCATGGAGTGTATTGTGTGTAGACAGAACATGGTAGGAAAAAAATATATGCATGCTATTGCTGATCTTGGCTGGCTTCTAGGAACAGTAAACTCAGTGGCTTTAACCATGAAGCCTATACTTGGGTTTTACCCAGTCCTTACTTAGACAAAATTTTCTGAGTTAAGGAATAAAGACCTGAGAATATGGCCCAATGGGAGTTTTGCCTCAACAAATGCTGAGACAATGCTGCATTGGGGCAATGGGGAGCCAGGACACTCAAGAAGGTCCAAGAGGGAATGTGTCTCAGGATTCCCTCCCAGAATGCAGGGAGTGCACAGGGAAAGTGTCAGCTGTACCATCCTTCAATCTTGCTCTTCCTATGCCCCAGCACGAGTGAGTAAACGGAGGGACAATCAAGCTCTTAGTATGCTTAAAGTATATTTGAGGTGTACTAGTGCTATATTCCTTTTCTTAAAATGCTAATGTTATAAAATGCTAATGTAACCTAAAATCAGAAATACAAAAATTAAGACACACTTTAAAATCATGGTATAATCCGCAGGGCTTTGTATTCTCAGGGCCTGGTTCATTTAGCCTTATTAACACTTGGTCTGATTGAAGTACACTGAAATTGATGGAAATACTCCCATTGGCTTCAGTAGAATTTGGATCAGGCTCTTTGAGCAGTACTTTACTTATGAATTGTCCCTTTCAAATCAATAGGACTATTTGGGTGGCAAGATACTACATGTCAGTTAGGCTGGCAGAGTTGGGTCTAAAGAAAGAACATTTAATGAAATACAAACATTAAATCAGGGTAATTGGTTGTATTTTGTTCTATTTTGTCTTAGTTAAGTTGGTAATATTAGAGAATTAACTTTCAGAGTCTGCTTCATGAATCATTTTCAAGGGCTTCTTTTGTGCATTAAATTCCTCTATGGTCATGTAGCAAAAAGAAGGTATTTATCAGAGGCTGTTCTTCTTGGGGGAAATAAATAACAGCAGTCACCCGAACAGGCAAATATAGCATTTAGGTATGTGAACAATTCATAGGACTTGATGGAACAAGATAATCATCCCATGTAAATATTAGGATAGGCTGAATGAAAGTTTTATCTGTTGTGTTATGAAGAGAACTTTTAGATTTAGCTATTAGACTTTCAAGTACTTTTTCCACCCACTTGCTGTTTTGCTTGCATAGCATGCGGCCTCTGTCATTTTTAGACACCAAATGAAAAGCATGTGTAGCAGAGCACTGAAATGCTCTTCCCTTTCATGTAGCCAGGGTAACCTCCAATATGAAGAATGGGTTTCCCTAAAGTGGAACACACTACTTGAATTATTACATGCAGTTTGGAAACAGATACTTGAAAATCTTTACATAAATTATCTGATTGTATAAATATTTTTCTACTTGTGCTTTAGAGATAAGTTTAAAAAACAAAACAAACAAAACCTAAGTACAGACTAGGAGATGGATATTGAGAGAGCTTTGGAATCATCATGGCAGAAGTAATATGTTGAACATTTGCATCGCATATTAACTAATTCTGAGTTACCCATTCTTTCTTTGCAGTTACATCTTGTGTTTCATATAACAGAAGGTGTTAAAAAGTAAATTAATTTACAAAAGAATGGCTAGCCTTGCCATAGAGTATAACAGCCACTTCTTAGTTAGGTGTGAAGTTAACTTTCCATTATGGGCCTGCACCAAATCTCTTTGAAATCAATTGAAGTCTTCTGATTCTGTGTTCATTTTGCTTCTTTTGATTGTTTCTTTTTATTGAACACCTGACAAACTGACTTCTATTCTGTGTCACATGTGTAAAACCACTAGGGACCTATTTCATTCACGTGTACGTTGTCGGTGAGAGTGAATGCTAACAGTTTTTTCTCTTTTATTATGTTACAAACAATCCAGGCAAGATTCTAGTATCAGTGATAGTCTAGATTACTCCATGAACTTCAGTGAAGCAAAACTAAATAAATTGAGTTACTCTAGATTTACATTGAGCACTGAATCTGGTTCAACAACATCATGGAAAGAGCTAATGACAACACCAGAAATCCCCTGTTGTTTGTTAAGGTTCTAAAAAGAAAGCTAATCCTTATGAATTCTCTGCATGTTTAGTATAAATTGTTGATTAAGATGTGTTGAAATTTTTTTGAATGTAGAAGCAAATCAACTGTGACTGCAGGAGAGGTAGGTTGATTTAGTAAATAAAATTTAGCATGTCTTCAGGCTTCCAAGATTTTCAGTAGCTATAATTTTAGAAATAGACTGTTTTGAAGTGAGATAATATGTTCATAATGCAACTCCTCCTTCGCGTTAAACTCTGCATGCACTTGACAGAACAGGGGCCAGAGAGTTTGCACAAGTCAGACAGTGGGTGAAATCTTGGCCCAGTCAAAATCAATTACAAGACTTCCATTGATTTCAATAGTCATTTGTAATACTGTAGACTGACTAATACATCTGTTGACAAGATGTGGTTGGTTTTACCACACTGAAAAGCAATGTTACCACCTTTAGTGTACAGCCACCTCCCTTATTTAAAAATATTATGGTACAGTAGTATACATTAATAATCCAAAGCATTACAGCTCTCAATAGTGTTACTTGTAATGCTTTGGACTATTTTTGTAGGTTACTGTTTTACAAGCATTGTATGTAAAGAGCTCCATTCTGTTGAGACGAAATAGTCTGTTTATATTAATTCCCTGAAAAGTGAGAAAAAAACAATGGAACTTCAAATGACAGGTTGCTGTATTCTTCATTCGTTTCTTTGTTTTCTGTGTCCTGTAACAATGATTGGAGGTTTTGGATACATACTGGTGTATGAAGTGGCAAACATTCTTAATTTTGTTCAGAAACCTTACTACCTGTGCAAACCTGTGCTCCATGTTGATCATACTGATTGCAGAATTCAGCTTATCCCTGGTGTTCTCTTGGTATATGCCTCATAGAATCATACATTGCATCACTGAAACAAAGAAAGACTTAAATTTTTGGATGGGACAACATGCCGCGGGGGGGGGGGGGGGGGCGCTCTGCCGGTCACCGGTCCCGCGGCTCCGGTGGACCCTCTGCAGGGACGTCTGTGGGAGGTCCACCGGAGCCACCTGCCGCCCTCCCTGCGACTTACAGAGTGCCCCCCGCGGCATGCCGCCCCAAGCACGCGCTTGGCGTGCTGGGGCCTGGAGCCGCCCCTGCTTCCTTCTAAGGAGGATTGCGTCCTCCAGTGTGATAAAGGCTTCCCAGATTGATGATCTGGTGGTTCTTTGTACAAAGCCAAATGAAGGAAATCTGGGAATAGATTCAGTAGTGCTGGTGCATTTGTTCACTGACTAAGCATTTGCTAACAAAACTTAAGAAATCTAAAGCATATGCAATTACACACAAAATCATGTCACTTTAGAGTGCTCCTCTTAAGAAACAGGAAATGAGACCACTGCTCAGCAATATACAGTCTAGGTTTTTTGGTTTCCATTCTGCCTCCAGACTGTGTGTTTGTGTAGGGAGGGAGGAGGGAGATGGGGATGGAGGGAGGCTAGCTGAAGATACCCAAATGTGTCAAGGCTCACTGAACCCTCAGAGCACCCCCTTGCAGCAGTACAGGATGTTGTAGCTATCTTTTGCTCCAGCACCTCCTGTCTTTTTTTATCTACTATATGCTGTATCTCAGGGTTTCCCTTGCAAGAGCCCCTGTTTCCATTCTCTGTATGCTCTAACCCTGGGCTACTCTCAGCCAGAGAGACCTGTCTCTTCTGCTATCTCTCTTCCAACTGAGCTCCTCTGGTCTACTTATTGTGGCTTATCTCCGCCTCCTCTGTGAGCTGTGAGCCAATTAGTTACTTATCTCTCCTGGTGCAAAGACTAATTGGGTCCATATGCTAGCCTTGCAGGTGATGGGGGTTAAGCTCCATCACACACATCACCTTCTCAAGGCAGTAGCCTCAGGGTACTCTCTCCCCATCACTGTACGTTGCCCAAGCTCGTTCTCTTGGGAAAACAAATGATTTTTATCATCTAACCCAGCTTCAGAACATTCCTTCTAGTCCTCTCTATCCTGGATGTGCCTTTGTAGGGTGACTTCACTGCAGTAGTTAATCTCTCTTGATGTCCCTGGATCAGTTTACTCTCCAGGGATGGTCTGGCCTCCTGCAGTTGCCCTTGGGGTGGCAGGTCAGAGTCCATGATCAAGGCAGCTTCTTCAGTCTCCTCATTCAGGCTGTTCATTGCCCACAAACTCATCCAATCCATTTCCTTTTCTGCAAGGACCTGTTCTTGGCTTCTAGAGACCAGGGCCCTCTTGTCACGTGTTTCCATGGCTCACAGTGCATCCAGTGCCTGTTCTAGCTGCTGCCGACAATTCTTTTCATACCCCACGATTAGACTTGTCCCAATCAGTTCTTGCTCTTGTTTTGTGACTTCCTCTACTTTTTTTCTGTCCTGAAGTTTCACCTCCTCCAATGCTTGGTTTGCTTTATGTAATTTTGTCTCTGGGGACTGTAGTTGACTTAGTGTCTCTTGTTGAACTCTCTGAACTAACGTCCCCCAGCCTGATTAGTCCCTGCACCTTGGTCCCACCACTGGGGTTTCTGGCCCAAAAGCCTCTGTCTGGGTGAGGGTCGCCTTACAGTTAACTCATTCACACGGTACTTTTACTATTAACAGAGCTGGGAAATTAGGCCAGTCTCTACCTACAGTTATGGGCCGGGGAGGTCTCCTACTATACCAACTTTCAGCTTGTTCCTGTGACCTTGTGTAGCAGGGTGGTCACCTCGCTCCAGCCCTGAAGGGGTTAAAGTGGCCCTGGAGAGGGCTGTGGCTGGTAAAGCTAGCTAGGCTGATTGGAGGAAGCAGTCAAAAGTGGGGCCACGCCCCAATCAGGCCATGGCTGGCCCTATAAGAGGGCTGAGGGCCAGAGGCTGGAAGACATTCTCTCTCTAGCTCTTTGGAGAGAGAAGGACATGGCTTCCTGGGAAGCTGAGGAGGGTACCTAGGGTGGAGCAGTGGTGGGGAAGGACAGAGGAAGCTGGGGAGCTCCAGCCTAGCAAAACCTCAGGCTGCAGGCCAAGTTAAGGGCCCACAAAAGGGTACTAAGGCTGCAGAGGGGCAGCCCAGGAATAGGCAGCTGGTCCAACCTCTCTTACCGATGATGGGTGGTTTACAGACTTCAGTCTGCCCCAGTGAGTGGGGGCTAGATGGAGACTGGCAGTAGCCACTGAGGTAAGGTGGGGATAAGGGATTGGGGTTTCCCTTGGTGGGGACACCCAGATTGTGGGTTATTGCAGGGGCAGAACCCTGATACAGAAGGGCACTGAGGTCCGGGAGGGACACGGGAGCCAGCAGCAGGCAAGACACCAGCCTGCAGAGAGCGCTCCGGGCTGGAAGAGCTAATTCCCAGGTTGACCAGCAGGAGGCGCCACGCCAGTGAGTCGACACCCTACCACACCTTGCATTTTTATCTCTACCTCTGCTGTTGGGCAGACTTCTGTTTCTCCATGCACACTCAAGATGTGCACCAGCCAATGCCTATCTATTTTCACAGTCGAGAGACTATTCCCTCAAACCAGTGTCTGCCCACAGCTGGAGTCAATCAGTCCTGTAATTTCACATCCAGCCACATTAGCAGTTATCTGGTAGCCTGGAGAGCCCTCCTCATTTGGCTGTAGTAACAATCCAAATAGCCACATTCCATGACTGGGCAGTACTTTCTTATATGACCTGGGTGACCACTCCAGGAACCATCACTGTGTTCTCCTGACCAGTTCCCAGGTGTCTGTCCCAGGTCCCATTGATAACTGAAGCACTACTCCCTTTTTTGGTTTCTTAGATACCATATTGCCTAAGAACTTCTCTTGTATGTCCCCCTTGCTGTCCCAGGATTAGAGTGCTCTGTCACCTTGCTTCCCTCAGAATAGTCCTCTTAAGCTAACCCCTTGTTTGGGTGGTTCAGAATTATCTGCTTCCATGCAGGCCTCTGACCTCTCCATGGCCTCATCAGTAGAAATATGTTGAAATCTCCAAACCCAACCTTGGGCTTCGGTAGTCAAGGTCTTAGAAATTGCTCTAATATTACAAGAACCACCACTTTGCCTAAGGATTTGATGCTGGGCTGTAACCGTCATGTTGCCAGGTCCTGTAAATGCTGTGCAGCCACTCTAGGATGCATCTGCCTTGCGGGGAAAAGGCTCTATCTTAACCAGGGTCAGTATATTTCTGAGGTCAGTCCCAGCCTATCCAGAATAGCTTCTTTTATAATTCTGTAGGATCATGCTAGTTGGACAAAATTCAGTAGGCTGCTTGAGCTTCTCCAGAGACGAACAGGGCCATGCCAGCTGCCCAAGAGGATTCAGCCCACTCTGCTGTGGTTGCTGCCCTCTCAAAAGTGCCCAAGAATGTCACCTGGGCCCAGTTTTGTCAGGCTGGGTACTGGTCTGGCAGAATTTTCTTCTCCCAAGATTATCCAGGGCCCAGGGTCCACTTCTCAAGACATTGCAAGAAACGTTCTTGCTGAGCCTGTTGAATCTCTTGTTGTTGCTGGCATTCTAGTAGATGCAACAGAAGAACATGTGTCTGCTCCTGTTGGGCTGCCAGCATGTGGATTACCTCCCCCGTAGGGGTCTTAGTCTGTCTATCTGCCCCTCACCTTAAGACAGTTGGTATCTCCTCTGTTCTTGGAGGAGGGCCCTCACAATCCCACTGTTGATACCAATGGGGCTTACTTATCCTGCCTTTGTGTCAATGTGGGATGTTGCTGCTATCTTCATCTCCTGCTGGTCACCTGCCTCTGACTCCAGGTCTTTCTGTGGCTCAGCCCTCCAGCAAGTCACCTCAGTTCAAACACCGTCAGGGTAATATAAACAAGTCCAAACAAAACTGAATAACTCTCCTATCTCCTTGGGCTACTGAAATATTTTTTTCTCCACTTATACACTGTGTCTCAGGGCTTCCCTTGCAGAAGCCTGTGCTGTCCCCACTGTCTGTGTGTGTACCTTAACCCTGGGCTTCTCTCAGACAGAAAGACCTGTTTCCTCTGCCTTCGTCTCCCAACTGAGCTCCTTCAGTCTACTTATTGTGACTGATCTCCCCCCCCCCAGCCAGGAGTCAATTAGCTATTCACCTCTCTAGGTACAAAGTATGACTAATTGGGTGGCTTCACTAGCCTTGCAGGTGATGGGGATTAAGCCCCATCACACTGTACGACTTCAGAAGTTGTCTTTTTCCTTGGCATACATAAATTCCACCTATTCACGTATTCATGTTACCTGAATAAAACCAAGTGCTGCAAACATGGTTCTTCAAAATACACATTCATAGCAAAAAAACCAAGAGACTATATTCCTAATTTCTGTTAATGGCTGATTACATTGCAACCTGAATTGTTCACTAGCTGAACTGCTGATGTTAATGTAGGTGAATTTAATAGTTAAACTGTCTGAAGCATATTCCAAGAGATCTGTGGTCACAGTGGCATGGTCAATATTTAAATGATACTAACTAACTTTAGAAAATGTACTATATACTTATGAATATAGACGTTGACAGCCTATTTTACATATTATAAAGTACAGTGTGATGAAGTGAATCTCTTGTAGAGCGAGGAGTGAGGGAAAGAGATAATTGGTTGGATTCATGGTCAATCACCCAGAGAGATAATGGAGGGATTTCTTTTCCCCACAAAGGGTTTTGGGTAAGTAAGCTCTCTATTGAACTCCCTGGTTTCCAGCTGGGAGTCAGAGTTGCAGGAGGAATGGCCATGTGGAGGAATTTGGGCCTGTTTAGTTATTCTATGGAAGGCACTCCTCGTTGCTTGCTTGCTTCTCTGTTTTTTTCCAAAATTTTATTTAAAATAAATCGGTATTTTTTTTTTAAAACCCTGCTGAACTGGGTCTTGCTGATTTATTGGACAAACTTGCCACCACACATTGGCACATGTGCAATTTATAATACTTATGTAAAGGAAAACATGGTATTATATCCTCTTTGGTGCGCTTAGATAAGAGAACTCCTTCTATTTGTTGGAAACAAATTTCTCCACTGTCAGATTGGCAGTGACTTTGGTGGTTTTCATCTTCCTTTGTAGCATGGGACATGGGTCACTTGCTAGGATCATCTGGATATGTCTCATCATATCAATTCGTTTTCATTGCAGGGTCCCTGGGCATTCATGCACCTCAGTAACTCCTGTTCTCTGCCTGTGCTACACAATAGTTTAGTTTCCCAAAGGCTCTGATTCCTTGGTCTAATTCTGGTTGTTGGCTTGATGTGGAGGTGGCTAGATGGTGTTTAGTGGCCTGTGACACACAGGTTAAACTAGATGATACAGTAGGCACTTCTATGACCGTAAACCCTTATTCTATTCTGAATTTCCAGAATTGTACCTTATGTGATCCTTTACACCTGTGCATAGTGGGTGTGAAACAATACCAACTCATAATGGTAGCATTTTGAACCAATTTTACACAAAGGTAAAGGACTGAACAAGGTGCAATGGAATAGAGAATTGGGCATTCACCTGCAAAATTGCAGGGTATTGGATGGCTGCTTCAGTTTATTCATCTGAGAAGCATGGTTTTCTCAGAAAATAATACAAATTATAAATAGAAAATAATTATTAATATTAATTGATGTGATGTGCCCAGTGCAAGATGGACTGCATCAGTAAGAACCTGGACAAGAGAGTTCTAGGGAAAATACAGGTGTTTCAAGAAGTAGTAGTAGTGACTTGATAAGTAGCATTCTTCCAGATGAGTCCGTACTGAGCCAAAGTCCCCGTAGGCTGTTAAAGGGCGGGGCCGGGGTTAAATTTCACACTGTGGTCCTAACCACCAATGGTCATTGCAAAAGTAAGTATAAACATAATATCCTTGCCAAATCCACGTTTATGTAATTCCATTAGACTGCAAGCTCCCAGGGGCAGAGACTGAGTCGTTATGTATGTACAGTATAAAGACGATTTTCAATAGCTAGCAAATCTACCTAAGTTTACTGATGCAGTTTTAATTAATATATAACAGTATATCCTTCATTTGTTGTCCTAAATAGCTGTTGCAATTGATCAGAGCAGTGCCTGCATTTCAGAGCTGTCCTTATATCATAAACCAATCTTTTCAACTGCCTTTTCATCTGTCCAGGAAATTATTTTCCCCCAAAGAATATTTTTGACAAAAATAATTTTTAATTTCTGTCAGTTTTTCTTTTGTAATTTTTATTTTTTACAAAAATGAGATTTTTTCAACAAAATGGAAATTTTCAGAACTTGGTTTTCCATCAAAGACAACCTTTTGGCTAATAGTTTTAGAATAGCTGTACTTCTAATCAGTTGTGAGGGACCATGGAATATTGACATATTTTGCTGTTTACAATGTTTAAGCTTCTAATTTCTGAAACAATAACCTTTGTACATCATGTCTCAAAAATGAAAGCCCTGCACATATCAAGGGGACCTTCATATACTTCCTGTTGGCTTTCTTAGTACCTAATTCATATCCTTTGGAATCTAGAAACAGCATTTTCAGAAGCTTTTTCTTTATCAAGGGGGATTGGATCCTGGGGATCTTCAAGCATTATAGAATCTTTACTTTTACTTGATTTTTATTAATAATAACTATAGTTATTTTCTAGTTTAAAAATCAGTGGCTGTTGCTCAGATTACATTCAAAACAGGTCCTTGACAGATTTTTAGTGTAAATAATGTTTATTACATGCATATGGTTTACTTCAGGGCAAATAACAATATAATGAAGGTTGTAAAGGACACAATGTGAAGCATTAGTAGTCAAGTGTGTGGAGAAGTTTCTCGTTTTAGAAATATGATGCCTCCACAAACTTTTCCCCAGTGTTGTGATCATTCCTTAACTTGAGCTGCGGTACAAATTTTGAGTTAGATTAAAGCTGTAAGTTACAGACTGTAATAGGGGAGTCTGGAGGCACCTAGCAAAGGCATTGGGCCTGATCCTCCACTGCCTTCATCTTGATTAGTTAATATATATACACATTTTGGAACTGTGCCAGCTTACATCAGCTGAGGTTCTGGCCCATAAGAGGTGAGGCAATGGAGAACTAAGTCCACTGTGCCTGAGGAAGGCTTAGGAGTACAGAGGAAATGTATACAACAGTAGTTGCTGCTACTTTATCCTCTGAGTGGGTGATACAGAGAGCAAGTGGGGCCATGTCCCTGCCCAATCTAGATTTGGCTCCTGTTGTCAGAATTGTTTGGGTTTAGGAGAACATGGTCCAAGATTGTGCTGGCCTCTGCAAGACTAGGGAGAATCATTTTGACCTTTTCACTGTTTGTTTCTAGCTCTGTGTGGACATACAATCTAGTTCTTAGCTGTTTTTTTTCTTAGCTCCTCACTACTTCATATAAACATGGCTGAATTACTCAATTTCCTTTTTCTCCTGACTTATTGAAATCCTTTTTCTTCTTTTTGTGCATACCTATATTTTTCTGTGCTGGATGTTATCCACGACACTCAGTCATAAAGAATGCATGACAGCCATAACAATAGAACTGTGATACAGCTTTGCTGTGTGAAATGGGGAGTGGGGAAGAGACCAATGGTACACGCTGAATGTACAGTCATTCCCTCCTTTCCTAGTCTGAATAGCTTCCAAATCTCATACATTCACAAGCAGAACCCAGCCAAAGCCCACAGCTGTCATGCATTTTCAACAGATTCCACAGGGCCTAGATGAGGTTTGAAGACATTCCTTTGCTCTTACACATTAGCTAAAAGGAATTACCGTAACATCTGATATTGTGGAAGTGGGAAATTTGCCATCCTGACCTTGCCCAAAGCATTCCGGAACTGGGGGTCCAAGGATTTATTATCTCAGATGGCCTCCACAGGTCATTGAGGGCCTGTCTAGTAGCGTTCCATCAAAACTCAAGAAACCAATGTGCTATTCATTTGGAGAAAGTGTGCAGTTTTGTACGGATAAAATAATGGCCAGACACATGTTACTGTTGCTCTCTGGATCTTTGTCATAGGAAAGGCATGTTCCACTGGAGTAATTCCCAGCTGTCAGTAATATGCTGATACACCACAGCCAATCATCAGAGAACAGGCCAAATAAACAGGATGTTCACAATGTGTATAATTGCATGAGTGTGTAACAAACTTTCTGCACATTTCACAGTCCCATAATGAGATTGACATGCATTGCTTAATCTGCATCTGTCTGTTTTGGGTAGAAACACAAACACCATGGAGACAATATGTAAGAAAGCTCAATTTCTTGGCTGCATGACTGTTGATATGGTAGGATGAAATCTGGTATAAATTGGAAATGAGCAGTACTTTAGAGCTATTCATTTACTTGCTGAGAAGTGCCTTAGAGTCAGCCAAGCGCAGAGTGGAGGGAGTGTTCAGGTAATCAGAGTGGTTATTATAACAAAAGATGACACAAACATCGAAATACGTACACAGGATTATTTTAAGAGAATATCTGAAGTATCCATATTTGTTTCTATTTCGATTTTACAATTTTTATTGCTTTGTGTTAAAAAAAAAAAAGCCACAAACTATGTGTTATAGATATATAAGGCATACACAAGTAAACCAATAAGAAACAAAGGAAAATCACAATAAACCTATATAACTTATACTTGATGTTGCATGGAAACTTTTTATAGACGCCATAATAGAGGCTCAACTTAAATGTATACCCCCAAATTAAAAAAACATAGTAAGAGAACCAAAAAAGAGCCACCATGGCTAAACAACAAAGTAAAAGAAGCAGTGAGAGGCATCTTTTAAAAAGGCATCTTTTAAAAAGGGGAAGTTAAATCCTAGTGAGGAAAATAGAAAGGAGCACAAACACTGGCAAATGAAATGTAAAAATACAATTAGGAAGGCCAAAAAAGAATTTGAGGTACAGTTAGCAAAAGACTCAAAAAGTAATAGCAATTTTTTTTAAGTACATCAGAAGCAGGAAGCCTGTTAAACAACCAGTGGGGCCACTGGACGATCGAGATGCTAAGGGAGCACTCAAAGATGATAAGGCCATTTCAGAGAAACTAAATGAATTCTTTGCATTGGTCTTCACTGTTGAGGATATGAGGGATATTCCCAAACCTGAGCCATTCTTTCTGGGTGACAGATGTGAGGAACTGTCCCAAATTGAAGTGTCATTAGAGGAGGTTTTGGAACAAGTTGATAAACTAAAACAGTAATAAGTCTCCAGGACCTGATGGTATTCACCCAAGAGTTCTGAAGGAACTCACATGTAAAATTGCAGAACTACTAACAGGTTACAGACTACAATTATTTAAATCAGTTTCTGTACCAGATGACTGGAGGATAGCTAATGCAAAGTCCATTTTTAAAAAGGGCTCCAGAGGTCATCCTGGCAATTACAGGCCTGTAAGCCTGACTTCAGTACCAGGTAAACTGGTTGAAACTATAATAAAGAACAATATTGTCAGATACATAGATGAACATTATTTGTTGAGGAAAAGTCAACATGGTTTTAGTAAAGGGAAATCATGCCTTACAATCTACTAGAATTCTTTGATGAGGTCAACAAGCATGTGGACCAAGGGGATCCAGTGGATATAGTGTACTAAGATTTTCAGAAAGCCTTTGACAAGCTCCTTCACCAAAGGCTCTTATGCAAAGTAAGCTGCCATGGGATAAGAGGGAAGGTGCTTTCATGGATTGGTAACTGGTTAAAAGATAGGAAACAAAGAGTAGGTATAAATGGTTGGTTTTCAGAATGGAGAGAGGTAAATAGTAGTATCTCCCAAGGGGTCTGTTCTCAGAGCAGTCCTATTCAACATATTCATAAACGATATGGAAAAAGGGGAAAACAGTGAGATGGCAAAATTTGAAGATGATACAAAATTACTAAAGATAGTTAAGACCCAGGCAGACTGCGAAGAGCTACAAAAGGATCTCTCAAAACTGGGTGACTGGGTAGCAAAATGGCAGATGAAATTTAATGTTGATAAATGCACATTAGAAAGCATAATCCCAACTATACATATAAAATGATGGGGTCTAAACTAGTTGTTACCACTCAAGAATGAGATCTTGGGGTCATTGTGGATAGTTCTCTGAAAACTCAATGTGCAGCGGCAGTCAAAAAAGTGAACAGAAGTATTTCTTCACACAACACACAGTCAACCTGTGGAACTCCTTGCCAGAGGATATTGTGAAGGCCAAGGCCATAACAGGGTTCAAACAAGAACTAGATAAATTCATGGAGGATAGGTCCATCAATGGCTATTAGCCAGGATTGTCAGGAATGGTGTTCCTAGCCTCTGTTTGCCAGAGGCTATATAATGAGTACATGCATCACACCTGGGTATTGGCCATTGTCTGTGACAAGCTCCAAGAAAGGATTTGCAAATGTGATCCTTAATGGAAAGGGTGAGACTGGCTGGTCTTGTGATAATCAGCAGTAGGAAAAAGTTTCTAATGCCAAATGAGCTGTCTACCTGCCTATGGGAGAAAATTGGAGTTGATTTATTTACTGTCAAGGAAAGATAGAATCTCATGACAGACTTCTCTTACGCCTTTGGAGAGTATATATCATACATTATGAGAGCCAGGGAAGTGACTAGCAAAACAGAGGAGCATTTTGCAAGGTACGGTATTCTGAACACTGGATTAATTGACAATGGGACCTCAATTTGTCTCTGAAGAATTCAGGGTTTTTTTTCAGACTGGGGAATTTGACCACTGTACTCCCTCCTCAGTATATCTGCAGAGCAATGGGAAAGTGGAGTCAATAGTGAAAAGAGCAAAGAGACTAGATACAAAGAGGAAAGACATACAAGGCAATAACTTCAGGGTCCAGATCCTTATTTAGCACTTTTGGTGCACAGAAATAATCCATCATAGATATGCCAGTGAAGAAGGACCTGGGACCAATGAAGAACTGCTACAGGCAGAAGTAGGGGGGAAATGCAAAATGTAAATGGCCAACAATCAGAAGTTGTAACACATGTTGTATAGAAGCTCTGACAGCTTTGGAAGAGAGCACTTGACCTGGAAAGACACAGGCAAGTGTGGACTAAAGGAGCTATGAGTATTACACCTGCTTGCAGGTCATATTAAATGTACCTCCTGGATAGTCATGTCTACAGCAAAACTGCAGGCATCTATTAGCCAACAGACAGTGAAGAGTAGTGATAAACCATTGAGATTGGTAACTGGTTAAAAGATAGGATAGAGAGCATTGACACAGAACAATCTAGAGACCAACCTTACCGAGGTGGAAGAGAGTGTGCTGTAGAGTGAGTCCTCCAGCAAGTGCAGAGATGCCACATTTTCTGTACACTCTAGATCAGGGATCGGCAACCTTTGTCATGCGGCTCGCCAGGGTAAGCCCCCTGGCAGGCAGAGCCAGTTTGTTTACTTGCCGCGTCCACAGGTTCGGCTAATTGTGGCTCCCACTGGCTGCAGTTCACTGTCCCAAGCCAATGGGGCCTGCGGGAAGCGGCGGCCAGCATATCTCTTGTCCCGCAACATTTCCCGCAGCCCCCATTGGCCTGGGATGGCAAACCGCGGCCAGTGGGAGCCGCGATCAGCCGAACCTGCGGACGTGGCAAGTAAACAAACTGGCTGATCCCTGCTCTAGATGTAGCCTTTGGTTTCCTGTGACTTGCTTCCTCCTGGGGCTAGAAACAAAGCAACCCAGTCAGGGCAGTCACAGGCTACAGTTACAGAGTGGTAGGACATTTGTTACCTCATTTATGTACATAGTTCTGTTTATGATAAAGGGTTTATCTTGACACTGGCTTGATCATCAGGCAGCTATTACATGATACCAGGAGAGGATGGCACAGCATGTGGATGACCTAGTGACAGAGGTAACATTGCAATGGCTGCTACAAGGCTCTACAACTGCTAGAAACTCCCCCACCATCCTTCAGAATTGGAGGAAATCCTGTGTATGACTGGATAAGGTTCAAACAGCTATCCAAGCAGTATATGAAAGCCACTAGTGCAAACAAACTGGAGAACGATCAAAAGATTGTTTTTAGCTGTAGCAGGCACAGAAGCCTGGGATAGCTGAAATGCATTCAGTACACGTGGTGGTGGAGTAAAAGAGAGGAAGACTTTGCAAAAGTAATGAAAATGTTTGAGGATCATTGTATCCCTATGTCACGGGGCGGGACTCACCGGCGTGGCGGCTCCTGATGGTTGTCCAGGGAATTAGCTTTTCCAGCTCCGGAGCACCCTCTTCTGGCCAATGACCCACTTGCCGCTGGCCCCCGTGTCCCTCCTGGACTTTGGTGCCCCTTTACGTTGGGTGCTGGCCCCTGGCAGTACCCCCACAGATCTTGGTCTCCCCTTCCTGGGGAACCCCCAACCTCCTATCCCCACCTAGCCTCAGTGGCTACTGCCAGTCACCATCTAGACACCGATCACTGGGGCAGACTCCAGTCTGTAAAGGCCACTCATCATTGGCAAGGGGGGTTTGGACCTGCTGCTTGGGCCTAACCTGGGCTGCACCTCTACAACCCCAATACTCTTCCTGGACTTTCACCAAAGGCCTGCAGCCTGGGGGTTTTCCAGGCTGGAGCTCCCCCAGTCCCTCTAGCCTTCCCCCAGTCCTACTCCACTCTAGGTACTTTGCTCTGCTCCCAAGCAGCCAGGGCCATCTCTCCCTACTGCCAGAGAGAGACTCTCTCTGAGCTCCTGGCCCACAGCCTTTTATAGGGCCAGCTGTGGCCTGATTGGGGTCTGGCCCCAGCCGAGGCTGCTTCCCCAGTCAGCCTAGGTTTTTCTCTTCCTGAAGCAACCCTCTCCTCCGTCTGTTTTAACCCCTCTGGGCAGGAGCGGGATGACTACCCTGCTACACCCTAGGAAAAATGTTGCTTGTGAGAGAGAGAGAGAGCGATGTGCAGGATGAGAACACAGAATGAAGGGAAAACAGTAGAGGATTTTATCATAACTTAAAACTGAAAATTCAGTTCTATAAATATAAAAAGACTCTCTAATTAAAGACCAGATTGTCCTGAATGAAAATTAATGAAAAGTATCTGAACGATTACCATGGGAGATTGCATATGACACTAGAAATGGCAATTTGTATATGCCAATCAGCAGAACAAACACAAATGAGAAAGGTATAGTATATGACTGTGGTCTATAGCTAAATTATCAAGGGTAAAGTTCACAGTAATTAAATGGGCCTGGAACAGAAAAATGGAAAGCAAGAAACCATGCCAATGATGTGGCAACGAGCATGAATATCAGCAATGGCCAACATTCAGGCAAATATGTAGAAACTATAATAAACACAACTATTATGCTAAAATGTGCAGAGAAAGCAGGAAAGAGCTTTCTTAAGCACAACAATGGAGGAGGCTGAAAAAAAAATCAAAAGATTGACTAATTAAATGCCATTTGTGAACATTTTATGTGACATACCCTACAGACACTGAACCACAAGTAAATGTAATAACAGAAACTGAAATAGAGAAATGTAAGGAGCACATAAAAGTAGATGAGTCAAAAGTATCTGTGAAAGACTATAACGGAGGGACAAATCCAGAGGTAGGAGAGTGTACACTGACACTGGAAAACAAGGTTTTGTGGGTATAGAAGCAAGCAACCAGTCTTGAGCCTGCATACATGTGATGTCTGTGGTCTTAAGAGGATGTATGCCATAGAAAGACAAAGACAATATACAACCAGATGTGAAAGTAGTAATAGTGTCATGTGAAGAGGTATTCACAGGAATGGGTACCTCCTAGTAACGTACAAGTTATGGTTAAGAGAAGATGCAGAACCTGTGGTTCCTGCTACACAAAAAAGTTTCACACGGCTTAAGAAAGAAGCTAGAAGAAGAGCTACAAAATATGACCGCAAATGGTAGTGTTCAGAGAGCAGCAGAACCAACAGATTGGGTTCACTCCTTAGTAATTGTAGAGAAAAAAGGAGGGGGACCATGGCTGTATGTGGACCCGAAGAAGAAAACAAAAGCATACAAACACTTGCCCACAAGAAGTGAACTGTTGTCTATGATAGCAGGAATCGAATTCTTCAGCACATTAGATGTATCAGCTGGATTTTGGCAACTCCTCTTCGACATTGAGAGCTCCTAGATCAGCATTAGGCAGATATGACTTCCTGAGGTTGACTTTCAGAATATGTTTGACTCCAGAAGTATTTTACTGTGCAATGAGCCACATGAAGAGTATCTAGCAGGTGTGACAGTGTACATTGACATTATCATTTGGAGCAGCACTGCCACTGAACATCAAGAATGACTGAAGAGATTACTGGAAATTGTGAAAGCTAATAATATTACATTGAAAATTGTGAATTTTAAACAACGGAAATAAGATACTTGGAAGAGAGATTGACCTCAAAGGGAATCTTTCCCAGTGAATGAAAGATTGAGGCAATAGTGAAAATGCTGAGACCTGAAGATTAAAGAGGAATTCAAAGGCAGCTAGGCATGTTGAATTATGTCAGCAACTTCTTACCTAACTGCAGCTCACGCAACTCAGCGAAAGCCTCTCTTCCATGAAGTCAATGAATGGTCATGGATACCATAGCATGAAAGAGAGTTCAGTGATTTAAAGCATATTCAGACATCATCTCTAGTGCTGCAAATGTTGACCCACTGAAAGACATCAAACTCTCCTCAGATGACTCAAAAGGAGGGCTGGGAGCTGATAGTAAAGCACTGGTTGTAATATACTTGGAGATGCATCACCAAGGATACAGTGACTACTTCTGAAAATTCAGAAGCATGATGTGACCCTGGAGTTCCAACCTGGATACAGGGGCGGCTCTAGACATTTTGCCGCCCCAAGCAGGACGGCATGCCGCGGGAGGCGCTCTGCCGGTTGCCGGTCCCGCGGCTCCGGTGGACCTCCCGCAGGCGTGCCTGCGGATGCTCCAGCAAAGCCATGGGACCAGCGGACCCTCCGCAGGCACGCCTGCAGGAGGTCCACCGGAGCCGCCTGCCGCCCTCCTGGCGACTGGCAGAGTGCCCCCCGCGGCATGCCACCCCAAGCACGCGCTTGGCATGCTGGGGTCTGGAGCCGCCCCTGCCTGGATACTACTTAGGAATGGTAGAAACACTTGCAAGAGCATATACTCAATCTGACAATACAGTTTGATGATCTGGAACAAGCAATAAACATACATGTGGACATAAGTGTTATGTTGTATCTACAGGCATATGGGATGAATTTGAGATAGAAACAGCTAAAGATGAAATGCTGCAACACTTCCAACTTGCATATCATAGAATCATAGAACTGGAAAGGACCTCAAGAGGTCATCTAGTCCAGTCCCCTGCACTCAAGGCAGGACTA
Organism: Mauremys mutica; assembly: GCF_020497125.1. Lineage (NCBI taxonomy): Eukaryota > Metazoa > Chordata > Testudines > Geoemydidae > Mauremys > Mauremys mutica. The sequence goes on from NC_059076.1 coordinate 46,264,056, forward strand.
AGTATTGTCTAGACCATCTCTGACAGGTGTTTGTCCAACCTGTTCTTAAAAATCCCCAAAGAATGGAGATTTCACAACCTCCCTAGGTAATTTATTCCAGTGCTTAACGACTCTGACAGTTAGGAATTTTTTCCTTATGTCCAACCTAAACTGCCCTTGCTGCAATTTAAGCCCATTGCTTCTTGTCCTATCCTAAGAGGTTAAGAAGATTTTTTCTCCCTCTCCTTGTAACAACCTTTTATGTACTTGAAAACCGTTATCATGTCCCCTCTCAGTCTTCTCTTCTCCAGATTAAACAAACCCAAGTTTTTCAATCTTCCTTATAGGTCATGTTTTCTAGACCTTTAATCATTTTTGTTGCTCTTCTCTGGACTTTCTCCAATTTGTCCACATCTTTCCTGAAATGTGGCACCCAGAACCGGACACAGTACTCCAGTTGAGGCCTAATCAGCGTGGAGTAGAGTAGAAGAATCACTTCTTGCGTCTTGCTTACAGTACTCCTGCTAATACATCCCAAAATTATGTTTGCTTTTTTTGGCAACGGTGTTACACTGTTGACTCATATTTAGCTTTTGATCACTATGACCCCCAGATCTCTTTCCGCAGTACTCCTTTCTAGGAAGTCATTTCCCATTTTGCATATATGCAACTGATTGTTCCTTCCTAAGTGGAGTACTTTGCATTTGTCCTTATTGAATTTCATCCTATTTACTTCAGACCATTTCTCCAGTTTGTTCAGATCATTTTGAATTTTAATCCTATCCTCCAAAGCACTTGCAATCCCTCCCATCTTGGTATCATCAGCAAACTTTATAAGTGTGTTCTCTATGCCATTATCTAAAACATTGATGAAAATATTGAACAGAAGTGGACCCATAACCAATCCCTGTGGGACTCCACTTGTTATGCCCTTCCAGCATGATTGTGAACCACTGATAACTACTCTCTGGTAACGATTTTCCAACCAGTTATGCACCCATCTTATAGTAGTTCCATCTAGGTTGTATTTCCCTAGTTTGTTTATGAGAAGGTCATGAGACAGTATCAAAAGCAGTATCTACCGCTTCCCCTGCCCCCATCCACAAAGCTTGTTACCCTGTTAAAGAAAGCTATCAGGCTGGTTTGACATGATTTGTTCTTGACAAATCCATCCCCACTATACAAAAAACCAACTTCTGTCAGTGATCTCAGGAGTGGAACATGTTCAATGTATAGGGATTCCCAGCAGAAAGAAACGATACTGTATGAATAACTTGCAATTCCATGGGACAGAGGTGTAACTGACATCTTCAACTTGGGAAGACATGATCACCTGGACTGAAGACACCACAGCAGCTACAGTTATCAGGAACATTACATCTGTATTTGCACGTAATGGAATTTCAAGAACAGTAATAACCGACTGGACCACAATTCAAGAATTCCTGGACTTTGCTAAAATGTCTGACTTTTTCATCATGAGACATCTAATTTCAGCTGTCCTCAAGCCAGTGTATTAGCTGAATGGAGTATGTATAATGAAGAACTTGCCCCTCCCCCAAAGGGGCAGTGGATAAAAGAGAAGATCCATATTTAGAACTATGCAATTATAGAGCTACTCCACTGAAATTTGGAGAGTTGCCTGCTGAAGTCCTCTAAAATAGATGTATAAATACTTCTTTACCTGATATCAGACAAAAACAAAGGATGGCTAAGGAGTCAGTGTTAGTGAGAAAAAGACTGGAGTGTACAGACAGACAAAATAATGCAATAAAGGAGCAAGCCTCTTCACAGTTTAAAAAAGATTCTGTGAGAATTTGACAAGATGATCACTGGCTAGTCAAAGCTAGACTGATCATTCATACTCAATGATCAGAGATGCAGACAAACTCTTATGAAGGAATTGTGGCTGAGTACAGTTCTGGAGTTATTCTGTGAAATATAATGTAAAACATGTAGGATTTTTATTTTCCCAATTTCTTTAAATTATGTGATGTCAAAATGGATGGATTTTGGCAAAAGCATAACTAAATTAGGATAATTGCAGTATAGTGCTTGAATTTTATAGGTGTAATATAAGACTAAAACATTACAGTGTGGCAACCCAGTTTTGTTTACTCTTACCCCAGATACTTATTAGCAAGGACATCCTAGATTTCTTACAAAAGCCACAAGCCTAAGAATTAAATGTATCTGCTAAAAGAAATGATTAACAGAAAAATAAACTACTCCAAAATTTCCCCACAAAAGAAAAGCATAGCTCTCATTCCTATACAAGTTCCTCTTCTCTAGTTGTTCTTGTTTTTGTTTTGTTGTTGCTGCTCAAAACTTAATCAGATCCTCTTTGTGTTCTTTTGATTTAGTTTGTGTAACTGCTTTCAGTTGCTCCTCCAAAGAATGTGTCCAACAATGCAAGTAAATTAAAAAATCAGTGTGGAACAGTAAGAGGACAAGTGGGGAGCAGTAACTCCCCAATACCAACATTCAACGTATCACTAAGGCCTTGGCTACACTTGCGAGTTACAGCACAGTAAAGGAGCCCTGGGAGCTCACTACCTGTTCACACTGGCAAGGCACGTAGAGAACTCTGACTCCGCGGCTACAGTGCTGCTGGTACTCCACCTTGGCTGGAGTGCCGTGGTGCCAGTGTGGACACGCGGGTCCTATAGTGCGCTCTGATTGGCCTCCAGAAGTGTCCCACAATGCCCGTGCTAACCACTCTAGTCATCACTTTGAACTCTGCTGCTCTGCCCTCAGGTGACCAACCATCAGACCCACCCTTTAAATTCTTTGGGAATTTTGAAAAATGCCTTCCTGTTTGCTCAGCGAGGCGTGGAGTGCTATCAGAGAATCTTTCCAGGTGACCATGCTTCCTCACACCAGGTGAACCCCAGTATGGAGCAATAGCGAGTTGCTGGACCTCATCAGTGTTTGGAGGGAGGAAGCTGTCCAATCCCAGCTGCGCTCCAGCCGTAGGAATTACGATACCTTCGGGCAGATATCAAGGGATATGCTAGAAAGGGGCCGTGACCGGGACACACTGCAGTGCAGGATTAAAGTGAAGGAGCTGCGGAATGCCTACCACAAAGCCTGCGAGGGAAACTGCCACTCCAGTGCTGCCCCCATGACCTGCCGTATCTACAAAGAGCTGGACGCGATACTTGAGTGATCCCACCTCCACTCCACCATGGACACTTCCGAGCCCAGTGCAACAAGGCAGGAGGAGGAGAACGAGCAAAGCAGGAGCGAGGGTGCTGAGGCAGGGGAAAACACCCCGGAATCCCTAGATGCATGCAGACAGGAGCTGTTCTTAAGCCAAGAGGAAAGTAGCCAGTCGTGGCGGCCAGTGCTTGGGGAAGGACAAACACCAGAGGATGTTCCCGGTAAGCAGCTTTTATTTTGGGAAGGAAGTTATTCGGTGTGAGCTCTTGAGGTGAGGAGGGTTAGGGCTGTATGCATGCCTAGATGTGGAATAGGGCGTTGATGTGCTTTCTTACATTGCAGTAATCGACCTCAGTGATCTCTTCAAAGGTCTCATCCAGAACTTAGGCAATGTGCTTGCGCAGGTTTCTCGGGAGAGCCACTGTGGTCCTTTTCCCAGTCAGGCTAACTTGTCCGCGCCACTGTGCTGTGAGGGGAGGGGAGACCATTGCTGCACACAGGCAAGCTGCATATGGGCCAGGGCGGAAGCCGCATTGCAGTAGAAGACCCTCCCTTGCTTCCCAGGTCACCCTCAGCAGCGAGATATCTTCCAGGATGAACTCCTGTGGAAAATGTGGGGACTGTATTCAGTATAGGCCCCCCCCTGCTGCTGTTGGCCCCTCCCAAGGCACAGAAACCAAGAGGACAGTACAGCCGTGAAACAATTAGTCAAGCTTGACCCTGTATTTACTCACCATTTTGGGGCTCCTGTGGGTTACGTGTGCTCACTTTGGGATAGGCAAATTATGCTATTGTGTAGACTGTGCTTGCCCTTAAGCATGGGGGAATCATTGCTCTGTCTGGTGTGAACAATGCTGCCTCTGTTAAGTGTTGCATTTTGCCTTTACAGATGCAACCTTGAGATCTCAGCCATCCTTGTTAGCCGTCAGCTACCAAAAGACTCTTAAGAATCAGAAAGAGGCCACGTAGAAGCGAGGAAGACATGTTACATGAAGTAATGCAGCATTCAAGTAATGGAAATCAAAAAGTGCAGGAGTGGTGGGAGAGTGAAAGGAAGGTCCGCCAGCAGAAATCGGATCAACGGCATCGAAGCATGGAGTAGCTGCTAAGCACCATGGAGTGCCAAGCGGACTCGATACAGGCGCTCATAGCAATGCAGGCGGAGCACTACCACCCCCACCCCCCCTGCAGCCCTTGTCCCAAAACTCTTTCTCTTGTGTCCCCATGTCACCTCCAACCTACTTTCCCCAACATCAGGGTTCTTACCGCCACCAGCTGCCTCCAACACCTGTAGCTTCACGTCCCAGCTCTGAAAACTATGACCCTTACCCACTGCACTCAACCCCCATCACCAGGCAGTATAGCCATCCTGAAGTGAAGCACTCATTGCACAGCATTCCAGACAGGACATACGCAAATCTGTGATTGTACCGTTCCCCACGCCCTTGCCCTTTCTGTTTCCCAAGCAGTTGTGTCTCTTTTCAATAAATTAATTTTCTTTTCAATAAATGGATGTTTTTTGTCTTTGAAAACATTCTTTATTATTGCATAAAGTAAAAGATACCTTAGCCCAGGAAAGCAACAGACTCTGCAAGTCAGCATAGCAAACACAGTTTCCTACTAACATTGGAACCACTGAACTTCACTCCTGTGCAGGGCACCAGACATTACTGGTGGCTTTCAGCCTCAAATTGCTCCCTCAAAGCATCCCTAATCCTTGCAGCCCTGCACTGGGCCCCTTTAATAGCCCTGCTGTCTGGCTGTTCAAATTCAGCCTTCAGGTGTTGAACCTCCGACTTCCATGCCTGAGTGAATCTTTCACCCTTCCCTTCACAAATGTTATGGAGGGTACATCACGTGGATATAACCGCGGGGATGCTGTCATCGGCCAGGTCCAGCTTCCCCTACAGAGAGCACCAGCGGCCCTTTAAATGGCCAAAAACACACTCCACAGTCATTTTGCACCAGCTCAGGCTGTTGTTGAACCGCTCCTTGCTGCTGTCAAGGCTCCCTGTCTAGGGTTTCATGAGCCATAGCATTAAAGGGTAAGCGGGGTCTCCAAGGATCACGATGGGCATTTTGACTTCCCCTATGGTGATCTTCTGGTTTGGGAAAAAAGTCCCGGCTTGCAGCTTCCTGAACAGGCCAGTGTTCCAAAAGATGCGTGCATCATACACCTTTCCAGGCCAGCCTGCGTTAATGTCAATGAAATGCCCAAGGTGATCCACAAGCACTTGGAGAACCATCGAGAAATACCCCTTCTGATTAACATACTCGGAGGCTAGATGGGCTGGTGCCAGAATTGGAATATGTGTGCCATCTATCACCCCTCTGCAGTTAGGGAAACCCATTTGTGCAAAGCCAGCTACAATGTCATGCACGTTACCCAGAGTCACAGTTCTTCTGAGCAGGATGCGATTAATGGCCCTGCAAACTTGCATCAACATGATTCCAAGAGTAGAATTTCCCACTCCAAACTGGTTAGTGACCGATTGGTAGCTGTCTGGAGTTGCCAGCTTCCAGATTGCAATAGCCACCCGCTTCTCCACTGTCAGAGCAGCTCTCAATCTCGTGTCCTCACGCTGCAGGATGGGGGTGAGCTCCTCACACAGTCCCATGAAAGAGACGTTTCTCATCTGAAAGTTCTGCAGCCACTGCTCGTCATCCCAGACTTGCATGACGATGTGATCTCACCACTCAGTGCTTGTTTCCCGAGCCCAAAAGCACCGTTCCATGGTGGTGAGCATGTCCATGAATACCACAAACAAACTCATGTCATATGCATTACTCGAGTTGATATCGTCGGAGCACTCACTTTGAATAATAAGGAATAACTCGACGGCCAAACATGACGTGCTGGCGAGACTTGTCAGCATAATCCTCAGCAGTTTGGGCTCCATTCCTACAGACCGAAAGGAAAGACAGAGCGCGCAGTACAAAAAACGTTGAAAGATGGTGCCAAATGTGGATGGAAGCAAAGGGCATGCTGGGATGCGAACCGATGCATCATGGGGCATTGGGACAGGGCCCAGAATGCCCCGCACTCCACGCTCCCTTCCCACAAGCCACAGTGCCAGAATGGGAAGAGGTGCTCTGTGGGATAGCTGCCCATAATGCATTGCTCCCAATCCTGCTGCAAGTGCTGCAAATGTGGCCACGCCAGTGCACTTGCAGCTGTCAGTGTGGACAGACTGCAGCACTTTTCCTACTGCGCTCTCTGAAGGTGGGTTTAACTCACAGCGCTCTACATCTGTAAGTGTAGCCATGCCTTAAGACTTTATAATTGCTTGAACAGATGTGATACAATTGTTACCATTACTATTATTATTGCCTCTAGGTACATATATGTTTTAAAATCTTTATTGCACACTTCTTTCTCCTAGAATATCTCAGATTATTTTTTTCTAATGACATTCATCCATGTACAAAATTATGTAGCACATAGAAAACTACATAGACATTTACCGTGTAAGGGAAGACAGACAGACTTTAGGGGAAGAACAGTAATAGGCAATTTATATACTGTAGCGGAGTGGTCACCTGCTCCTGCCCCGAAGGGCTTGAAGTCAGCCCTGGGAGAGGGCTGAGGCTGTGTGAGGACTGCGGCTAGTAAGAGCCACAAGCCTTGGCTGATTGGGGAAGGCAGCCACAGCTGGGGCCATGCCCCAATCAGACTGTAGCTGGCCTTATAAAGGCCAGGGAAGCCAGGAGCTAAGAGGGTCTCCTCTAGCTGTGGAGGGAGACAGGCCTGGCTGTTGGGGCCCATACCAGGGTACCTGAGGTGGAGCAGGGCTGGGGAAAGGCGAGAGGAGCTGGGGAGCTCTTGCCTGGTAACTCCCCAGGCGGCTGGCCTTGTGCAAGGCCAAACAGGTACTGAGGTTGCAAGGGGCAGCCCAAGGGTAGGCGGAGGCAGCAGGTCCAAACCCCCATTGCCGGTGATGAGTGGCATTTACACTGCTGTCTGCCCCAGTGAACGGGGGCTAGATCGAGACTGGCAGTAGCCATATTCTGAGGCAAGGTGAGGATAGAGAGTGGGGGTTCCCCGGGATGGGGAGACCTAGATCTGTGGGGGTGCTGCCAGGAGGCAGCACCCCAGCCTGAAAGGGCACTGGGTTCCAGGAGGGACTCGGGGACAGCAGGACACCAGCCTGCAGAGGGCGCCTCGGAGGCTGAAAACGCTAATTCCCGAGATGACCAACAGGAGGCGCTGCAGTGGTGAGTCCCGCCCTGTGACATCATTACATATACAAGTTAAAATGATTGATTCATTATAAACAGCGTGGTAGAAGAAGACTTTTAAAAGGATCATAAATATGGACAGGATAGGGACCTTGCAGATGGACTCAAGGAAGTTGCATTATCTATAAGAGGCCATGTGGGAGAAGACACGTCTTCTGTACTCTTCTTTTTTTATTTAGGTGGTTAACAAGCCCTACGAATAGAAGAAAGCTGAGAAACACAACTGTAAAATTTCTGTTTGATTACTGTTGAAAATCCTCCATGAAATGAAAGAATAGTTTATAACTATAGAGAGCAATGATATGAATCAGAAGAAATGTGGTCCCTGTTTCGCTAGACATTTGGACAGAAAATGTTGAGATGGTTTAAAGAATGCCAGACCTTCATTCGTTCTTGGAGTATACTATTTGCGGATGCCATTTTTATATTTAATCAGATGTAGAGCCAGATCCTCAGATGGCATAAATTGCCATTGAAATCTATAACTACTTCCCTTTAAACCAGTTGAGATCCCAAGATCTAACAGTGAGAAACACATACAGGTGCAGTCCGGCATTTTTTAAAACAAATTTTAATGTCAAGTCTCTCAAACTGTGATTTTATGCCTCTATGACTACTGCATCATCCACTTCTCCGGCCTCCCAAAAAAAACCATTTCCCCACCACCCTTTCAATTAATAAAGAAATGCAGCTGCTGATCTCCTCTTCCTTGGCCATCAATTTGATTATGTAACTCCTCTTTCTGTATCCTCCAGTGACTCTCCATCTACTATCGCATCAAATTTAACATCGTCACCAACTTAAAAGTTCTATAAAACTGCCCCCTGCTTTTTCTCCCCACCAGACTTCTCATTGTCACTCTATCCCCTCTGCTCCAGCAATATTCCCAACTATGTCCATTTCTCACACAATTACTCCATGTTTTTTTCCCATGTGCTGCCCTCTTCCCATCCCCTTGAGCAGTGCCACCTCCCTGAGCTTATCTGCAAGGCCCTTACTTATGTCCATATAAAAGTCCTTCTTAGAGCCTGCTGTCCTACTTACAGTAAATCTTCTTGACTTTTATTTAAAATAATCCGTTTGTTATTCTCTTTTCCTATCCTCTGTCTGTTTGTGTGTCCTTAGACCCTGAGTCCTTGGCACAGGAACAATTCCTTCTTGAAAGTCTGGAAATCACTCATCAATTGCGAGCACTACTGCAAACCAATCATTGATCATCATGATTTTTTATCAGTTAATATTGCTAAAAGGAAAAGACTTGGCATACTCATAAAATGCCTTATCAGATGTTTGCCTAAAGTTCATTGTCTTGTGAATTTTATCATCAGAAGCCCAAATGTCCCCCCAGTATTTATGGCCTAAAGGGGGGATCTTCCATGCAGATCCTTCCCTCCACACACAAAGGGAAGGGGTTGTTTGTGGATGTGTCTACACTGCAATAAAACACTCATGGATGGCCTGTGTCAGCTGACTCAGGTTCATGAGTGCTTGGGCTGTGGGACTATAACATTGCAGTGTAGACGTTCGGATTGGGCTCCAGCCTGTCTATATTGCAATTTTATAGCTCTGCAGCCCGAGTCCCTGAGAACCAGAGTCAGCTGGGCAAGTCACAGGTGTTTTATTGCAGTGTAGACATTCCCTCTCACATCTCTGTAGTATTCATTGTCTCTGCCTGTACTTCATAAAAAGCCATCTGTAAGAGTGGGTGATCTGTGGTAGGAGCCGTAGAGACACAGAAAAGCCAACTGAAAGTTAATGCAGTCAGAGACTGTACTGACACTTGGATAGTCTCCCTCCATGCTAGGAACTTCTCCTTAATGCGGAGGTTCCAGATTACTGCTGTCCAAAGTGATGCAGTGTTCCAGGGAGCTGGAGAAGAGTTAGTGCAGTCGGAGCTGGAGTAGAGGCATAGGACCCCGGATGATGGATGCCCTGATTTCTTGCCCGTATCCTCGGCTTCTGCCAGTAGAAACATTGCCCATTCCAGGAGTGAAGGGGAAATTTGGCCTTTAGTGTTGCACAAAATGTAAGTCATAGCATAATGTGGCTTTATATGCCAACAGCCCAAATGAATTATAGCCATCTCTGGGATGGAGAACAGTAGTGATTCTCAGGAGAAGTTCAGTAGGAGCTTTAATGCTCATGAAGAGAAGACAGGATGTTTCGTTGAAAGATATGTACACCATAAAAGGCCTAATTTTTTCTACATTGTCATGATGTGGAGCAGAGTCAGCCCTGCTGGGATTCAAATCATGACTCCAGGGAGTCTAGGTAGTTCAAACCTGATGTTTAAGTCACTTAACTCTTTCCCATGGCTGTAATTAGCTTGTTAACATTTTCTTTAACTCCTTAATTCATAGCGTTTAAGGGCAGAAGAGACCATTAGATCATCTAATCTGACTTCCTGATAACATAGGCCCTTACATTTCATCCAGTTATATCTATATTGAGCTCAATAACTTGCGTTTGCTGAAATCATATCTTCCAGAAAGGTGCATCCAGTCTTGCTTTGAAGACATCAGGAGATGGAGATTTCATCACTTCCTTCGGTAGTTTTGCTCTAGTGGTTAATCACACTCACTGCTAAAAAGTTGAGCCTTATTTCCAATTGTCTGACTTCAGCTTCTAGCCACTGGTGGCTCCTATACTTTTATCCTTTACATTAAAGAACCAGGTATTTTCTCCCTGTGAAGCTACTTATATAGTGTGATCAAGTCACCTCTGAGCCTTCTTTTTGATACATTAATCTCTTTGAGCTCCTTGTCTCTCGCTGCAAGGCTCTTTTCTGCATGCTTTCCAATTTTTTTCAACATCCGTTTTAAAATGTACATACCAGAACTGTTTGCAGTGTTCCAATATTGGTGTCAACAATGCCATAAATAAAGGTAAAATCACCCCCCAGTATCAGTCTCACTGATCCTTTCTTCATACAACCAAGGAGTCCATTAGCCCTTTTTGCAACAGCATCACACTGGGAGCTCAGGTTGAGTTGCTTGTCCGCTATGACCCCTAAATCCTTTTCAGAATCACTGCATCTAGGATGCAGGACCTCATTTAGTAGGTAAGGTCTGCATTCCTTGCTCCTAAATGTATAACTTTTGCTTTTGGCTGTATTAAAATGCCAAAAGTGGACGCAGCTTACCAGTGCTCCAGCTTGCCCTGTCTGGCTGCCCTGTCCTTCTCATTATTTACCATTTTGCCAATCTTTGTGTTATCCTCACAATTTTTTTAGCAGTGCTTTTATGTTTACTTTGAGATTGTTGATGAAAATTTTGAATAGTGTCTACTGATACCTGTGGAATCCCACTAGAAACACCTCCATTTCATGACTCCCTATTGATAACTGGCAGCTCTCAAAAATAAGTCATCTAGTACTTAATGTAATGTGTTCTTTATTGATATTGTATAGTGCTAATTTTTTAATCAGATGGCATGTGGTACTAAGACAAATGTCTTACAAAAGTCTAAGCATATTACATCTACCATCTTTATTAACCAATGTGTAATCTCAAAGAATGAAATCAAGTTTACCTGACACAATCTGTTTTCCATAAAATAATGTTTAATTGCATTAATTATATTCATATCCTTTAATTCTTTATCAATTGATTCCCGTATCAGCTTTTCCATTATTTTGCCCAGGATCAATGTTATGCTAACTGGACTGTTGTTACCTGGGTCATCCTGCTTGCCCTTTTTGAATATTGACAGCACTTTTTCTATATTCTGGAAACTCCCAGGTATTCTAAGATTTATTAAAAATTAACATCAGTTGTCCAGAGTCCTGAGATACCCTTCCTCGGACAGCTCTTTAGAACTCTTTGGTACAAGTTATCTGAGCCTGCTGATTTTAAAAAGTTTATCCCTTGTAGATGTTTAACACATTCCTTAATTATTAATGTAGTTTTAAGTATTTCATCATCTTCATGTGATACAAGCACATTACACTGCTTCTTTCCAAATAGAGAACAAAATTATTTATTGAACATGTTCAGCCTTTTCTGCATCACTATTAACAGTTTTACCCTCTACATCTAGTTTCAGGTCTATACCATTGCTAGGATTCATTTTATTCCTAATATACTTCTTGTCCTTAGCCTTGCCAGCCATAGATTTTTCCATGTTGTCTTCAGATTGCCTCATCACATTTCTACACTTCATAACTCCTAATTTATATTGATTAGCATCTGTTTCCCCTCTTCAATTGTTATATATTGCTTTTTTATTTTTAATAATTGTCTTCACTTCATCACCGAATGGGGAGGGGCTTTTAACCAAAGTTATACTCTTTCTTGATTGTGCGATGGTGGCTTTTCGGCCATCCAATAAATTCTTAGAGAACTCCCAATTTTCATTCATATTTATCTGTCTTCATTTTTCCATCCAGTCAATTTCACTCATAATTTTCCTCAGCTGTAGGAAATTAGCCCATTTGAAGCACCAAGTATTTAACTTTCACATGTTATTCCAAGTACTTTACCCATGAGGGCTAAACTCTGTAATGGGTCAGCTTAGCATGTCAAAAATGATTCTGGACAAACTGATAACTTTCATGTACTATAAGTGGAGAGGTACTTGTTAGACAGTGTCCCAAGCTGGTTGGTTTTGATCCACTGTTTATCTCTGACACTTGTTTGTTTTGCTACTGCTGGTGTGGGTAGTGTGGTGGTTTTTTGGAGAGCCATATTTTTTTATCAGCACATCGTACTACACTCACTAGTGCTGCTAAAGCACAGGGTCTGTTACCCAGCTCTCCATTATCATTACAGACTCTTTTAATGAATTCATGACTCACCCACACACATTTGAACTGGAATAAATCTTGCTGTTAAAAGACCCAATCTAGGAATGACTTTAAGAAAAAAAAATCGTGTTAAGCTGTTTTTTATATTTTGGACAGAAGACTCTCATACAAAAATCTAAAGTAAGAGACTTTCTTTACTTAAAAATCAAGATATTGACATCTTTTAAAATGGCTATACTATAATTTCTATTTCTGACTTTCTAGAATATAGAATGTATTTGTTGCACTAGGGCTATATGAAGTACTAGATGCATAATACCTGGGTTGTTCAAATAGGGGTGCTTCTAATGATATTTAAGTAGGTTTTTGTAATGATTACTTTCATTTTTTAGTGCTACTTTGAAGCATCTTGTTGTCTGTCGACAGCAAATCCCAACTATCTTCATCTACCCTCTATCATTAATGTATTATACAAACACTTCTGTAATAAACCTGAATAACCTAATAAATAGCTTCCAGAGGACGGAGAGCTCTTTTGTTTATTAGTTTGGTTAATGAAATAAAATTGACAAAGGAAAGAAAAGATTTATTGCTCCATAAATCTTAGGTATATTTTGTACATCCTTGGAACAACAACATTTTAGACATTAGCTTTGAAGAGATTTACAGGAGTCAAAGGTCATAGTTCCTGAAAACAGAGGAAACTACACATAGAGATTTTGTTTATTTTCTGTCTCTTAAAAAACCAAATGAAGCCATTCAGTATATAAAGCAGAAGCACTTTGTTATGAGTATTAGAAGCAAGGACTGTAGATATTTTGGTCTCCCTGGTTACTGTGTGTAACAAAAACAGATGTAGAAAAACGTGTGGCTTTTCAGTATCACTGCTTGCTTTAACAGGGTTTTTATTACACGTTATTTAAATACATACAGTAATTTTTATGGAACATCTGCCCATAGAATACACAACAGTGCAGTCTACAGCAGATTAGAAGAATCGACAATATGCAGTACTCCTGCATGAGGCTGTCTGGTAACAGACATGTACTGCCTTCAAGTTCAAGTGGCAGCTGAATAACTTAGTTTTCTGGTTGGGGGAAACCAAGGCACAGCAGAGTTTTTTGTTTTTTTTTTCTCCACAATGGTAACTGTTAAGATTTAGTAATGTTCCTCCTTTTTGGCACATGATAGAATATCATTATATAAAGACTCAGGGCCAAAGTTGCTAAAGCTGGCACAATGAGATCCCCTTATTGACCAGTATCTTTTATATTATGTATGGCATTGGGTTCTCTTTGGCCAGTCCACTGCAGAGAGGTTGGGCCATTTTGAACCACCACAACTTGCTGCAAGTAGACCTGGTACCTTGATGTGCATCTGTAAGGGTCTATCCAGGAGAATCAATCCCTCACTCTCTTTTTAGTTTAATCAAAGAAAATTTTGAGGGCTTTCTAGGCTTCTTGTAATGGATTGAAGTCCAACATGAGTACTATGACCCACTTAAACTCCATACTTAAGCCTTATTTTGAGGGCTTCAAATGGTGCTTGGACTTAGGTCTGGCCTTCTGGTACCCAGTGTGCCTTATGCTCTGTTCTTTGTAGTGCATGACTCAACCATTTTTTAGAATACTTATGGAACAAAATTACCATTCACTTCAATTTTTTTTGTTGTATACTGATTGTTACTGATATCACTAATAATTCACTGAATTGTCTGTAAATGTCTATCTTTGGTCGTCAGAAAGCTTTAAACATTCTAATTCCTAATCTGATTGACTGAGAAATTGACAAGTTATATTTTAGTGTCAATTATGATATCTGTGGTTCATCAATTTGAAAGGTAATGTCTGGGTTTCTTTTACTGGATGGTTACTCCCTCAGTATATTGATGCATAACCTAATATACTAATGTACTTTATTTGTAGAGTGCTTATGAGGATAGCAGCTAGGTGCTTATTTACAAAGTTAAGCATAAATTGAATTATAATTTGGTTGGGAACACAGTTGTCTATGAAATAAGCTAGACCAAATACATACTTATTTGTTACTTCACTGTCATTTAAGGGCTGACATTTAGTTTCTGCCAATCTTTCTATTTTATAGCTAAAGTTTCCCCATTTCCTAGAGTATTTGCCTGCAGTTTTGATTAGAGCAGTTTAAATGTGTTTGAGCAATATAGCAGCAGCTAAATATGCTAGATGGATCCATTGTTTTCCTTATCCAGCTGACATTTAGGATCAAAATCTTTCAGTAAAATTAGTCTCTGAGTAACATGTTCTATATTACCTCATCCTGTTCTGCTCTCTGTTCTGCTTCCTGAAATCCTGCATAAGATACTTGTCTGTCAGTACAGGATTTCTTCATTGCCTGAAGAAGTTAGTCATATATTTTCTTTTGACTGGAGGCTTCCTGAAATGGATAACTCAGGATTGCTCCAAGGTAAACTCATAGGCTTCATTGAAATGTAAGTTCTTTTCTCCCATTGTGATTATATAGGAAAGTTTCACCTCCAAATAAAATCTGTAGGCAGCATTCCCAGGATCTGTGGCACAGTTCTTCTACATGTAGGCAATGGTGGTAATATTAAAGATGCTTATACTCATCTCCTCATGCTGTGGAGTATGTGATGCATGCACACAGGGTTTTATCAGCTCTCAGAAAACTCAGGTAACAGCGTTTCCCAATCTGAAGGAAAGTGAGGGTGGGATTAGGCTCTGGATATTGTGGATAATTTTAAAAGCACTGCACACAGCCAGATTTAACTGCTCTCAACCAATCCAGGCTGAGCAGGGTTATGTGCATAAGGAACAAAGGTCAAAGTCAAAGACTCAGAACAACCAGCAGCAAAAGTAATATAAAAAATCAGCTTTTTTTTTTTTTTTTTTTGGCTGACTGAATATTTACCACAGAGCTGCAGGCATAAGAAATTCCAGCATGGGGTGTATTCACTGTGGGAACATTGGGATACTTTTTCTTGTAGCTGCCAAATTACAATGATGATGATATAATATTGTCAGCAGTATTTTCAATAAAAAAAACTTGTTTGGACATGACTCTTTCTAGATTGTGTAGAGAAATGCAGGCTTCCAATAAATGGGATGCCCTTCCTCCAAAACTATGCTCTTAGAGTAGTCAGAATAAACTGACGAAAAGGAAAGAAAATCTTGATTCCAATGGCAAACCTACTGAGTAAGTAAATGATAAATATGTAAAGTCTTACATGGATTAGTTACAGTTTTGGAAGGCAATGAAATTCATGAAGAATCTGAAGCAGTGATGGGTAAATTCCAAACTTTTGTATAAATTAAAAAATGAAGATGTTAGAGCTGTTCCTGAACAAACAGTGAAATTTAATCAAGTCCAGTATATAGAAGACATCAGACCTAAAATGTCAAGTAGACGTTGGGTTTTTAGGAGGCCTTCAGATACACTAAAGATGTAATAGAAAAGATATTGGTGTGAGTTTATCTTCTTCTTCTTCTTCTTAAATTGCATTTTCAGAATTTTTTGTTGGGAGGATGGGGGAGAAGGACTTCCAGAAAATGTTTCATATGCTTCTGCAAAGTTGTTTGGTAACTGTGCCCTCCTCTTGGGATCACTGAGCAAGTATGAAATTTTGTTCTGATGTTATGCCATAAAGGCCACATTTTCAGTGGATGGGACCCCACTTGTACATGCATTTTGTGTATAGATCCCGGGTCCCTTTCTTTAAAAAGTTGTCCCATAATGCTGGTATCTTTATATGCTAGAGCTTTGGTGAGCAAGGGCTTGGGGGAACAATTTCATACTGATTCTAGCAAGAGTAGAGGACTGTACAGTTCATGGATTGAGTAAACTTCATAATTTATAAATCCTGCTGGTTTCCAAATGTTCTGCACGTTCTAGTCTAGCCCTCTAATATCAGTCTGAATAGAAGGTCAGATTGAATGTCAGGTGTTGACAAAGTACTGATTGTTTCCACTTTGCAAGCACCATAAATGTCAAGAGAGAAGCATTTCGCTGCCTTTCCTTATTAGGAAAAACAAATAGTGAATTTAATGCTTCTGAAAGGTATTGGCTTGACAGCATGGGAAACAGAAGGCTTCAGTCTACTTACAAACCAGGTACATAATGGGCAGAAGCAATACAGCTTCCCCATGCTGCATTGAAACTATGTATCCAGCCTGACCTGGGGGACCACCTGCAGGGTTGAGAAGATGGTTCTTTTTCTCAGTGCCAGTTCAGATCCTTGGCTTGTCTGCAGATACTTCCAACAAAGAACTTTTGTGGTTTCTCTCTCCCGCACCCCCCATCGTTCTATATTGTTTCATTTGCCAATCAGAATTAGCCCCCTTGAGCTTTAACTTCATCAAGCAAACTAATATTAATGCAATAATTGTTGTGTATTGCAACCTGTTATTTCCTCATTAATAGCTGATGTGTATGATTCAAACCCCATATGTTATTGAAACACAGTACATGTTCCCAATTAAGAATATCCTGCAGCGTTCTTGATCATCCTTAGCAATTAGCATATTGTTGGAGTTCATCCACAGGGTAAATGCTGTAACCTGACTGTGAGCTCTTGGTCATCAAGTGCTTTAATTTGTAGCTGTATCTTGTGCATGTAGCTGAAGAGATTTAGAGGAAAGCAAAATAAAAGTGGTGATAGAGCAATTGTCCTGAAAGACTGTAACTTTTAATTTGGGTCATTGGCATACTATTGTTTCCTTGACTTAATCAAAGGTAGAAAAAGGTTTCCACTGTTCCATAGGCATATGCATAGCAATTAAATTTGTTAAGTTCTGAAACAGAGATAAGAGCCTACTTCATAAAATGCCTGCTCCCACCTTCATCTCCTCCCTCCTCCTCCTCCAAAAAAAGTACCTACATTTAAATACCCAGGAGATGACTACAAAGTAGTTGCATCAAGTTTTGTCTCGTTAGTGTTCAGCAAAACTGTGGTAGTGAGAAGGGAAATGAAGCAAAGAAATAATATGGAGCAGACTCAATGGTGGCCCAAGTTTTGCACCATTGAGGGCTGTACTGGAAACCTCCCAAAAGCCTGAAGCTACACTAAATTTGCGTAAATATTTACATAGAATTTTAATCTGTGATAAATAGGCATTTATTACTTTTTCTTTATGGAACAGTGTGTGCTTTAAAATTACTTTAAAATACAGATGAAATATGCTTTGAGGACTGCAGGAAAAGCAGTCTGAATGGGAAGGCTGGTGCAGCTTCTCTGAAACCAACTTCTTGCTAGCCAGCTTTATCTTTTAGATGGTCACACACATTATGAAATGCAGATTTGAATCTTTTGTGAGCATGATCTGATTTTCTCAGGCACATAATAGAAAAAGTCTGTTCACAAATATAAATGCTTCCCAAGAAGCTTGCACAAATAGCTGATGTCTTTTGTAACTCTGGTTATCTGTCACTCAATAGGCATTATCCAATATTTAGTTTTTTTCTTTATGGAGCCTTCAGCTGAAAATGGGCTGCAAACAGCTGGAATTTTTTTTAATCCATTTGAAAGTGTCTGAACCATTGGTTGAACAAATCTTGAATCATCTTGGTTTAGTCAGCACAGGGAAGACTGTCACACTCATTCTTTGAGTATTTGTTGGCAAGTCTGAATGTGGGAAAGATTGCCACTGACACTTTCCATGAAAATATTTCCAGCTGCAAGCAAACGTCTCCTCTTCCCTTGGTTCTCCAACTCCTCTGGGCAGTTTTTCCTCACAAGCAGCTGCAAACAAAGTTGTCCATGCCTCTCTGCTCTGAAGGCCCTTCCACTGCTTTGCAGCTTTATATGATAAGTACCCCACAAATTTTATCTTGGCTGATGAGATTCAAGCAGTGTCTTCAGATGTACTGAGTGGAGTTCTGCACAAAGTGGCGAAGCTTGCTGAACTAGCTGAAGAATGACCCTTTTATTAGCTTTCACAGCTGATTCTATGAACTCTGATCTTCTCAGCCTCTTCTCTCCCTCCCGTACTTGTGCTAGTACGTTACTCCCTCAGAAAGATGAAGCTGGAGCAGCTCAGGAACTAATAGGTGTTTACCATCTCTCAGTAAAATTCTGTTACATTCAGTGATGGTAGATAAGCAAGTTAGCTAGATTTTTCTGTTAAATAGCTCACAATCTTGACATGTGAAGGGTCTTACTAAAGTCTCATGGTAAACACTCCACCAAGCTGAGAGAGGGTTCATCTCAGAGCACTGTTGTCCCAGAATGTCTGCCTACAGTCCCAGGAAAACAACACTACGTTGGTTCATATCTGCAGGATTTTCCTCCCAGTGATAACGGCTACAAATTATTTTTGGAATTAAAGCTTAGTTTCTGCAGAAATTAAGTGACTGCTGCTGGTCTGAAGGAAACACTTGGGGTTCATGTGGCTGGTGACTATGAAGTGCGACTATGAATGACAATGAAGTTGTAGCATCAGGGAACAACTGAGAATAACTCTATGGCCCAAGATATGGAGAGACCCAAGTTCTAGTCCTTGCCCTATTGACTATTTATTTATACTTGATGGAACATCTCCAGCAGGACAGATTGAGAGACATGTGTTAGAATTTCCCAGAGACCGGTGGCTAGGGCACTCTCCTGTACTATGGGAGACCTATGTTCAAATCCCTTCTCCACATTAAGGCAGCAAGGGGAATTGAACACGAGTCTACCATGTCCCAGGTAAGTACAGGGCTAAAAGTGATAAAGGAGCTGTCATCCTCCTCTGCTACTACTACCAGTACTGGTGGGAAAAATCTATTTCAGGTCAATTCACTCACCCCAAAACATTTTTTTTCAATTTGCTGAATTTTTTCCACAGTTCTTTGATTCAGTTCAGGTTGAACCAGATGTCTTAATTATATATGAAATGGCCAGTGAACCATAAAATCAGTTAATTGCCCAGCTTTAACCAATAGCCATCCACCAAAACTGCCTCAATGTTCCCAGACCAAGCCTCACCAGCTTGCAACACTGTCTCTGATGCCATGCTACCATTGGTGGTGCAGGCTTTGGTGGCCAGATTCTTCTTCCTGTCAAAGTCTTCAAAAATTTGCTCCTGAAATCTATGTGCAGTGTTGCATTCTCATGATTTTTATCATGACGCTTATGATACATTTTTAATCTCTCCCACCACAGTTCTTTCTTTTTCTTTCTTTCTTTATGAATCCTAGAGGCTCAAACACCAGAAGGCAAATAGAAAGAAACTAACATTTTATTTTTTAAAATATTGTATCATTTTAAAGCCAATCTCCTAATTTTGGGGGGACCTCACTCTTGATTTTTGGATGTTTGGCATTGACACTACTGTGTGTGCAATTCCTGTAAAAGTCCATCAAAGTTGTACACATATCTGAGGACAGAATTTGTTCCATAGTGTTTAATGCTTCCTTTTCTGACTCTATACTATTAGTTAACTAACTATTAGTTATTCCAAAACTATACTGACAGCAGTTACAAACAGAGGATTTGACAGCATGACTTGGTTCTATAGCTGAAGTAATCAATAACGAAGCAGCCAAACAATTTGTTTTATTAAGAACTTGGTCACACAGAATATTGGGAACAACAAAGTTAGTAGGTACTTAAAAAAATTCTAGGAATTTTAACAGAAAGTTGAAAATAATTAACACGAAACAATATCTTTTAAAATAACTTGCTATATAAGAACCTAATCCTGCAACATTTAAGCACATGAGCAACTTTAATCACCTGCATAGTCTCATTTAAGTCAATGGGACTCTTCAGGATACTAAAGTTACTTGTGTGTATGCAGGATTAGCCTTAAAGCTACCATTTCTATTGTAAAAAAAAAAACAACCCTTTAAAAAAAAATATAGTAGTAGGATCAGAGTCTAAGCCCAGTTGCACTAGTGTAAATTTAGAATAATTTTGACTTCAGTTTATTTTACTCACTGCCTGCCTCTCTCTTTAAATCTTAAACATATAAGAGTAGACAAAATATTATCTACTGGCAATAAACATTAGCTGCACTTCAAACAAATACATTGAAAACAGCCATTTATAACTGCTATATTTTATACATCTGTATGGTGTCTTTTTTTCTAATATGACATCTTCATATATCCCAGTACAATATGACACAAAAATGCGTGTTAAACCTAGGAATGGATGGTATAATCTGCTCTTGATCTTGTAAATTGATAGTTGCCTAGAACACTGAGAGAAGGTTTTTTCTGTGCCACTTGGGAGACTACAAAAGACATTAATTTTAAAAGTAGACTAGGGTAATTACCATTACATTTATGTTAGAGGTTAACGTTAGTGTTGTTTCCTCTATTGCCTTGTTTTACAGAATGTTATGCCCCACTGCTTTTATTAGATCCCAGCAATGGCTGAAATAACAGTGTTATTAACCTCTAACACTGCTGAAAAATTAGGCTTAAGAAAAACATAGGTACAGAGTAGGGCAGCTATGTTTCTTTTCTAGCTATATGAAATGTAGTAGGACTTTGTAAATTTAATAGTCACTTCAATCATATTGATTATTATAAAATTTGAAACAGATTTTGAAGCCCAACCTTGAAGTCTTTACCCAAGCAAAACTTGCAATGAAGTCTCTAGAGGTTTAGCTAGAGTAAGGGACTACCAGAGAAGGCCTTATATTTTTACTGAACACGGGTAAAGTAATTTGGCTAAAATAAACACTGACTTGAGCCTTCCCCTCAGGGGCAGCTCTAGGAATCCCGCCGCCCCAAGTAGGGCGGCGCGCCCTGGCGGTCGCCGGTCCCGCGGCTCCGGGGGACCTCTTGCAGATGTGCCTGCGGAGGGTCCGCTGGTCCCGCGGCTCCGGTGGAGCATCCGCTGGCATGCCTGCGGGAGGTCCACCTGAGCCGTGGGACCAGCGAACCCTCCGCAGTCATGCCTGCGGGAGGTCCACTGGTCCCGCGGCTTCGGTGGACCTCCCGCAGGCATGAACTGCTGAGCTATTCAATCTACCAGAGAGAGGTAGAAGACAATCCAATGGCTGGAAGTTGGAGCTAGACCAATGCAGACTGGGAAGAAGGTGTACATTTTTCATTCTGAGAGTAATTAATCTTTGGAACAACTTATGAACGATTTGTGGTGGATTCTCCATCACTGATCATTTTAAAATCAAGATTGGATTTTTTCTAAAAGATACGCTGCTCTAGGAATTATTCTGGGGAAGTTCTATGGCCTGTGTTATACAGGAGGTCAGACAAGATGATCACAATGATCCCTTCTAGCCTTGGAATCTATGAATCTGTGGAATCTATGGAAACTTAGAAACACATCAGTCTAATTTTTTTTACCTGCTTTTAAGCTTTTTTTTTAACCCAATTACAATTGAGATTATTTTAACTGAGTGATGAAAAAATATTTTCTTTGTTAGTTTTTACTTTGTACATTTGAAGGTACTCAGATTCACTGTTTTCCTTATACAGTCGGACCCAGTTCAGGAAAGCACTTAAGCACATGCTTAACTTTAAGCATGTGCATAAATCCCATTTACTTCAATGGGAATTAAGTATGTGCTTTAGTGCTGTCTTGAGTAATGATGCTTTCTTGAATTGGAGCCTCACTGAGTTTCTCCTTTTCTCAATGAGTTTTCACCCAGCAACAAGGGGTGTGGATGTGGAGGAGAAAACATTTTTAAAATGTGTTTGAAAAACCACAGCCGCTGGCAAGGAGACTTAGGTGCAGGTGTACATGAAACTATTTTAGTTAATTTAAAAAAACGCAATGATCAGTCTGGTGTCCCTGTAATATGATACCATCTCTTTCAAGGGATAGAATCTACATTTGCAGGGGAATTGAAATGATGCTCTGATGAGGTCTTTCCTATCTCTAATGACTACGAGGTTTTTTTTTTCCTTTTTCCTTGTTGGAACATTTTGAAAGATTATAACTAACTACGGCTGATAAGAGTATGTGTTTGAAATGAAAAATGTATTTTATATCCAGAATGCTTTTAAGGGAGACATTAAAGGGTTCTTTAAGGCGCTGGTACTATAATTCATTTGGGTAGCAATTGTATTTAGGATTTTCTTGAAATGTCATTTGTATAAACACATTTTATTGCTGTGCTTTCTTTAATATAGGAGAAATAAAAGAGTAAACACTGACAGTCTTTAAGCAGATAAAATATTCAAAGTGAACCAACTAATCCACTTTCAGAATATTCATTCATTCTTAACTACATCTTCAATGCTTCATTGAGTATTTTTCCGCCAATAAATTACCCTTCAACATTGCTGTCTGAAAGCATAGTCAGTATCCAAAACAAGCCTGTCATTAACACACACTTTTTCAAACAAAAGAAAAGGAAGGCAGCAAATCTGAATTGTGGAAGTTGCTTGGTTCCCTTATTCTAAACACATTAGTACACTGTATTTCCCCACTTATATAGGCTTTTGTGTGGTGAGCATGTGACTGTTTAAATGCCCCAGCGGGGTATCCAGAGACTGCAAAAAAAGGAAAAATTGTTTGGAACAATTTGCATTAGTTCAAGGGCAATGTTAAGCATTTTACAGCTGGTTTATTGCTATTCTTGTGCTGTTTAAGCTGTCTTTCATGTCAAAAGTCTTTTCCTGCTTACAAATCATCAGGAAGAATTCCGGCCACCATGCTGTTCGCCTAAGCTCCTCCAGAGATTCTGGCCCTTTGATCACAGATATCGTTTGCAATCCAGTTAAAAATAGGGGGCTGCTGAGATAAGCTGGGGTTCTGACAGTAGAACAGCCTTCCTTTTTCTTTCTGACTTTGTTTCCTTCTTTTCTACTATGGGAACACATAATCTCAGCACAGAAGGAGCAGTGTTGAGGGATAAGAGATGTGTTTAAAGGAATGGGAAAGTCATTAAAAGAATCCAGCTTCTTAAAAGTGTTGTTCATCTTTCCAAGAACCTGAAGTTCAAAAGGAGACTGCAGACCAGAGCCTTGGTAAACAGAATTAACAAGTACTTAACTTCCTCAGTCTTCAGATAGATTATAGTTACTGCGTAGTTTCAGCATCCCCTGCTATTAAATGAAAAATAACTTTGTTTTCTATCAGTTCTTCAAAAACTCCTTTAAAACGAAGGGCTCAATCCAATGTTCACTGAATTCAATTGAAAGATTCTCATTGACTTCAGTGGGCATAGGATCAGGCCCTAAGTGAGCGGTTGTGTTCAGAGGGGAATGAATCTCCATAACAACACACTAACTTCGCTGCAGAGAATGTAGCAAAGGCAAATTCATTTAAGTAGTCTTGGCGGGTGTCTACTGTATACAGCCATCACAATCATGTAAACAGATTATTATGCTGCAAGTGAGGGAAGTGAATGTCATGAAAGACACAGAATATATTCTTTTCTGTTTGTTTCTATATTTCTCCCTGGAGATGCTGCACAATGTAGGGTTTCAAATTACAATAGTAGACTGACATGGAGAGGTACGCATAAACTGAGGATAATCAAAATATGGAATGAATAATGAAGTATTGTATTTTAAACAGTGTCCAAAATGTCCAAAATTATATAGCATATTGTTAGTGTATTTAAATGTTATTTTAGAGAAGCACTGCTCTACAATTTGCAGGCCTTTTGAGAATATATAAATATACAAGAAGAATATGAATACACTGACATAGTCAGGGTCTTATGATACTTTGAGATTCAAATAGCAGGTGATTGAAATTTGGCTTTATTTATGCACTTATGTACCTGACAGTAGTTACCGTATTTACCTGATTAAGGATTCCCTGGGATGTGCCCATCCTCCAAAAGAGGCAATTTTTAAATCCGTCTCTTGTGTTTGTAATCATAATAGTAAATTCCTTATTTCAGTTAATTAAAAAGGCCCAATGTATATTAACACTTCTCCAGATATATTGCATGTAGAGAAAACAAAGTATTTATGCCAAACGTATGTAAAACAAGTACTATAATATAATTAACAAGGAGAGAATAATATGTATTACAACTTAATATAAAACATAATACAGTAAATGCTAATAACAAGTACTCATAAATCTATATTGTATGTGATGTCAGACTACTCATCAAATTCAGTCCTTATATGGTTAATAACAATTATACTGTTCTTTTTCTAATTAGGCTTGAGTCACTTCTGTAACTCGCAATTGCTGGGCTATTAAATATGTGTGAGGAAGCATCCTAACTGCTTGATGTTAAAACAACATTTATGGCAAACTAGACTGCTCTTGCGGCAAAGTTTTGAAATACCTTTCACACATCTGTATTCCAACCAGGTGCTGACAACACACTGGAAAAACTACTTCATGTAATATCCTTTTCAGTAAGGAAGAAGAACAGTCTAATTTTAAAAAAATAAAATGAAGGATTGCGTTATGTCTTGGGAAGTCATAATCTGTCACCTGAATAAAGTAAATTACTAAATCTGGCTAGAGGTTTGCAACTACTGAGGACATCATTACCATCCTAAACCCCAGTCCTGCAAACACTTATGCATTTGCTTAACTTCAAAGCTTGTTTTGTGGTTAAATACATGCTTACTTGCAGATCTGAGACAGTGGAAGTAATGTTTTAGATGTAATTATCTACTATTTCAGGTGAGACCCAGAACTCTGAATTCAAACTGCTGGCAAGTTATCAAGCCTTACAGTTCACCTTTGAAAATGGGACAGGCAATGGATTATTAATTATTACAAAATAAATCTTCTCTATGGTAATTTTAAAAGCGGTTATTTAAATTGGACTAGCTTATACATTACTGACTAGAAGTTTAAATGGTTTTCTAGCATCGGCACTCTCAGTACTGGCTGATGCACAGAAAGAACATGGATACTCCTAGCAGGACAGAAGCTTCTCCTTATAGAAAACCTTTCTTCTACTTCTAATTAGATTTTTTTGGGTATGTTTTAGAAAAAAAAAGTAAAATATTTTCCTGTGTTTTCTTCCTTAAGTTTTTATCCTAATCTCCTCCATATTGCAAAGCTATATCTAGTGACATCCATAGCAGTACTGCCATTATTCCTTTTAATATACTGGAAAAAATAAAGACACATGCAAAACTGGACTAAATTTCCTGCTGATTTCTCCCCCAAGGAGGGAAGATACAGGAAGGGACGGGAAAACCTCTGAAGAGAATGGACTATCCATTTGCACAGATGTCTGGAAAATCAGTTTCCTCGCAAGCTACGATAAGACTTCTGAAGAAATCATTATATTACTTTTTAGTCCCTTGGTCCCAGGAGTTGCTGGTGCAACCATACATTGCTAGCCATGGGTTTTGTATCTTAAATCTCTTCTTAGTGTCCAGGTGTTTATTAGATCCATTTCTGTGAAGAAACACACAGATGCATAAACGTAAGAATTTTTGTGGTTTCAATTTTTTACAGTGATTAAGAAATGCAGGTATTAATGGGAGCTGTCAAATAATATGAAACACAATTTACTTTTCTTCTGGCATCAAATATAGCCTGTTTCTACAGTAAGGAAGTGCAACTAGCCAGGGGAAAAAGAGTTGGCATCTGTGTCCAACAGCCCAGACACTGAGAAAATGGGATACTTAGCCTTCCCTTCTTTCCCTTTTCAGGGGAAATATAAATCAGATCCCAACCTATTAAAGCTCTAATACTGTTTTAAAATCTGTTTTTTTTTAAATGCATCTTAGAAACCTATTACATAGAAAAAAGTCACATGGAATTTTTGTTCCTTTAATGGGGCTTATTTCAAGGATGTAGGTTTTTAAAGATTAAAAATATAGTTAACAGCACTTTATTATTTGACCTTTAAATTTCTATCTTTTTATTTGTTGTCATATCTTATTGGTAATGTGTATTTCCTGTCTACTTGCATGATGCTCAATAGATTTGAGGAAAATAAAATTGATTTTTTTGTATATTTTTAATTATGTGGATTAATGGCAAACAGATGGCAAAAATCTTTTTCAATATTAGAAATAAAATTGTATTAGGTTTGATTGGTCAAGGTAAGTCACATGAAATTGCCTGATACAAATTAAGACGGAATAAGAGCTGGACCCGAGGAGAACATATAGGGAGAGTAGATTGGGACACAGAGCCTGAGGGTGGGTGGAGGGATAGAAACTGTCCTTGGAGGCTGGTGAGGAGGAGTGAAACTGGAAGTGGGAGCTGGGAATGGGGAAGATGCGAGAGAACTGTGACTGGAACCCAGGAGATAGCTCTTATAAGTACACGAGTGAGGGAAAAAAATTGGGACTAGTTGGTTAAGCAGACTGGAACAGGGAGCCAAGGGACTCTGATTTTGGATAAGGATCTCAGGGGTGGAGAGTAGGGTTGAGAGCGCCAAGAAGGATAGTGAATGTGAGATGGGTGTTTGGAAACCATATCGGGGGGAGAAAGACAAATCAGACAAGGTGCTGGAGGGGAAGGGGGCTGAGGCTGACTGTGCTTGGGGTGGGGGAGGTTGAGACTGTAAAAGGAGTTGGAGGTGTGTGTGTGGGGGGGTGAAACTAGGATTTGTTGGGCAAGGAGAGGGACAGGTCTGAGAAGCCAGAGGAGTTGAGACTGGGACTGGCTAGGTGAGGAGAATGGGATTGAGACAAGGAGCCAAAGGAAGAGAACAGACACTTCTGGGACAGGGACAGGTTGGAGGAGATGGGGCAAAGAGAGTCTAGCTTGGGGAAAATGGACAATCTTTGCCAACTTCAGCACTCCATCTTTCAGAGCCTTGAATGGAACACAATTCTTGAGTCTCACCATTACTCTGTTTTCAGCAGATAGCTGTGAAACCCTTTGGCAAAGTGCCCCATCTCGCTCTAATGCTGGTCTACACAGAGGACTTGTCTAAACTTGTGGCGACATGTAGGGTATGGGTAGCTACATGCTACAATGAAAAGCAGGCTGCGTCCACACTGTGGTGTGTAGCTACACGTGGGAGTGAAAAGCTCGGACTGGAGGAGGCAGCGGGGAAAGGCTTCAGCGGTGAGAAACTGCCAGAGCCTTTTCCCCACTGCCAGAGCCTTTCACTGCCACATGGAAAGTCTCTAGTAGTGGAGAATCAGTGGGACATTACATCCCCAAGTTTCTGGTATGTCTGTACTCTGCTTGCCTAAGCAGTGCCTCACTGTCTACACTGCTATTTATACCCATGCTAGTTGTGCATGCAGTGATTTTACACATTGCTGTAAGTGTAGACGAATGCAGAAAATGACAACATAGTACTATCATGGCTTACTCTATTAGGTCAAGTGGCAGAGGTCTGTGTGGTAGATTTTAATAATTCCAACTCTGTTGATGAACCATATGGGTGTCACGTGATGACATTGCGCTGAATGAGTTAGGGGTCCTGTAAAAAAAAAAATGTGATCATGTAATTAAAGACTGTACGATAATGCATACACACATGAGGGCTGCATTCAGGTTGTACGGTTACCTTAATTCTGGCATTTCCTAACTTTTGCATACTTTATTTTGGAACCTTAATGTTCTCTTAACGTAGTTTTTGTTTGATATATTTTGTATATTGCACAGAGACTTGGGCAGTATGTATTTATGTTAATACTTGTTTATATAACACAGACACACCTACGTAGGGCTCATAATTGTTTTTTTTCCTTTGCTTTTTTCATCTGTGTAGGACCTGAGCATGCTTTGAAAACAATGGCTGTTTTAGGTGCACAAAGAATGCAGGACTGGACTCATATTTTGTAACAACTTTTCTTTGCTGATCTAGAAGATGAATTTTGAGTATCAGTTATTTGTTTATTTCATGATATAAAATGCCTCCATCAGTCATTTAGGGCTAAGTCTGCTTGCCTTGCTCACACAAGTAGTCTTACTGAAGTCAGAGGAGCTTACTCACTTGAGTAAGGTGAGAAAGATTTAGGCCTTAGTGTGTGGATAATTATTAAATGTGCGTGCTTACTAATGTAGTAAATATTAGTGTGGTTAACATGATAGCCCGTGTAAACAATACAGTCTTTATTATCTTAATACTGGCATATAAAAATGCACACAACTCCCTCCAGTAACAAAGGTTTGCTTTAACTGAGAACAAAATCTGGAAAAGTTCTTGTTGAGGATATGTCTTCATATAAAATGTTTTATTGGGCACCCTTGGGTAGGAAGTCCTGAGCCATGCGGATTGCTTAAACCTCAGCCTCTGAAATCATAATTGGGTGTGTGGGTGAGCCTGTGATTAGAATGAGAGAGAGAGTTCATTCTGTTTTTAAAGTAATTTTGCTGCTTCAATGAGCTTTGATCTGTGCTAGGTGAGACGATTTGCCAATTTACACTGGTGGTGATGGTCAGAATATTTTTGCAAAATTAGGTCTTTGTAGAAGTGACCCAGATGTTGTTTGAGCGAAGTTTGTCCTGGAGTAGACAGAGATAGTGTGCCCAAAGTCAACTAAATAACCCACTTAAACATGCATTATCTCTGAGACATGAGCAGAGACACGGTCACTGGTTTTTTTCTGGTACTGAGTATAGTTATGTTAAATATGGGCCTGAGGGGAGCCCACTGTTTTGGGCTGAAGTTTATTATTAGGTGAGGAAATTAGTGGACACTTCCAGCTGCCATTAATCAGCCATGGAGTCTGGCTGGAGCCAAGTGAGAGGTCTGTGGGTGGATTCCGCCGAATGGTAGGGAAATACAACGAGACAGAGACAAATGTTTTCCAGCCTAGCAGCACTAAACTCTGCCCTTTCACAGTCCTTAACATGCATGTTCAAATTGATTTAGTCTGTTTACCCCCTCAGCTTAACCATCTATTTCCCTTGAAGACTGACAGTTTTATGTGTCGCTACCATGTTATTATGTGTTGCTGTTCTGCCAGTAGCTATAGATTTCAGAAACGTTTACTTGCAGACATAAAGAGGGTAGGGGGTGGGGGAAGGTTAGGCCATTTAATTCTTTTTTACAGGGGGCAAAACATGTTGAGCATAGCACCAATTCTTTCTTTCTCTCTCTCTCTCTCCTTTGTCAACACATTCCATGTAAAGGCCTTAAATAAACTTGCATGTTTGAGAAACACATTTGTCAGGTGATGTAAGTGTCTGGCTTATTCCTCTTCCTGTTTGGTTTACAAAACATGACATTCCTTCACGGCTCTGGAATGCCGACTGAAAGTCTGCTGTAGATGTGTGCCACTCAAGCAAAAATGAATACAGGTAGAAAATCGTGGGGTTGGGCTGACTTGTAAACACACTTTAAGTGCATCGTCTCTTCTCAGCAGTAGGAACAATACATCTAGGATGTGAAAGAAACTGAACTATTTTATTTTTAAATATTACACTAATTCACAAAATGGGGATCAACTAGAAAAATCAGACATCCTTTATCAGTTTCTATGACATCAGTCAGACACCAGTCCATTCCAAGAAACCTATATTTAGAGGGTTAGATTCCAGTACCTTATTCACACTGAATAGCACCATGTTCGTGTACATGTCGCATAAGGTGGTATTCTGTGTCAGTGGAGTGTCAGAATCTGTCCCAAGTCAGGGAGAGATCAGATCTTGGAAGTCTTTTGTTTAGGAGGATCTCAGTCTCTGCACTCAGGGGAGGCTCTAGGCACCATCAAAACAAGCAGGTGTTTGGGCCCGCAAATTACCAGGGGGCGACATAATGCTGGGACCCCAGCTCCAACCTGAGACAATGTCCAGGGCTGGATTCTTACCGCCCTGTTGTTCTCTGACTGGGTGCCGCCGGGGCTGTGCGGCGGGGCAGGGGGAGCCAGCTCAGTGGGGAGCACGTCCCTGCCGCTCTTCCAGGGGCAGTGGCCAGCCCCCCTCAGGCAGGAGCTGGTAGTGTGGCTCTTCCCCGGTCGTGGAGAGCAGGGGGTGGCGGCGGAACATTGCGGCTGGGCGGGCCACTCCTCCAGCGCTGGCTGCGGGCTCCTCCTCGGCTTGTCCCTGCGTCCGCCGCCTCCTCCCCCCTGCGCTGTCTCCTACCTGGGGAGGGGAGGGAAGGGGAGCGGCAGCCCAGGCTGAGCTGAACTCGTGCCGCTGCACAGGCCGAGCCCGCGGCTGGCTCACGGGGGTCCCGGGGAGCGGGAGGACCGGGCACGCTGCCCTGCGATCACCAGCCGACGGCTGCTCTGCCCCTGTCCCTGGCAGCCAAACCCCGCAGCCGCTCCAGCTTGCTCCGCGTGAGAGCTACAGGTGGTGTCCCCCTTCGGCTGGCTCTGTCCCCGGCCACGCCGCAGGGTGACCGCCCGGGACTCTGGGGTGTTGCTGAGGCTGCCCCAAGCCAGGCCCCCCGGGGTCCGCTGCCCCTCCAGCCACGGGGGCCCTAGGCCAGCGTGGGAGCCGGGCCACAGCCCTGCTCTGAGCCTCTTCCCTTCCCTGCGCTGCATAGCAAGACGTGGGACCATGGGCAGGGCTGCTACAGCCATTTCAGACTGGGATTGGTGCCGGGGGAATGGAGGTGATTGTGCCCTGGCTGGAGGGACCGGCAGCCTCCTCCCCGCACCCCCAACGCCCGCTGCTTGCTCCTGCCAGCACAGGGCTGCGATGCCCAGCTCTGGAGGGCAGCGCCAAGCCCCTGGGCGTGTTCGCGGGGAAGGAGAGACAGGAGGCAGAGCTGTTTGGTGTCTCCCATGCAGCTCCAGGCCTGGGTACTCGGCAGCGACAGCCAGGCTGGGTAGCCTGCCAGCAGCGTGACTTGGTCTGACCCGCACGGACCACATGAGCCCTGGGGTTGGTGCTGACGTCCTGCCTATGCCAAGGCCTCTGGTGCAGGGGCAGCCCTAGCTCTGCCCAGGCAGACACAGCCCAGCTCACTCCTTGGCTGGCCCAGTGAGTAAATGAGCACACCAGTGGGAAATTGTTTTACTTCGCTAACTACAAATTCTCTGTTTCATTTTTTTTAATTTTAAACAGTCAAAAACAAGACAAAACAAACAAAAAACATTGAAAAGTGCAAACGTGTAAAAGCCAAAAAAAAAGGGCGGGGGGAGGGGGGACGGCCAAATATTTTTTTGCTTGGGGCGGCAAAAAACCTAAAGCCGGCCCTGTCTGCACTTGTTTTGTATTGGAATTAAAAAGCTGCTTCTTGTTTCACTTGAATACAAAAAGCTACAAAGCCCAAAATAATGAAAGTAAATGTTTTTTTAAAGGGTAACCTGAAAGAGACGAAACAGAAATAGAAGAGCTAATTTGAGCAGTCTGATAATTAGACTAGAACTACAGGGCTCACTCATAGTCCAGCTGCTTAATTCTCAAGTTCAGAGCTGAGCTATGGAGTATCCTGTTTTACCATCACACTTTGAGCACCGGCTGCAGCTGCTATCAGCTGATTCTAGTTTTGGAGGCTGTTGCTGCTGGTCTGAACTCTATGCATTCTGTAAAACCACATGAAGACTGATTCATATGGTTTCAAGAAGAGTCTAACATTATCGATCGTATTTTGTTTTGCCTTGTGTACATGTAGAATATGGCATAGTTCTATGGAGTAGTTGCATCAAAGTTACATAGCAATGGTAACAACACTCTGCAGCAAAGGATTGCCAGTTCATAATGGGGTTTGGTTTGGCTGCTTCTTGCATTGCATAACTTCATTGCTATCAAATCATAACATGCTTAGAGATAGAAATTTGAGTAAAAAAGTACATACGTCTGCAAAATTCAGACTGCTATACTGAAGTTGGTATGCTAACACAGCAGTGTGCCCAAGGTCCCAGGTACACTGTGGCAAGCAAATCCCAACTCTTCTGCAATGTAGTGGAGCAGATAACTGGAAATCCTGCAGTATCTTAGGGAAATTGTACATAACTGAATGTTTTTAATTATTTAAATGGATAGTTGAATAATACAAGCAGTAGAGTAGCTATGGACCACAGAGCTGTGAAGATGGATTGGCATCCTTAGAGACATTTCCTGCCTCCATAGCATAGGGACTCTCTCTTAAGATTCCCCAAATCTACAGGGCTTGCAGACAGAGTCTCAGCACTCTGATGTGTCCCCCAAATCCGCTCTCAACTAAGGGGATAATAATTTACAAACTCTGTAAGGTGAGTCTCACAGGTTTCCTTGGCATCTCTTCTTGTGGGAGTCTCCAAATGAGAGGACCATGTTACAATCTCTATGAATTCCATATTCAGTAGCATCACAGAAAGCTAGGGCACTAATTATTTTCTGTATGATTTCATTTACCCACTCAGATCTCTGGAAAGTCAATAAGGAATTAAGGTGTCTACAGGCATGTTTAAATAAGAAATCTCTAAAACACTTTAACAATTAAGTTTTGCAGGCCTCTTTATTATCCCAGAAAAACTGAAAGTGTGCACTTGTACATTGTGTAAAAAATTAGCTGTCTTATAAAGATTCCAGTTATTAAGATTGTAGTGGAATCATTTCATACAAAATGTTACACTATTACAGGGTGTTTTCAGCATGGCAGATCTGCTTTTTAAAAAAAATTACTTTATATATATATATATATAAAAAATGTATAAAGCCAGTGGCACAACTGAGCAGCATTAAGGGTCACATTTCCAAAAACTAGCACCTAAATTTGCTCCTAATTTTTTACATGAACCATTCCCCCCTGCAAAAAAGTGTGCATGCAAATACTACTGCAAATTTAGACAGTTGATTAAAGCCCCTTTGAAAATTTGGTATTAAGTGACTAAAATATTATACTCAGAGCCTGAGGCTTAGTCAGGCTTAAACTCTGCCTCCTTTATTCCACCTGAGTATGGGCATAGTTGATGTAATTTGTACATCTAAATAACTGCACCCAGAAATTCAGCATGTAGATGTCTAGTGATATCAGTTAAACCTGGTATTGCACAAAGAGAATGATGCCTTTTTTGAAATCTGCCCACATGTATGTGCAATGTGACCTTGTAAAATAGACATATGCAAGCCCTCTAGAGAAGCAGATGTAAGGATTCAGTATCACATCTATACCATATGAACCGTATACCAGTTCCTCCTCCTTGCAAGGAGAAGAAGAAAAAAAGATAATGTCCTAAAGGAGATTTCAGATGTCAGAATTTCTGATGCTCAGATATTTGATCATAGTTCAGCCTAATTTGAATTCCTCAAATCCCCAGTCCCGTTCCTTTTCCCGTTTTTCTGTTGCCAGTGATTGTGGGGAAACTAATAGTCTCCATAAAACAGTTCTTGCTTTCAGACAAAATAATAGTAAGACTCAAATTTCATTTCAAAGAAATCACAGTGCTCACGTAGTGGCACCAGTTTCTAAGGTGAGTCCTTCATGTGGAACAGGATTCTCTATACCAGTGCTCTTCACTATTTTTGAAGTGGGGGCCACTTTGGCAAAAGACCTTCAATGTGAGAGCCACATCAACCCAACACAGATGGTTGAACACGTACCTGACAAGATGGGTGAACATTCCAAGTTCTTTGTTGGTTGATATGGTAATATTACCGTTATTGGTAATATTGCTTGAGGTGCAGGAGAGGGTATGGGGGACTGGCTCTGGCAGGGGGCTGGGGCTTGGGGTACAGGAGGTGGTGTAGGGTGTGGACTGTGGGAGGGAGTTTGGGTGCAGGAGCGGACTCCAGGCTGGGGCAGAGTGTTTGGGTGCGGGAGGGGGTATGGGGTGCTGGCTCCAGGAGGGGGTATGGGGTGCAGGAGGGGTTATGGGGTGTGGGCTCTGGGAGGGGGCTCAGGGCTGGGGCAGGGGCTTAGGGTGCAGGAAGGGGGCGGGCTCCGGGAGGCTGCAGGTTGGGAGGTGAAAGAGCTATTCAGAACCTGCCCATTGAAGGGGGCAACACTTACTTCAGATGGCCCAGGCCCCATGCCGCTCCTGGAAGGGGCCAACACGCCCCTGGTGGGAGGCATGGCTCTGCGTGCTGCCCCTCTCTGCAGGCTCCACCCCCACAACTCCCATTGTCCACAGTTCCCTGTTCCTGGCCAATGGGAGCTGCGGGGTTGGTGCTTGCAGGCAGGAGAAACGCACGGAGATCACTGCTCCCACCTTACCCCCAGGGCTGCGGGGGCATGATGGCCGTTCCAGGAGCAGCGTGGGGCTGGGGTAGGCAGGGAGCCTGCCTGAGCTGCAGCCCCACTGTGCCACCAGACAGCGCGATTGACAGGGAGCCGCACTTAGGTCTCGCGGGCCTTGCAGTGAAGAACACTGCTCTATATGATGTGATAGGACACGACAAGCACAATGTATGGAGAGGAAGGAAGGAACCAGTGGGAAAAGGCTGCCTTGCAATGCTATTGTATCTGATTCCTTTCTGCAAAAAGTTACTGCCACTTCCTTTTGTACTGGCACACGTGATTGCAGAATTTTAAAAATACATGGTGCGTATTTTACCACAAATGGAATTGTTTCCTTTGCTGTTTTATTCTGTTGGCTCCTTTTGTAAATATTGCCTCAGTTACACTGATTATATTATCCTGAGAATGCCCTTCCTATTTCTAAACCAATATTGAGAAGGAAAAATAAATCTCCTCTATCCAACTCCTTGTGAATTTGCAAGCTATTTAAGTTATATGTAAGAAACTGTAACTAAAATCAAACACATTAATTACAGGGATTAAATTGGGTTGTTTTCATTTTAGAGCAATATCCTGTCCTCATTCAGTGGTTGCAACTATTATTAGAGTATAATAATACTACTTAATAAGGATGGGTGAGCAGACCAATAATTGTAATACTTATTTTTGAGGCTCCTAATACTCAACTGCTATTTACACACTTGAATCTGAATAACATCCAACATAAATATCAGCTTGAGTGACACGCTACATTTTTTTCTCTCCTCTCTTTAATGGAAACCCCATCTATTTCCCTTTGTGTGACAGTTTTCATTTACTCAGCAGCAGAAGTTACACCCAGAATTGGAGTTCATTCTGTCCTTTTACTAATAAAGTAGACAGGCAGCTTTCTATCTTGAAGATCTTGTAGATCTGGGTGATGTTTTGATTCTTCTTTTTGAAATGTTTTCATTTTGATTTTTTTTGTATTGGTATATATTATAATTTAAAAAGTTCAAATCACAATGAAAATATTTTTGTCAAAACAAAACATTTTGATCGATAAACAGTTTTTTCCCCAGAATTTTATTTTTTAGGGAACTTTTGAAAAAAAATGTTTTCTGAATTGGAATGAAAACAAATTTTGAAATCTCAAAATTGTTCATGAAGCAGAATGTAGTTTATTCAGGTTTTTTGGCTTAGTGTGGGTTTTGGACAAAACCATTCACTTTCAGTTAGATCCTACCCTCCATTTGGGATTCTCACAACACCAGTGTGGATGATGTGTGATTCTGGAGAACCGTATTTGAGGAGATGGCAACATACCAGCCAAATGTCCTGTAGAAGCTGCTGTCAGACCCTTAAGTGCCACTGACATTGAAGCAGTATGTCAGGAACAATTCAGTGGTCAAAGGGTTACAGGTCTCTTTGTGCTGCAACCTTTTCTTTCTGCAGATCCATCTTTCCTCAACTGGCACTGCAGCTCCTCTGCCAGCCAGACAACACTGGGTGTGATTAGCCATCAGCTGCAGTTCCTTCCCTAGGCCAGCAAGCATAAATGAGCCGTCCACTCTGGAGTATCTTTCAGGCCACCTGGTTATTCTCAGCCCAGTAATTTGTCCGCTTCTTTTTCCCTGCTTACCTTTCCTGTTCCATGTTATAACAATACTTAAGCTTCCTCCTCCTGACTGTTCAGGACTGCCTTCTCCCACCATTGTCCCTGCTCATGAGACACATCAGCTTGGCATGACAAGAAGTATCCATGTGGAATTACTGATTGACTTTTTCCCTTCTAGCCCCCCCCCCCCCCGAATTTTTTTAAGAAGTCAGGAATGAAAGGGTTAAATACCATCAACTGTCACCATTTCGCTGTGCAGAACTGTCAGCATCATGCAGCCCTGAAAATATTACCTTTCCTTTTCAAATCTGCGTCCACTGCATTTTCTATGATGACATGACTCAATCTAAAAAACAAAACAAAAAGGTGACACAAGCAAGTTACAAAAGAAGTGTTTCTGGCTAGAAATACCAAGGTAAGGAATTGCGGCTTTATAGACAAAGCTGTGTGACTGATTAAGGCAGAGTATAAAAGTCAATGGGATTTGGGCTTCTAAATTCCTTAGGTGTTTTAGAAACATCTTCCCCCTTTGTTAAGTTTCAGTAAATATAGTCACTGTTTAATATCAGAGCCCCTGCTAGAAAAAGAGAATAGTTTTCAGTGTAGCATTATAAAGAAGTGTCTGACATGTACTTTTGACTTCCACATGAAGGTTGTGAAAAAGTGAAAAAGGCCAGGATCTATTAATGAATGAATTTTTATACAAACACAATAACACTCAATCTCCACACGGTTTTATGGTTTCTCTCTGATTTTGTAAGACGTTATTTCCAGGGGAACAAGTCCTTGGAGATCTGCCAGCTGATCTTTAATTGTAGGATAATGTTTGGATTTCTAGCAAATAATCAAGTGCCTTGCAGCTATCAGCAAAGCTATATATGGGTATCTAGTTTTATATTTATTCATTGTCCCATCAAATCCATACACATGGAGGGGGGCATTCTGTGCATGAAGCGCTCCTGCGTGTGGCATTATCCCCAACCTGTTCTCCTTGGAGGGGTCTTCATAAATCCAGGTCTATGCTGAGGATGGGGGTAGAGGGGAAGGCTGGCCATACTGGGGACAGAAGTCAGGGAGCTGAATTATTTTACAAGTATTCATGTTGATCTGAAATATAAAACGATAAGGTATTCCCGTTACAGCATGTATGTATTGTAGAAGAGTATGCAGGGCAGCGAAATATAAGCTTTGAAGACCTCCATGCTATGCTTGGTTCTACCACTGACTTTATCTTTAGCTTGGGCAAGTCATTTATTGTACAGGGCTGCTGTAAGACTTAATAGTGTGAACCAGCTTTGGCAACCTCATAAAAGCAATAAAAGAATTATACTGAGTAAATTCTCCTAACTGGAAATACAACATTCAAACCATAGGGCTCTAGTCTCCATTTGGTTAAACTAGTTTTACCCCTTTGACCTGAATGAAGTCTCACAAACCAAAGTACACAAGTGATGTAAAACAGCTGAGATTCAGGCCCTACTCCAATCACTTATTTAATGGGGCCCATTATTACTGTGTTTTGAAAATGGTTGTGTGATGTGTAACTGTTTCCAATAAAACAATGGCCTTGTATTCAGTTAAACTACATATTTATATAATTTTTATTTACTGGGTTGTGAATTTAAATGGGTTATATATTGAGCTGAGTAAATTATTGATTTGTTTCAGTTTAGGGGCCGAACTTCCCCTCTTCCCCAAATTTCTCTTTGGTTTAAGCTGAAATTGAAATTTTTCATTTTTTTCTCTCTGCAAAATATGTGTTTGGATTAAACAAAGTGTTTTGCTCGATCCAAAAGAAAATTTTGTTTTTCATTTCATTTAGTTTTTGGGTTTGTGTTACCTTTATTTTAATAGCTAAATTTTGAAACAAACATGTTTTTAAATGAAAAGCGAAAACATTTTGAAATGGTCCAAGTTAGCTGTTTCAACTTTTTTGGAAAAATAATATTTTTTTTCATTTGAATCTATTAGTTGAATTTGACCTGAATTCATGGTTTTGGTGCCCCAGAAACTGCACTTTCAGCATATTTACTATTCACAGCTCTCTCCCTCTCTCTGTGCCTCTCTCTCATTCTCTCTCATGTGCACGCGAACACTTCTTCCAGCTATAGTTATATAGAAGTATTCTGGGTATTCCCATATGTCCAGTATTAACTCTCAAGTTCTTATTTAATTAAAAATAAACGGGTATTTAGTTTTCAGCCTTTTTGGAAACATCATGCATATTGCTGTGTAGGATGCAGTCTATGAGAGAGTGGGTGTGGAATAATGAGTGGTGTGTGTCTTGTATCTGAGCAGACTATATACTATTAGTGATTGTCATTCCACTTGGCCTAATATCCATAACCTTTTCATCATTAAATATGGGGGGGGGGAGGGAAGGGGGAAGAGTGAGGAAAAAAATCTGTAAACAAAAACAGCTGTTTAAAAAACGATATGCCTGTCTGGATGACTAGCTATGTTACCTAAAGAAGCCGGCAGATGTTGCTGAAATGTCAAAGGATATTAGATTTATACAGTGTCTTTCATTCAAAAGGATTCCAAAATACTTTACAAACATAGGTCTTGATCCTGCAAACACTTACTCACATGCTGAACTTTAAGCATATTAGTAGTCTCACTGCATTCACTGAGACCTTGTCTCCCTGGAGACTTAGTGTGTGGCAAGCCAGGGTGTGAATCTACAGCTTGCTATGCACTAACTGGCTATGGGGACCCTGTTATCATGCTCTAGAAGTTCCATAGTGTATTCTGACATAATGCTGTCAGATCAGGCCCTTAGAGGTGACTGCACTTTGGTGGTAGAAGTAATGTGTCTCTAGTGTGTTGGGATGCTGAGGGATAAAAATCAGTATAGTCATGTAAGAAATTATTATTATTGCTCTAAATGGTCTAATGAAGTTCATTTAATTTTTGATGATTTGCCTGCACAGGACTTTCTTGCACTCCTGGAGAAATCCTTTGAAGTGGGATTTTGGAAAGCTAGGCCATGCACCTCCTCAATTGAGCTGTTTTTCCTTCTGGAGAGATTTAAATAATAACGTGAGGGTGTTTCTTCTTAATGAGGTAATACCCATATCCTGGGCTAAATAAACTTGAGGCCAAAGACCTATGTGTTTATTAGTCGAGGATGTCATAATTAACAAATTTACCAGGAAACACCCTTGAGTTATTTTACTGACATTCCTAATGATTATGTATTTGAGAAATGATTGGATGAAAAGTAATGTTTATTTTTCTAAATGTGGAGGTGGAGAGGCAGAAAATTTAGGGAAACCACGTTTGTTGTGAGCATACCTGCATAGATGGTGCATTCTGAAGCAGCAGTGAAACCTGAGACTGATAGAGTGGTGCCCCATCATCGTTTCCTGCCCTTAGGTAGTTTAGGACAGCAAATTGATTCCATGCATACAGGAATGTTGATGCCAAGTTTTAGTTTTGAATTAAATCCCATTTAAACTAGTAGACTTCTTTTAAGCTATTATAGTTTTATTTCCGTATTGATATATTGATTTCTAGATAGTGTAGGTAGTATTTTAATGAGAAAAGAATCTCTACACTTACAATAGGTTAACTATAATAAATGAGAATTGGGGGCCTGATTGTTTATACTTGATTCTGAGTAACAGGGAGGAATTGGTTGCAAATCTGAAGGCAATTTGCATGGAAGTAATCATGAAATGATAGATTCCATGATTCTAAGGAAAGGAAGGCATGATAACAGCAGCATAAGGCAATGGACTTTCACAGACTTAGAGAACAGGTAGGGAAGGTCCCATTGGAAGAAAATCTAACAGAAAAGGAATTCAGGAGTGCTGGCAGTTTCTCAGGCTACGTCTTCACTACCCGCCATATCGGCGGGTAGCAATCGATTTCTCGGGGATTGATATATCGCATCTCATCTAGACACGATATATCGATCCCCGAATGAGCTCCTGTCGACTCCAGAACTCCACCAACCCGAACGGCGGTAGTGGAGTCGACATGGGGAGCCGCGGACGTCGATCCTGCGCCGTGAGGACGGTAGGTAATTTGATCTAAGATACTTTGACTTCAGCTACGTTATTCACGTAGCTGAAGTTGCGTATCTTAGATCGATTTCCCCCTGTAGTGTAGACCAGCCCTCAGTTCGCTGTTGTACCTTTAATATTGTCTCTATCTTGATGCAAAGGAAATTTAGGAACTATAGTAACAGGCAATATGGCTTCATCAGGAGCTCTTTAGTGACTTGAAAATCTAAAAGGAATCCTAAAAAAAAAGTGTAAAGTAGCGAAGGATCAGGCCCATTGACTTCAGTGAGACTACTCACAGGCTCAACAAATTAAGCACACGCATAAGAGTTTGCAGGATGGAGTCTAAGTGAGACTAGAATGATGCCCATAAGTTTCACTCAAATATAACAAAAAAAATAAAAAATAAAAATCCCAGCACATGCCCTTTATGAGACAATCTTAGGACATGATCTTGTCAAAGAGAAGGGAATTCGTTGAACTGAGATGTTAACTAGGGTAAATCTGCACATGCATTCCTTACTCCAGCACTGAGATAGAAGCAAAGCATTTTCACAGATTAACTAGCTCCAGCTAGTCCTAACTTTTGCCAAATGACCATACCTGCTACTGCTGTTAAAATATGACATTGACTAATTGCTGTGCTGACAGCTTGCTCAAGTTGAATATACAATGTTAGGTTCCTGATGCAGGAACAAAAACGAAAATACCAAAGGGTAGCCATGTTATGCCTACAATTACCAGAATAAACATCTTAATAGGCATAGAGAACACAAACAGATGTTCTAATTGCTCGTCTGTGAGAAACTGATATTGACTAGTTCCACTCTAGCTTGACCTCTGCACCTCGGGAAGTTTCAGTCCCCAGGGGAATTTAAATGATTTATTGATTTGGGCACAATGAATATTGCAGAAACAGGTGTATTTCTAAAAGGTTAAATACATCCTTAGCTAGCGTAGCATTAATTCATGTTTGAAAGGAATCCACACTCCACTTTAATCAAAACAGAGATAGCTACAGCATTTACCACATTCCTAAATAAGAGGGAGGAAAGATGAGTTATGCAGAGGATGTGATATTGGGAAGTGTGGGGAAGGTGGAAACTTGGGAGTAGTTTCTAGTAATTAAATCTTTCTCTCTTTATACTATAAAAAAGTTTCAAGTGATTTGGGCCAAAGGGGAGGAAAAAAAAACCCTGCAAAGAACTTTTATGTGGTGAGTACAAAACTTTCTGAAGATTCATTGAAGGTTTCAGCCAAGTGCACTATCAGAGGGCAG
Organism: Mauremys mutica; assembly: GCF_020497125.1. NCBI lineage: Eukaryota > Metazoa > Chordata > Testudines > Geoemydidae > Mauremys > Mauremys mutica. Next base: position 46,304,971 of record NC_059076.1, read on the forward strand.
TGAGCCAAAAGCTAGATTGAGCTTCAGAAAAATAGCACATTATTAACCTTTCTGGAAAGTTAAACACGATTTCAGTTCAGGGGTTTTCATGATAAATCTCCAAACATAATAAGTAGTGAATGATAAGTGACTTCTCAAAATCAAATTAGATTAACAAATGCAATATATGTGGCTGTGATATGATGTCCGTGTTTTCTTCAACCTGAAAAACTGATCAAGGCAGATTTTTTTTATAAACATTATGCCCATTTTCATTTTTATCTGAGAATGTCAGCTTGGATTGTCCCTGGTAACAGTGATTTGAACCTGAAAACATTTACACGTGCTTAATTTTATTCACATAAGTAGTCCTATTTGATGTCATTACTCATGTGCTTACACTTATAAATTTGCCCAAATTTATGAAGGACTGAGGTGCAAATCTATAGACTGCATCATTGTGTGATCTACATATCGTTCCCATTTAAAATGATTTGGCTATGTGGAGTTAAAGCTTAACAAAAACATAATTTAGCAGACTTGAAAGCAATACATTAGTTTCACAATCATACCTTGTGTAATAAATATAGAGGACAGCATGACCTCTTTTATATCATAGAATATCAGGAGGTCATCTAGTCCAACCTCTTGCTCAAAGCAGGATCAATCTCTAGACAGATTTTAGCCCCAGATCCCTAAATAGCCCCCTCAAGGATTGAGCTCACAATCCTGGGTTTAGCAAGTCAATGCTCAAACCATTGAGCTATCCCCCCCAAACATGGCCCAGTAGATATAACTGTGAATAGGTATTAACTTTAAAAACAAACCAAAGTTTGATTTTAGCAAAAGAAAATAAACAACAGAGTAAGTAACAAATAAATAAGTTTCAAAAGTCCATTGAAAAGAAATGGAATACTAAATGGATAAAAAAATGGCCCCCCCCCCCCCGCAAAAAAAAAATGGAAAAATAACTGTAACCAATGTGATTATATTCCGAAAGTATGTCTCTGGACACAATTCTGCTTTCAGTTGCACAGGTAAAATTTCCATTTCAGTGTGTTTAATTATTGAAATCTGGTGGTTTCAAATAAGAAAGTGGCAGAATGAAAGTAGAGTGGCAAGAGAGGAGAGCACCATGGAAGGATAATGAAAGAGAGAGAAGGAGAGAGTGACGAGAAGGGAAAAGTGGATAAGTAGAGGTATGGTAGGGATCTGTGGGAAGAGAGTTGACACAGATACACTTTGGCAGGTGAGATTAGGGGCTAAAATACATCTAGTGGAAGGTTCCAAGAAAAAAAAATCCTGGTGGTTGTTTCTTTGTGGGCAATAATCTGAATAATGAGGGCTAAGCGTGGTTCCCAATTTCATTAATTTGTTCTAAAGAGGGTCGTCCAAGTTAAGACTCTCTTCTAAATAAGGGTATCTTGAAGTAAACCTAATAAGTAAAAATTTGGCCACTAGTATGTTGGGGAAGGTTACAGACTTATTACCAAAGAAGGTTAATTTCTTCACAGTACCAGAGTATATGGGATAGGAATTAAAATAATCATTGATAACATCAATACTTTCCAGACTCTAGTACTTTACCTATGTAGAATCTTGCTGGAGTTTGGTAATTTATTTAAGATTTTATTTTGGTTTAGGCAGAGAATGGACAATAGTGTGTTTCACTTTTTGACATATCCTAGGCCAACCGTCATCTCTGAGAGTAAGATTAAATTCTTCATCCCATTTTTCTCTTCTGGATAGTGATTGGTTAGTATACAGGCATTTACTGAACCAAAGCTATCAAATACCCATCCCACCAGTCTGTAGCTACCTGGCCACAAAGTTAGAAACATGTCTTTTAATGGCAAATTTCTGTGTTCCGACTGAGGATGTATTTTATGCCTGAGCATAATATTATGTAAGATGGGAGATGCAGAGTCCAAATGTTAATATTTCTCTTTTACTAGGGACAGCAATGTGCTGCCAAAATTTTGACAAGAGACTCCTTCAAAAATGTCCTACTTCAGTCAGTGATACATTGTACACATGTGACATTCCCTGAGTAAAATACACTCCAGTCTCTGAAAACCCACACTGTCAGACTTGTCCCCCTCTGTCACTCTTTTCACCATCCATTTTGCATCTACCTGTCAACATTTCATTCTCCCTTTTTACTGAGGGTCTCTGTTTCTCACAACAGAAGCAATAGTTGTAAATGGGTGGCCCTGAGATCTCTGCTGGCAGTAATGATGGCAGCCAATTTGTCCTGCAGTCTCTGGCTGAAAAGTGGTTACTGAGGTGGGCAAACCTCTCTTGACTTCTGGTGGTCTCCCAGTCTGGTATGCAGGGTGGGAGAGCAGATCTCCACAGGCTGGAGTGAGGGGTACTCCCCTGAGTGGTGAGAAGATCCGTGCTTCAAGTTTCCTTCTGGTATCAGCTCTTCAATCTGGCCTGGGGCTAGGCACACAGATAGTCCATGGCAGGGAGAGGGGTAGGCTACTGTAGTTATTGGGCTTCCATTGAGTGCAACAGCAGCTTGGCTCCACTTCCTCTTCTCTTCCTCCACATGCATTGCAGGAGCAGCTGGCATGTGAAATAGGAGAGGGTTTGTGGGGCTAGATAGTGCATACTCCAAATGCATCTGGGCTTTCACTACACTAGGACTCCTGCTGCTGCTGCTATAGTTAGTTCATTCTGCTGGGATTTCTTTTCTAAATTGACCTAGTGTATGCACCGTTCTAGAAGCACTGGTTGAGGACACAAGAGAGAGAGGTCTCCCTTAGCAACACCGTATTGTGTTTGAGGCAATAGTGGGCATATTCAGAGAAGGCTAAGCTTGCTTGGTGTGATAACGATAAGTGCAGAAGGAACATATGACATCAATTAACTGGCTATACCCCTAACTGTTTCCAGACCTTTACATGTCTGAAGGGTTGGAGTTTTTTGGGAAGAAGATCTATTCAGTGGAAATTATAATACATTTTCTGGTTACTAGCTGGACTCCATTGATATTGTGATGTTTTGGGGTTTCACACAGACCAGTAAGAGGTTGTATCACTGCCTGTCCTGTAACCTTGGGGGCTTCTGTGCTGTGCAGCTTTGGCTCAGAGCCCTGACAGCAGAGCACGCTCACAGCAATGGCCTCCCCCTGGCTTCCAGCACCCTGTTTACTCCTTGCAGGGTGACACCAACAGCCCTTACAGTCTGTGTTATGTCCTAGGGGCAGCCGGTGTAGGAAGCAATCACTTGAGGCCAGAGAGCAGACAGCTAACCAAAACCTCCATTTTATTTACAGAAACAGAGAGCTCACTCAGCCGGTTGAAACCGGCTGAACTATCCCTTAATAGTCTAACTCAGTTGCCATAGTAACAAAACCCATGACAACCAAATACACAACATATTCCTCCCCCCCTAATAAGAACATCCCCTAAATAAAACACACACTAAACTAGAGAAGGAGGGTAGACTGCCTCCATTCCTGGCTAAACCCTGGGGATTATTTTGCCCCATAACCGTGGGTTCGCCCTAACTAAAGATCCAGCCGATGAGGAGGCCTTCTGTCTCTAGGTGGATTACGGCGAACTTCTGGTGTTGTTGCACCCGAAAGTACTAGGGGCTCAGGGTCCGCAGCACGAATAGGTGAGGAGGTGGTATCAGCTCGTGCTGGGCAAAGGGGTATCTCAGCTGCCGGCAGTAACGGAGAACAGTCAGGAACAGGTGACTCATGATTCGGTGTCTCACCAGGAGGGGTGAAGTCAGACCCCTCAACTGCAGATGGGTCCTGAAGACTGGCATGACCTGGCAACAGCTGATCTACATGTCGCCGCCAGGTAAGATTCTCTGCAGTCCGGACTGTATAGGAAACAGGTCCTGTTTGAGTGATGACTGTGGCCGGGACCCATTTAGCTCTGGAAGTATAATTCCGAGCCAAAACTGGCTGCCCTGGGCTAAAGGTTCGGTCTTTTGCTCTGGGTGCCCGTCTGATTACTTGATATTGCTGCTGATGTTGCACAGTTTGTCTGGGTTCAGAAGGTTTCAGCAGATCAAAGCAAGTGCGCAGCTGTCGTCCCATCATTAGAAAGGCTGGGGAAGCCTGGGTCGTAGCATGAGGTGTGTTTCTATAGGAAAGTAAGAAGGTATCCAGACGCTTTTGAATGGAGTGTTGTCCCTTTGCTGATTTCAAAGCGTTTTTCATTGTCTGCACAAATCTTTCAGCTAATCCATTGGTGGACGGATGATATGGTGCTGACGTGATGTGGTGTATCCCATTTGCCTTCATAAAATTTTGAAACTCCTGAGAGACGAACTGCGGTCCGTTGTCGCTCACAAGTTGTTCTGGCAGACCAAAACGACTAAAGAGTCCTCGTAGTTTTTGGATAGTACTCTCTGCAGTAGTGGACTGCATTATAGAGACTTCTGGCCATTTAGAATGGGCATCTACTGCCACCAAGAACATGCTTCCTTCAAGGGGGCCAGCAAAGTCAACGTGAATACAGCAAAGAATCCTGTGGCACCTTATAGACTAACAGACGTTTTGCAGCATGAGCTTTCGTGGGTGAATACCCACTTCTTCAGATGCAAACGTGAATACGTTGCCACGGGTTTTCAGGCCAGTCCCATGGGTGTAGGGGTGCCCACTGGGGTGCATTTCTTACACTCTGACATGACATACAAGCTTTTGCCTTCTCTTCAATAGCACTGTCCAATCTAGGCCACCAAAAATAGCTTCGTGCAATTTCCTTCATGCGCACTATTCCACAGTGACCGGAATGTAGCTGTTCTAACATCTGTGATCTCAGGGGTGGTGGAATAATGACACGCCTCCCCCACAACAAACAACCAGATTGGACCGATAACTCCGTCCGCCTGGACATGTAGGGAACAAGGTCGGGTGAGACCGGAGAGGTTTGTCGAGATTTTCCATGCATCACCAGGTCCATAACTTGGGATAATACTGGGTCAACGCGGGTTGCCTTCTTTATCTGAGTAGCAGTGATGGGTGTATTCTCTACCTGTTCAAAGTAGAAGATTTCCTTTTGGGCACTGTCTTGATGTTTGACCGGTAAAGGCAACCTTGAGAGGCCATCTGCATTGCCGTGCAGAGTGGATTTCCGATATTTGATTTCATATGTGTGTGCAGAAAGTATCAATGCCCAACGTTGCATACGACTAGCAGCTAATGGGGGAATGCCTATGTAGGGTCCAAAAATTGATTTCAGAGGTCGATGGTCTGTAAGAAGAGTAAACTTTCGCCCAAACAGGTACTGATGAAACTTCCTAATTCCAAAAACAATTCCTAATGCCTCACGTTCGATTTGGGCGTAGTTAGTTTCTGCTTTGCTTAGAGTGCGTGAAGCAAAAGCAATAGGTCTTTCTTCTCCCGAAGGCATAATGTGTGACACGACCGCTCCCACTCCATAAGGGGAAGCATCGCAGGCCAATTGCAGGGGTAAGGATGGATCAAAGTGCGTTAGAACTTCAGAATTTAACAATGCATCCTTAGCTTTGTTAAATGCAACATCACAGGCTTCAGTCCACTTCCAGGCCTTGTTCTGCCCAAGGAGCTCATGAAGTGGTTTTAGCAGTGTGGCTAACTGTGAGATGAACTTTCCATAATAGTTCAGTAGTCCTAGAAATGAGCGTAGCTGGCTTACATTTCGAGGTGGGGGAGCCTCCACAATAGCTTTAACTTTTGCAGGGGCCTTATGAAGACCTGCAGAATCGATGATGTGTCCCAAATATTCAACAGAGGGCTTGAAGAATTCACACTTGTCTTTGCGAACTCGTAGGCCATACTCTTCCAGTCTTTGTAGGGTAGCCTCTAAATTCTTTAAGTGATCCTCTTCATTTCTTCCAGTGACCAGGATATCATCCAGATAGCACTGAACTCCTGACAAGCCACACAAGATCTGGTCCATAGCCCTCTGGAACAGGGCGGGAGCCGATGTGATTCCGAAGGGTAGGCGACAGTATCGATAAAGCCCCTTATGAGTCACAATAGTCAACAGCTCTTGGGACTTTTCATCGACGTGCATCTGTAAATATGCTTGACTCAGATCAATCTTACTGAACTTTTGTCCCCCAGCCAGGCCTGCGAAGAGGTCATCGATGCGGGGAAGCGGGTATTGCTCTGCACACAACACTGGGTTGACAGTGACTTTAAAATCACCGCAAATCCGGAGAGAGCCATCTTTCTTCACTATTGGAACGATAGGAGTGGCCCATGAGCTATGGGTAACTGGTATTAGGACTCCATTGGTGACCAGGCGCTCCAGGTCTGCTTCAACTTTTGGCCTGATGGCATATGGCACAGTTCGGGCTTTCAGATATTTTGGTGGACTGCCAGGTTTAATGTTCAATGTCACAGTGATTCCTTTCATACTTCCCAAATCATCTCCAAAAACAGCAGCATGTTTCCTTAGTATAGGAGTTAGACTGGTTTCTTCTTTAGTCATCCGGTGCACTTCTGCCCAGTTCAGCTGAATCTTCCCAAGCCAAGACCTACCCATTAAGGCTGGGTAGTCACCTCTCACCACAAACAGTGGCAATTTAGCCGCCTGTCCATTGAGCTCCACCTTAACATCAATAGTGCCCAACATGGGCACAGCTTCACCTGTATACGTCTTCAGAACAGTTTTTGTTGCCTTAAGCGGAAGATGCTGTAGCTTTTCCTTATACACAGTCTCAGGAACCAGCGAGACAGCTGCACCGGTGTCTAGTTCCATGCGTATAGGTTTGCCCTCCAATAAGGGGGTTACCCAGTATTCATGTGAGCCCGCTGCCAAAGACAAAACATGCAGTGGCACTTCCTCTTGTGAGGAGGTGTCACCTTGATCATCCTGGGTCTGCTCTAGGGTATGCAAGGTTCCTCTTTTTGTCGGCCAGACCACAGGCCTCTTTTTCTTTTGTTTACAGGCATACTCAATGTGTCCCTTTTTGCCACAGTGTCGACACACCAGGTCCTTACACCAGCATTCTGATGCCTGGTGACCCGGCTTACCACAGCGGTAACATTCTTGACTCTGCACCGTTTTGTGGGTCAGTTCTTGTGACACTTTTTGCACCCTAGGGGATGCACCGATGTATTGTGCCTCCCTTGTAGCCAGTTCCATGGAGACAGCAATATCAACAGCCTTCTGTAATGTAAGCTGAGCCTCTGTCAGTAGGCGCTTCCGTATAGCTTCACTGCAGAGGCCACACACTAACCTGTCACACAGGGCATCGTTTAACATCTCTTTAAATTCACAGTGTTCTGCTAGCTTTTTTAAAATGGCTACAAATTGTACAACTGTTTCATCTTCCTTTTGGTCTCTTTTGTGGAACCTATATCTTTCAACAATTACCAGTGGTTTTGGGGAGAAATGAGACCCCAGGATTTCCACAATGTCACTGTAAGATTTAGTCTCAGGCTTAATAGGGTGTAGTAAGCTACGTAGCAGAGAGTAGGTTTTAGCCCCTACAACAGTTAAGAATATTGGCACCTTCTTCGCTTCTGTAATGTCATTTGCAATACCAAAAAGCTCAAAACGCTCAGTATACACATGCCACTGCTCTGTATTCTCATCAAAAGGCTCCAGGGGCCTGGTCAGAGTAGCCATGATTTTTAGTTTCACTTTCACAGTCAGTGCAAACAAGCAGCTTTTTTTCTTTGTTTGGTCTTTACCTTGACTTCTACTTCCTTCTGTTACTGGAGCAGCACCAGTATCCCACCCTCGTCGCCAGTGTTATGTCCTAGGGGCAGCCGGTGTAGGAAGCAATCACTTGAGGCCAGAGAGCAGACAGCTAACCAAAACCTCCATTTTATTTACAGAAACAGAGAGCTCACTCAGCCGGTTGAAACCGGCTGAGCTATCTCTTAATAGTCTAACTCAGTTGCCATAGTAACAAAACCCATGACAACCAAATACACAACAGTCTGAGTCTCCCCCAAACCATCTCCCCCGTATTATGCAGTCCCTCTCACTGGACCCCCATAGAAATGATCAGGTTTGCTGCTTCCAAAATGACAGAATACATACCACACCACCGTTTAATACCAAGCACTTGAGATGGTTTTGTAATAAATCAAAAATTAGTTTATTAACAAAGAACATAGATATATGTGATTACACGTAAGAGGGAAAGAGATAGGAAAGGTTACAAATAAAACAAACAAAACATACTTTTTAGTGACAAAAATGTGATTCTAGCCAGTTACTATCTTTGCCTAAGCAGTTTCCTTATTACATCAAGTTAGCAGCATCCCTAGTCCTCCAGACCAGGGGACCCAACTTTCATAGCTTGAAGGGTGCTGTACTTTTCAGTGATGGATGACAAAATGCCTTTTTGCCTCTTCTTATGTCTTCCCAAAGTTCATTGACTCTGTTTCAAGAGGCAGGAAGGCTTCCTGTGGGGGTGAAGTCTCCATCCTCCATTGAGATTATTAAATAGTCATTGTCCCCCACATGCTCACCTTGCATGTAAATGTGCTTTTCATTGTCTTTGGTCTCATTTTGCTTAATTTACATTAGAGACACAATCATGCTTGCAAAGCGACATTCTTTTGTCTAGGAAAAGCTGGGCTTAGACACTGTCTGCCAAACACATTTGAGAAACAGATTTCCAGCACACATCTATAATTCTTTATACACTGCCTGTATGTACAGCACACAATAATACTAATGACCAGTATGTTACCCGTTTGCATATGACACCTTACACACCTTTTAGATACAGATTATCACAACAGTAGGTTGGGGCAATGAGTATATCAGGCCTGATGAGAGATATGGTATGGGTCCTCTCTGCCAGTTGGCAGTGAAGGGCTCCACAGATACACATTTTCAATCTTAACTATGTCCTAATTAATCTTTTTGTTTACTAATAGAAGATAAGAGACTCCTTGTGCTACAAGGTAAGTATTAGGATGAGGTGTCCATAGTGTAAAGATACTTCACAAAAAATATAAGGAAATAATGCTTGATGTAACTCTATCAACTCACTTAAAGCCAGTGGAGTTACATTTGGGATGACTTTTGCACAGTGTTTTTTTCTTTCTGACTACTTTCCTACTGTCTTTCTTTTCTCTCTTTTTATGTGTTAGGTTTAATTCTCTTTTCCTATGACAGTGGTGCTGAATGCTACTTGAATTCAATTTTCAGGTTGTTGTTTGGGGCTTGACATATTTTCTAATACTTTCTGGGTGAATTGTATTAGAACTGGAAGGCAGAGTTTTTTTTTAAATAGTTATTGGAGGAACAAGTAAGGGGCATCTAGATTTCTATATATCTTTTATTAAGGTCCATATGATATTATTCTCCCAAAGACTTTCAGAAAATGGCAGTTATTTAACAATTCTTACACTGCATATCCACATCAGATATTTTGCATGTACTGTAAATACACTGCTTGTGCAAATATAGATATGTTGTGAAGAATGTGAAGAGTAAAACTATAAATAACAGGATGGGGTGGAGGTGGACGGGGGGAAGAGAGACCTAGTATTTATGGAAGAAGACCAGAAACCTCTGGAGAAAGGGAAGTTCTTAAATTAAAATGATATGTAAATCAATGTAATCACATTTGTAAAGATCTGACTCCAAAAACTCAGCCAAATAGCTTAGAACATTCTCATATTTCACAGCTCCAGTGTCATGGAAAGACTGTATTTAATGAATTTGACACTACAGCCATGAAATATGACTTTAAAAAATATAAACCCAACCAGGAATAAATTCTTTGGGTGTTCTGCAAGAGGAATGGAGGGTAGCTTTTTAATCCTTAACAAGGCTCCTACAGTAATTTATTTATATTAAATGTAAAAGCTGTGTTAGTACAATCTGAAAGTTGCAGAGGGAAAATTAAAAATATTGAGGTAATGCAAATCTTCACATGCCAGGGTTAACTCCACTGTGTTGCACATGCTGTACACCCTACCCTCTACTCACAGAATATGAGTGACTCCCCTTGAAGTCAATGGAAATTAATCATGAACTGCAGTCGGAGAATCAGGCATGAATGGCACACTAGGCAGCAGAACTGGCATGGTACTGTGTCTCTGGAGGGAGATAGATGTGGGTAGCATGTGTATGGGGTAGGCCATAAACCAAGTGTCTACTCTACACATGTCCTGAATGAATTAATGTAGGCCTGAGAGGCCAATTAATATACCTCGCAGCACCTGTAAGAGCAAGAAAGTCAAGCTTAAGAGATGATGAAGCCCAACTGGGTGGTGGATGCTGGGTAGTGATTATAAAGTCAGAAAGCTGAGAGTAGAAGGGACTGCCAAGGAGGAGAGATTTCAGAGTAGCAGCCGTGTTAGTCTGTATCCGCAAAAAAAACAGGAGTACAATATGCTAAAATAAATTTGTTAGTCTTTAAGGTGCCACAAGTACTCCTGTTTTTTTTAAGGAGGAGAGAGAGTCTGCAATCACTCTTGGGATAGAAAGTTGGCGGAGCAGAAGCCCAGATGGGAGAATGACTAGAGGAGCTTGGGAGGCATAAAGCAACCACTGGGATAGAACAGCCTCTCATGGTATGCCCTGAACAAAGAGCAAGGTTTGGACTGCTGGGCAGAGAGAACTCTGAAAGGGGTGAATCAAAGTGTGATCTTGATGGAGAACCAAGTTACAGGAAGGGAGACTACCACAGCAATGGCACGTCCATCAGGAGAGCAAGTCATATGGGGAGAGAGTCACTAAGCCACACCTGAATGCAAGGAGGCACTCCTGTGGTGAGTGAACCCCTTTACTCCAGGCCTGGTGCTGTACAGGGAAGGGCAGTCCATTCACTGTGGAGTGGCTGTGCTCTCCTTGTGCTGGTGTTGCACCTGTCCCACATAAACTACTCATGGGAGCTCCCACAAAGGCAGAACACTTTTGCACTGTGAATTCTGGCATTAAATCACAATTTAACCCAGTACTTTCTTCCTATGGCCAAGGTAGTCTGTACCTGAGTTACACCATGCAGTAGGTTTCTAAGCTGATATTTTGCAAAACTGTCAATATTTTTAAGAACATTTTTGTCTACATAAGGGTGTCACTCGTTCAGAGCAGAATGTTTTTTTCTTGTGCATTAACTTCCTCTTAATTGGGGGAGCATAGTGTTACAACTAATTAGGTCACTGTCCTGATTAAGAGGAGAGGCTATGACAGTTGAACAGGAACTGGTTCAGTTTCAATGCCTGGAGGGTGGAAGCATCTGAGGAGGACCTGCTGACAGTGGGCCTCTCCCCACTGGGTTTTGGAGAGCTGTGCTCCATGAGTTTCATCCTTGTACCAGTAGTACAAAAGATGGCAGGGTTGTTGCCTATAGTTCAACTATCTCCTCACTCTTGAAATAATCTTTTCTGGGGTGGATGAATGAGACCAGTCTACATCTTATTTTGGAGCAATGAATCAAGGAAGCCTTTTGGGGCTTGAAAGAGACCCTAGACACGCAGAACAATTTGTTCCTGTATAGTCATGCCAGACTAAGCACAGGATCTGCTTTTCTGGATCAGAACAATGGCCTATAATGTCAGTATTTTGCTTCCATCAGTGGCTTACCTCGTGTTGCATGGAGCTGATTTTGCATTTTTTTCCATACTTTATTTGAGTGGGGCATGAAGAATTCCTAAGTGAAGCTTGTGATGATTACCTTATGGCATGAAGTATGAGATTTGATTAGCCTTATCTTACATGCATAATTACCAATGTTTTTATTGGTCATAAAGTTATTTAGTCCCTTTAAGATCAAATTTACAGATGTTGAGTGTAGAAGTGCATTCCAAAGGATGACTATTATTTTATTTGCACAGTCAGAGCTGTAACAGCTAATTAAATCCTTAAATTCATAAGGCCTGTATATGAACATATAAATAATTAAATACAAAAGCCCTGCACTATAAGGTTGCAAAGTCTGAACTGGAAAGATAGAAAATGCCAAAATTTAAGTTTCCAGTGTTATTGTAGCCATGTAGGTCCCAGGATATGAGACACACAACGTGGGTGAGAGAATATATTTTTATTGGACCGACTTCTATTGGTGGAAGGGTCAAGCTTTCAAGTTACATAGAGCTCTTCCTCACGTCTAGAGACGGAAACCAGAGTGCCCAAGCTAAATATACGTGGGGACAGATTAAGCATAAGGGGTTCACACAAGTTGTAGGAGACCACTTATAATAAAGTGGGCAATTAAGATGTCTGCAGTAGTAGGACAATGGAGGTTTAGTAGGCAGCAGGGTGTGTTACAAGTTGTAATGTAATGGGACATAAAATGAGTGTCTGTTAAGTCCATGGTTTTTAGTGCCTAGCAGAGTTATGAATTTAAATTTCCAGGCTTGTCTTTGCTGGTTCAACCTTAATTCTGACCCTTTATGCATATGATTAGTGTTGTTCAAAATGGGGTATTCTTATTTATTTGTTTTAAAAAATGAAGATTGTGTTTCTGTGATTATTTATTTAAACTTTTTAATAGACAATTTTGATTTAAAAAATTCATATTGTTTTGGTGGGGAAAAAATCACACTTTTAAAACTTTTTTAAACTACCCTCTTCTCTGCTTCCCTACCCGTATTGGTAAAAGGTGGCAGAACAAAAAAGTGAAATCACATGGGGGAGAAGATCTAATTTTTTTAGTAGCATCCCTTTGCCTGGCACCTTTTCCCATGGAGGGAAAAAATGGGAAATTAAGGAGTAAGTGCAACAGAGGGAAAACTCACCTTCAACTCATTTTTTACTATTTTTTCCACTGGGAAAAAAAATCTAAGTTCTTCTGTAGTGTTTTCTGTGACTTGAGGAGAGGGAGGGGTAAAAAGTGAACAAAGGTGTTCATTTTAAAAGTAGCATTTTTCAACATTTAGCATTTAAAAAAATACTTTCCCTTTAAGTATTATACTTTCAGCATTGACACTTAAAGTTACACTTTTAAACACTTTTTTACTCTTTTTGTGTGTGGTGGAGGGCCAAGAGAAGTAAAAACTGAGAGACGGTAGGCTTTTTCTATCAATTTACGTTCCCTACAGGTTGTTTTCTGAGCGGTTCGCATAAAACAAGGATCTCTGATACCATGTGGCTCGTGACCAGTCACAATTATTTTAAACAAAACTATGTTTCATTAAATTGGAAAATAGATAATAAAAATGAAATCAAAGATGACTTGTGTAATTTGTATATAGACTAAAGTTTCAGTAATAATTTCATAAGAGTGGATATGCTGGTCAGAAAAATTCCACCAAAATATTTTTCACTGGAACTTGCCAGTTTGTGGAACTTGAAACATAAGTGGAGATGGGTCAGTTCTGATGAAATCCAAATAGTATTCCAATGGAACCCTGCTTGCCAGTCAGCTTTCTGATGCAAACTTGCCTGGTTTCCTGGCACCTCTTTGCCAGCCTTCCTGGTGGGCTGATGAGGAGTCAAAATGCTTCAATGCTTGTGACTCCTCAGCAGCCCCAGCTCCTAAGGCTTCAACAGTCTCTTCCTCTGGGGTGGCCCACCAGGCAGGCTTCCTGGAAGTCAGACTCCAGGATTTCTGGGGTTCATGGCTCCAGGGCAACCTGCCATTGGAATGTCTTGGCATGGGGTACCCTAGGGCTTTCAGGGACCATGGACTACTCCAGAGCCAGGGCTCTCTTCCCTTTTGCAGTTACTTTCAAACTGCTGTAATTTTGTTCCAGAACAAAACTAAATTTCAAAATATTGAAATCCTCTGTGAAATAGAATGATCTTTCTCCACACAGCTTAATCACAAAGCTATCTTCAAAAGGAAAAGAGCTACAAATTTACTTTAAAATGCTAAGAAGGTTTAAGGGATTCTTAGGTGACAAAGACTTGCAAAAAAACTCACAAAAACTTTTTCACCCAATTCTAGTACAAGCCAAATCCTCTTTGCCTTACACCTACAACCAGTCTTGCTGACTTGTGTGCAGGATTTAACCCTATATACCACACTTGTATACACATACACTCCTCTATATCTTTGTCTTGAGAAATAAAAAGCTGTTAACCAGATGGAGAGGGATATAATAAAACAAGGCAGACTCACATCTTTTACTTTTGACCAGGGATGTCTTCAAAGACAAGTTAAAACAAGGAAACTGACCTAATAACTATTTAATCACTAAGCAAATTTGTCTAGAAAATATCCAGATAGATAAGCAAGTTTCACCACAATTTCTGTGTTGCTATGAAAAGAGCGAGCCTGGGGGAAGGAGAGGAAGAGCAAGCAAAATATGAAAAGTACTAAAAGATATTTAACTTAGACTCTTCAAAGCTATAGTATTGCTCCTCCTCCCTCACATTCCTGAAAGTCTTTCAGAAAGTAAAGTGGATCGAGCACTGGAATGTGCCTGCCTGGATATCAGCAATCTTTATTATAAGACACTACAAATTCATTTCAAAATAATTTTCATCCGGCCAACCAGCTGTGGCTACTCAAGACAGATTAACCAGAAACTGATTGATTTCAGCCCCCGTTCAGCAATGCCAACTAAATGCCATAATTATACAGGATGCCTGCACAGATAATGTCAACCGTGTACTTAGTGATATTCCTAGATAAGTCCAACTGTCAGATCTCTGGGCCGAGCTTTTCAAACGTACAAGTGCAGTGTAATTGAGGAGAGGCAGGCAGGAAGAACGATGCACCATTTGAGTCGCTGGTATGTTAGATAGCATTGACTAATACAAACAAACAAATTCTATGCAGTGCAAGTGTTTTGGTTCTCAACCCCTCGAATGGCAGTGGCTTCTTTGTCATCTGTACATGTAATACTTGTTCGCAGTCATCATTTGTGCTTCAAGTATGCCTGATATTATCCACCTGGCAGTTTGCATGGCACATAACTGATGTTATGAAATGTATCCAAAATTAAAAAAACAACAACCAAAAAAACCAGTTCTTGTCATTCTTCATCCTTCCAAATCAGGCAGATTTGTTTAATAAGCATACTGCTTTATTTCCTTTGTGATTTTTACACCAGGAGCACACAAATAAAGGTCTGCTACTAACACAGGGGGAAAGTTTCAGTCTCTATTATATCTTTTTAATCAGGGAATCATCCTGATTTAAAGGTTGATTTCGATTGTCCCTCTGCTGTAAAAATCATAATTGGTTTAATGTCAAAAAGCATTGTTGATACTGTAATCTAATCTTTCTACCTTTTAAAAACAGATGATTGTTGTTATAGCTCCATTCTGCTAGGCATTATACGCACACAGTAAATGATACTCTCCGCTCCACAGAGCTGACAATCTAAAAGACAGGATGTGATCAGCACTTGGCAGGATTGAGCCTGTGTCCTACTGGTTTTAAATACAGTATCTGCCAATTAGCTTTAAGAGGGAAATAAACAAACAATCCCCCCTCACAGCACCATAAAGACATTTTCTGCTTTCTCCCAAACATGGAATATTCCCCCCAAATGGTGTGCAGATTCAGTTCTAGATCCATGACAGGCTTACATCATGGGTCATCGGCATGGCTGGCTAAAAATGGGGAATTAAGGCTTCTGCAAAGGGGAAATTCCCAGGTTTGCAAGGGGATTCAGAAGAGTTGCTTCTAGCCCTGTGAGGCTCTGAAAGTCGGATATTAAAATCATGACACGATGTACAGAAAATATATCAAGTCAAGTAATTTCTAGATGTTTCTGACATGTTATCTATATTTTTTCCTCAAAGGAGATTGTCGGACTCAGGGTATTCACCACTTGTGAATAATGTGACCATATGAGGATCATACTTCCTATCCCCATCTGCGGTTGTTTAGCCTGTCTTGCTGATGCACAAAAGTACCATCTAGACAACAAGAATGAATTCACATTCTGAGGAATAACGTGTTCTAATTATAAGTCATACACAACATGGACATCCAAACTTCTTTCAAGTTTTCTTCCAGCAAAATAACAGGAACAAGAGGGCAGAGATAAGGGAAGGAGAGTGTTAAGTAAGTACTGACAGACTTTCTGCCTTTTTCACTTTTTCACTTTCCTTTAACCACAATCTTTTAATTTCCTGGCTTTGAAATATTTGTTTAAAAAAAATTAACTTTAACTTTCTTGACATTAAAATATTATTTTTTTATTTTAACTACAGTGTAGTGATAATGTAGTTTTAAATGGAGAGATATCTAGGTATAACCTTAATCTTTCATAATGTTTTGAATGAACAGTGAATTCACTTTTGCATTAAAATGAAGAAGAAGAAGAAATCAAGCATGCTTTGATTTGAAATTTGCCTCTGAAATCAATAATTACCTGGTATATTGATCACACGAAAAGGCTAAGAAAATTCATATGAATCAATAATTCCCAATACAGTGGTATTTATTCTTGAACTCCCCAAATAGGAGAACTCACATTGGGCTCTGCATGACATAGAAGGCTAAGAAGAAAGGCTCAAGTTATTCCATGCATGGAAGGTTCAAGTTATTCTGTCACGTCTTGGGAAATAGGAGCATCATTGACTTGAGCATGTATAATTTCTAGCCACATTTTAAAGCATGAGAAGGTTTCTGCTGGATTGCTGTAGCTTAAAACGAGTCACTTGAGTTACTATGATTTCTTGTGTCTGAACAGAATCTACAAACTCTGCAATTTACTGCTTCCTGAAGCAGTCTGACATAGTCCCCGGTGGGGGGGGGGGGGGGGAAACGTTAAACAGAGAACTTTGTTCCCCTTCAGGAATTACTGTATATTGATATTGCAGATGCTGAGTTGACTCATTGTGTTTTTCCCGACAGTACTTGGCTACAGCTCCATTTAAGAGTTAACATAAGAGCACTATCATCTCATTTTCCCCTTAAACCTAGGCATTCTGGGCTGTGCCAGTCACTGAAATGCAGTTGTTACCACTTACAATATCAGCTTTAAAAGGTATTTAAACAGCTCTTCATGTTAACCAAATACTGCCTCATAACTTCCCAGCTATCACTATTTCACCCCTCCCCCAAATTCCCAGACTGAATTTCAAGTGCAATCTATGTAAAATGTAAATATTGAAATATAGGCTATGGGGAGTAAATACTATGCTGTTATTCACTGGAATAACAGTTATTCTCTGCTTGTTTCAAAAACCACAAGAGTGTAACTTAAGTGGCACTCTCCAAAGAGCAAATTCTGCATGTGTCTACTCCTACCTCCTCTTATTATTTAAGGGCTAGTTTGTAGTCCTGAATAGGGGAAAGAGCTGACCTGTACACATTAGGAAAGAGCACCAGAAAGATTATGCCTTACTTAGAATGGAGCAGATTGCTTCCCCTGGTATGCCTCCCCTCTCTTCCCCACATTCCTCTCCCACAGCTTTCAGACTCCTGTTCCCTGCCATGGCAGTAGGAAAGCAGAAGTGAGCAGTCCCTGTACTCCCTGGAGTTCACAGAATATGGGGACTGCTATGTTGCTCTTTTTATGAAGGCAAGGAGAAACTGTTTTTGCCAACTCAATTACTTTTATTTAAACATTCCATAACACACCAATGAGAGTCTGCTGTAAGCCTCAGCCTGCCACAGTTTGTTCCATGCCTGCATTTAAGAACAAAATGTACGATGGCCTGTGGTCTCTGCAGCTTCACTTACCTTCTGTACACAATGATACCCACTCTACCCAGCTGCTCTTGCAAAGTCATACAAGATGGGGGAGTCCCTTGTGTGCCCTTGCAGGCAATGCAGGTCTCCTCATGTTTGAGCCCAAAGCATTTAGGGAACAACGAAGATTTGACCCAGAACTGAAACCCAATGATGCAGAATAATATTCCCATAGGTTTCTCATTTGCCTCTGCACTTCCATCTCTGATCCTGGCCAAATGAGGAATTACTAAAATGTGACTGAGGATCTCCTCAGTTTAGCAGTCAGCTATGCAGTGTCATGATTACGCAGGTTCAGGAAGAAAGGGTACTTCTAAGGCCCTGGCTTTTGAGGAATGTTTCCAAATGAATTAAGCATTTCAATTAGCTGAGGCTGCACGCTGCTCTTTATCCATGGCAAAACTCACTTGGGTACCAATGGGGAATGCATTAATGCATATAATACATATTCCAAAATTTTTACGTTTTGGGATTATTTTCTGAATTTGAATTGTATGTTTTCTAGAAATCAACAGTTTTGCTCTTCCTTTAAATCACATTTTTATTTATGCACAGGACAACTGCGAAGCAACAAAAAGAATTAATTTACACATAACACATAGTAAGCCTGTGGAACTCATTGCTACAAGACATCATTGAAGCCAAGTGTACAAGATTCAGCAAAAGGATTCAGAAGAATATCTACTGGTATATTAGACCAAGACAGGATACAGCATTTTTAGTAAAAATATAAACGCTCATGCTTAAGTACATTCCACACCATTAAATGATGGGGGTAGTCAGTAGAAAGAAATGGGCAGACAACTCCATAATTGTCCACTGCTGGGTTTGTTGCCCCATCCTCTGAAACATCTGATAATGGCCCAACCACTGTCCGAGATACAATACTGGGGTGGATGGGTCACTGGGAATAATCTGGTATGATAATTCCTATAAATTAAAACATATAACTCTCACTGGTTTAATGAAATGGTATTATTGGTTTATGTCCTGACATGGTTCAGCGTAGGAGACTAGAAAATATGTATCATATATACAATATGCCCATCTACAGAGTTAATGTGACTTTGAATAGTGAGAAGAAATTAGATACTGGATGAATTGTGGGAAAAATATTCAAACATATTTCAATAGCTGAATCATAAATTGAACCATCCATGTTTGTGCCCTTTTTTGTTTGCTTTTCCTTGACCATTCTTTAAACTTTGTTTTATTAGTATGGCTACTGGGTAAGAAGTTTCTATTCAGGCACAAATTACTGTATTCACAGTGCAAGTGCTCATCTCAGGTAATCTAGTCAGGAAAAAAAAGAAACCACAACATGTGACTTAGGCGATTAATCAGGTTGCTTGAATTGTGCATAGCAAATACTAGTAAGAGCGTTTTCTCTAAATAGTTTGTGACTAGTCCACGGGTTTATAAAAATATAAACGGGTTTGTTAAAATGATAAATAATTCAGGAAATTTGTTTTTCCCAGTTTGCAAACGGAAAAAAGGGCCAGAGCCAATGAATAAATAGTTTGCAATGAAGAGTTTTACTAGCGCACAAGAAATTATTGTTGGTTTGGATTTATGTGTATTGCAGTAGCTCCTAGAGGCTGCATGCAGAGATCAAGGCCCTAGTGTGCTAGGCCGTGTAAATACATGTAATAAAGACAGTCCTTGCCCCCAAAGACCTTACAATCTTAGCATGAGGAGAGACAAAAAGTGGACTCAACATACAGATGTGGAATGGGGGTGGGGAAGGTAAACTAATGGTGAAACAATCATGTCTAGTATAATGAGCAGAAGTCATAGTATGTATAACATGCAGCTTGAAGGCAAAATGTAAAGCTGTGATGCTCATTTTGCAGCTGTGTGGGCTGTTTACCATCTAGAGCTGTCCTCTTAATCCTCTAATTGATTACTTTATTCAGCATTCTCTCACAGAAGTGCCAAGATGATTTCATTCTATTGACAGCACTGCCACAATTCAACACAAGCAAATAACCTTGGCCTTTCATTTTGCAGAGTTCATCTGGCTGACAGAAAATGGCCCTGACATGCAAGTGTTATATTTCCAGAATGAAAGAGGCTATCTCTAGGAAATATCTTAATCATTAATGCTATGTTTTATGGGCATTTGATATAAAAATTCCATTGGAAATAGCTTCCTGGCTAATGACTAAGAGTAAAAATACCCTTGCAAAACAGCTATGAAATTCACCAAAACGCATACAGAGATATTATAGGTAAACTCTAGCCAACACTCGTGTGTGTGTCTAAAATACCTGCTGGTCTATACATCACAATTCCCTATAAAATTGGGTTACTGTGAGCATTTTCACTTCCTTTATAGTACATGAGAAAGATGGTACTTATGAGAATTCCAGTCCTTAAAATGGTAGTTGGCATAATATATAATTAAGTCAGTGATATTTTTTCTTTTGGATCGAGCAAACTGGAGATGGTCATTGGGCATTATTGTGGTATGAAGGAGTAACTGGTAGTTCTTGGCCACATCTAATTTTAACAACGGGACATTCTTATGGATATATTGTGCCTGGACCATGTTTGGGTGCCCTGGAGGTGCAACAAACCTGTCCCTCTCTTGTGCCCCTATGCAGGGACCAGGAACAATTGCAGTCCCTGCATTCTCATGACTGTTCCAGCCTACTACTGCTTTGGGTGCTGGCCACCATGAAGAGGACAGGGATGTGGAGAGAGTAGAGGAAGCACAATGCGTGGGTTCACTCTTGCACTTCCTCTGCACCCTGGGGAACTCTGGGAGGAACTGGGCTTTCCAAAGCTCCCCCTAGGATGTTGTGGCTCTGCACCACAGTCCTGTGCCTTAAAGGCACAATCAAGTCCATAATGTAAAATACAAGGTGGTAAACTCTGAGCCTTTAGTTCTGTACATATGGTTTCCATAGAGGGTTTTTTTTTTTTTTTTTTTACCACAGTCTTTCTTCACTGCTTCTGCCAGAGGTATTCACTGGAGACTACACTGCTGCTGTTTTCATTGTACTCCTTCAGGGAAAGCTGCATGCTGGCTTTTCCATGCCAGGGTCTAATTTGATGTGAAGAAGCACCATCGTGCTTTGGAAAGAAAATAGAGTTGCTGAATTCATAGTTTATTAAATATGGGTCACAGAAAACAAATCTAATGACAAAGCCTTTATGTGCTTGTCCTTTGAATGCTTAGGAGAGAGGTGGGGGTCATGTGGTCTCTACTCCCACCTCTCTGCAAAACAAAACCACACATTTTGAAGCATCACTTACCCTATTGCTGTGCATGCTGCGAATTGAGTGATGGGAAAAGAGGAGAGAGAAGCATAGCACACCCTCACCACCTTCAGCCAATGTTACTCAGCACTCAAAACTAGCTGCACTTTCCCAGGAGCCTAACTGGCCACACAGGATTATAGGATATTGTATGATGGCAAGTAATTACAGTTACTTTTTGAGTCCCATGTGGAAAAAGGTTGGCAACCACTGCTCTGACTACTTGTACTCACTCTGTTAATGGTCATATTTGGTTAAATTAACTCCTGATGTAATGCCACTGAATAATCCAGGGATTAATTTGGCCAATTATTCAGTGAATGTGGAGTTGGACTGACCTGGGATGGTGGTCCCATTAATGTAGGAGAATGAAGGAGGAGAAATGCCTTTTTGGGGAGGTTGCTTGGCAGAAGATCGAATATCTTGAGAGTGGGGGATCCTTGGGGTTGGGTGGAGTTGAGGTCTAAGATATCCTTTGTTTTGTTTTCTTTGTGAGGAAGTGTTAGGATAGATTTGGAAACTGGGTGAGTGCTTGTACTTTAGCTAGTGTTTACAGCTTTCCCTAGGAATTCTAATCTGGGTGTTGTGCTGTGACAGCTCAGACTTTTCATTGGCCCTGGTTGGCAGGGCATGGACTCCTGGATCCCTGCCAGAGTCGGCAGGAGAAGACTTGGTGCAAGGTTTACAATGCAGTTGGAATATTTAGGCCAGATCTTGTGTAAACCGTGGCACTTGGGGTGAGGGTAGAAATGCTTTAAATCACCTTTGCTGTCTCCCAAGCATAGAGCAGGGGTCTCTGGACACTAGTCTGGTCCCTTTGGGTTATGTAGAGCAACCTCGAGGTGCTGGTGGACAAGCAATTGCTTGCTGGAATTGATATTATTGAGTTACAACCAATTAGACTCTTCCTATAATGCTTCATCATTTTACTTGTCAACATTTACTTGTCAACAATTAATTTCATGCTATTAGAATAAAGGGGTGAAACACTGAGTGAGAACAAAAGCCTCTCAATTCCACAGCAAACCTTACAATGATTCTGTACAGGAATGGGATTGCTGATATGTTTCATTGATGAACCAGGATTCAGTACTTGTACATCAAAGTGTAACATCATGGTGTGCCATTGCTGCTGATTTTGGGATACAAGTTGGAAAGGAAACAAAGAGACATTATTGGTTTAAGGTGCTGTGGTTTCCTAGTGTACATGCAGTGCCAGTTGGTGCCAGGAATAGTAGAAGACCTTTCATTGGCATTAAGCATGTAATGATTTAATGAGCCTGTTGTGCTGAATCAGCCAAAAAAACCACTGAGTAAATGTTGCAAAAAACCACACCGACTTCCGATAAGTGTTTGTTTATTTGACTTCAGTTCTTTTATGAGTTATGATAAATCTTTATTCTCAGATTATATATGAGTACATAATTATCACAATTCCAGTAGAACAGACATCTCTTTATGTTCTGGAGAGACTTGGTGTGTGTGTGTGTGTGTGTGTGTGTGTGTGTGTGGTAAATGATGATTCATTTTCATGTGTTCCCTCAAGAATTCTCAAAAGCTTAAGAACTTTTCCCCCAAATTCTCACACTCAGAATTTATTTCACAAATTTATAGCACTCTTTTTAGCTGTTGCACTATGGACTATACTACTCAGGAGAGGGTTAACAACCATAACTACAAGAGAAATTATTCTTTGTACTTAGCCTTAGGGGAGACAGTGTGTTTATTGGTTGGAGGGGATTGGAATGTTTGGGATGTATTTCTACTCCTGATACTAACTCAAAGAAGGACAAAGTATTATTTTTACTTTTCACATGTCATATGTCTGAATAATATTGTATCTTTGAAGGACAGATCATATTAATCCATGTTTAACCGGGAAGAAATGTGGTCTAATTGTTTAAGCACAGCAATGGAGATAGAAGACTTTCGTCTTATTTGTGATTTTGCCAATGATTTCTTGCAAATGACCTGCAAGTCACTTAACCTCTCTGTTCTTCAGTTTCCCTACTGGAAAATGCATAGAATAATGCTTACCTGCATCACAAAGGTTCTACTCATTGATGCCAATAATGTACTTTGAGTTCTTTGATTGAAAGGCTTTATATGAGCTTAAAATATTGTTATAATAAGCTTTCTGCAATGACATACACTATATAGAAATTAAAGTGTACTGTACAACTATATTTTGGATGATCTCTAAATAAAGTAGAACACCTGTTTTGAGAGAGCTCAAATATATTGTGGGTTCCAACGGCCTAATAAATGAGCTATCAGTAATACAGCCATTATTAGACCTTCCTTTCTTCACTAGCTTTAGTATTCTACTATATTTTATTTCCAAAAATATATATTGTTTAGCAAGGCTGCAAGATATTTTCTGACATAAAATACAGGTCCCTCATTTTTCAAACTGTGGTGCCTAAAGTTAGGCTCCTAAATTCATATTTAGTCACCTTAATAAAAGAATACTCAGTCCAGGGTTGACCCCTGCATGCACAAAATATGCATGATTCACATTAACTGTATACACAATTACCTGATGGATGTCTGTATGAATGGAGAGTTTTGTGTATTTTGAGTGCACAACTGCATTTTGTGTGCATGCTTGTTGTGCCAACATGCTTGTCGTTTGTGCATGCAGACCTGTTTGGACCCAGAGTATTGAAAGCTCAGAAAACTCCCTGGATCCCAGTCCATTTAAGGGAACATTTCTCAATATTCATTGGCACCAGTAGTCGATCTTTTAACATTACAAACCATATGGTGATTTCTCTTCGAAGAAAGTTAAAAATGATTGTTGCTATCTAAAATAAACAGTCTGTGGGCCAGATTTTTGGTTCAGTACCATAGTCTTTGTACAACTCTTGCATGAAGGAATTCCTCAGTCATGTAGAACCAAGATAGTCAGGTATATACCAACCACTGTTATGGTGTCCAACTTAGAAGGTTTGTCTAGTGCATGGCTGGGGGAAGGGGGTATAGGTAGATCATTGCTGCACTCTGGCAATTCTCAGCTTCTGAAACAGCCTTGGGGTGGGGTGGGAATATTGCAGCCAGGTGTGACTTAGAAATGTTGTGAGGCTGTCTTTGTTGCTGTGGGCTAAATTGGTTTCCAGGTAGCCTCAGGATGAAATGAAAAGTGGTGTAATGCTATCTTTGTCAACCACTCGAGTCCTGCACCAACAGCAACTTAGTCAAACGTGAAGATCAGGGCCTGAATGTTTTATGGGATAAATTCAAAAAAGAATGACAATATCTAGCTAAATGATCTGGAAAGTAAATACCCTTGCTTACCAGTAAAACAAATGTTCATTTTGCAAATGAAGACTTAGTGATGTGCTAAAAGTAAGAATTATTGCTTGACAGGATTAAAGTGAGAACGGAACTTGGGTGGTATATTCCACCTGGATCTGTGAGATCCTTGAGGCTATTGACAAAGATTTCTTGACTTGAAGTTATAAACTTTTTTGGGGATGTGCCCAGCACTTGGATAATCAAGTATGACTATGATTATTAGTATTTGGTGAAGATAGAAGAGTCAGATAAACTAAAGGGAGATAAATATCTCATATAGATAGATTTCTTTTTCTGATGGAAGTGAAATGAAGCGCTTGGTTTATTTCTTATTGCTATGTATTTTGCAACTGTCCATGTGTCTTTAGAGAGAAACTTTCATAATGTACACATGTATAAATTTAGCAAGCACTGCAGTTCTCACTCCCATGCCAATCCATTACCATCCCCTAATCTAGAATTTCCCAAGAAGGTATGGGATTGCAGAAAAGTTGCAAACACAGCAATACAGTTAGACACCGCAATCTAGCAATACATTAATAGAAGTCCTAATGAAGAACACAAAAAAAACAGAAAGTCATGTTACCCACTAGACATGTTACCCACAAGAAATTAAAAATTCTACAGTGTTAGCATATTATACACCTTGTACACCTCCTTGCTCCCATGTGTTGTGATACCTAAACTTACTGGAGAATATTAGAAAGTAATTACACTGTACAAATTTGGGAAAACTTTCCCTCACTTGTAAAGCATAGATACTTTGTTAATATTGACATTCAGTTGCAATTTAAATTCTACGGAGAAAGTTATTGCAGAACCTACCCAGGAAGGTTAAAACTTCCCTTGAAAGCATTGATACTGCCTTTTGTTCATTCTTATGTATTTGATTACAAGTTACTATATCCTTCTGCTATTTGAGCACTTCTAGATTCTAATCAGTACTTGGATGAATGCACAACACAACAATTCAGATGAGTGATGTCACCTTTTATGCATACCACAGCATGCATGAAACACAATGCAGAAAAAACATTCAGAAGCTGTAAGAAAGCATGTTATTTCTCTCGTCCGTTGTAATCAATACTTACTGTAAATTGTCTAGCCTTAACAAAATTAAAACACAACAAAATGTTCTGTCTAAAGTATGAAGAGTAGACTTTATGCTAGTTAAATAGGAAGACATTCTGAGCCAAATTCTGGCCTGAGTTACACTGAGCTAAAGAATTATTTCAGAAATACTTAAATATACCATATATATTCATTCATTAGCCTGTTCGTTTATAAGCCGACCCCCCAAAATGGATAAGTAACAATAGCAAAAATGGTATGACCCTTTCATAAGCTGACCCTATATTTCAGGGTTTGGAAAACTTTGGCTTCCGGCCCGTCAGAGCAAGCCGCTGGCGGGTTGGAACATTTTGTTTACCTGGAGCGTCTGCAGGCATGGAGCCCCTCAGTTCCCTGTGGCCACGGTTCACCGTTCCCAGCCGCCACTTTCCGCAGCTCCCGTTGGCTGGGAATGGCGAACGGCAGCCACAGGGAACTGAGGGGCTCTATGCCTGCAGATGCTGCAGGTAAACAAAAAGACAACGTATTAGATATTCAATTCAATGATTCCATAGAGTTAAAACTATCAAATTTTGGTGTAGACCCATTTATAAGCCGACCCCCACTCTTTGATGCGTCACTTTTTTACCAAAAATATTTGTCTTATGAATGAGTATATATGGTAAATAAGATCAAAATCTGTTTAATTGTCAGCAATGCTAGGGATATTTGAGATTTCTTCTCAGTCAGGATTTGGGAATTGGGTAACTTCAACTGCACCTCATACTTCAGAGACTTAATTCACAAGGAATTTTATTAAATGAAATCTATGTAAGGATCACACCCTTTTTCACATTGAATGAAAGAAAAAGAGTATTCGCATGTGTTAATGAGTGTGCAAACCAGAAATAAACTTAGCTAGATAATGGGTATCCACAGGAGTCCATGAAATCAATTTCCTGAGTAAAAAAATCTTTATATAAACATTTGTACCATGGTTTGATCCTTGTTGAACTTTTAATTAATTATTTATGCCTTTTTTCTTGCCAGTGAAGGATTTCTTTCTTTCTTTTCCCCCCCCAAAAAAATCTGGTTCACACATTTATATTCAATATTTGCAATGGCTATTTCATCCACTTCTCCGAAGATAATAAAACTATTCATCCAACTAAAACTACACTTATAGATGCTAAGGTTGTGACATAAACCCACAAAAGAGAGGAAATTTATGCTTAAGGATTAACTCTTGTCTACCTAGACATGATTGGGTAGGGTACCAATGATCATGGTGTATTGCTGTGCCTATGAAATCCTTATATATAGATGTCCTTGCTTTTGTAGGGTTTATGTTACCACATTGGTTTCTTTTAATGTGGTTTATGTTGCAGGAATGCCTTTTTTTTTCAACCCAGTTAAACCAGAATAATTAGAGGGATTGCTTGTAAGATGAGAGAAGTCGTTGTAACATTTTACACTGTGGTGGTATCTGGAATACTATGCCCTGTTCTGGTGATCCTACTTCTAAAATTATATTTATATAGAAAAGAGAAAATAATCAAAGGAGAACAACCAAAATTAAGAGGAATTTGAGATAATTTTTGTCTGCGGCATTATACTAATATAAAAAAGGGAGAAGTTTCTGGAACCCAGAAAAGGAGCCAAGTCTTCTATGACTACTTTTGTTCTTACATCCTCTGAAAGTCAAGGCCTGTTCTACTGATACTTTAACTGTGGTCCTTTGCTGGGTAGAAAGAAGAGATTGCCTCTTCAGATAATGCTGCTGCTTAATCCTTCCTCCTTTCTGTCACCAGATATTACTTGATTGAAACTTTGTCTCAGCAGAAATTATTTATTTTTATTATTGTAGTGGGAGCCCCAATCATGGACCAGAACCACATTCTGTACAAACAAATAATATAAAGACAGCCCCTGTCCTAAAGAGCTTACAATCTAAGTAGAAATGACCTTTGGTTGTTGGTAGTTGAGAACAATCGTCTCTGAGTAACCCGCCTTCCCGGGCTGAGGGTGTGGACACACTTTTGCCATTTGCACCATCTGGCTGTGCAAGCATCTAGCTGAGAGACTTGAATCCAGAAGTTCTTTATGTGTGGACAGCAGCCTTATCAATGGAGCAACCCCTCTTATTCAGCTGTCGGGAGGCTGCGCAAGCCCTTTCTGAGATGGGACAATGCAGTGGGTACGCTTTTTAAGGAAGGGCCCATAACTACTTTTATGCCACCCTGAGTGCCCTGTTAGAACTCAATAAAGAATCATTGTAAGTCACTGTTTCTGTGTTACCCTATTATCACTACAGAGGGCCTTCCACTGAATTCCTTTCTGATTTGTGATGAGGCACAATGGATTCACTTTTATGCAGAGTATCTGCTTCAATCTACAACACTAAGTTTAGTGATGCAGTTATGAACCAAAAGAGTACAAGAAACATGCTCACAAATAGGATGAGGCTTTCTTTGAGTATGGATTCACAAGTGTTTTTTGTCAAGAACACAGAAAGGCCAAAATGCCTGATATGTCACATGGTGTTATCTACCAAAAGCATGAAGTCTCATAAACTTAAATGACACTTGGAAACCCTTTACAAGGAACACATAGGAAAACCAAGGTCATTTTTCCAGCTCCAGAAAGAACTTTTGCTTCAACAAGAGCAATTCAAGAGAGCCATTTCTGTCTCTGACCATGCTCAAAAGACCTCCTTGGAGACTTTGATTTTGCTAGCTGCAATTGATATGATGAAGATAATATGTAGGGAAACTGAGGTAAACTCAAAGCCATTCCACTGTCCAACAGCACAGTGAAGCACAGGAGTGAGGAGACAGCAGCAAATCAAGAAATACACTGGTAGAGCATATGGAAAACACAAATACTGTTGCACTTCAAGCTGATGTGAGCATTGAGGGTCATGATGCACATTTTTTGGCTTTTGTGAAATATATAGGGAGGGTGCAATTCTCAAAGATATTCAACCGTCTCCCTCTTCCTGGACAACAAGACAGCACAAAAAATGTGCTACATGCGAGACAAAAATATTTGGATGATCACATGGTGGGCTTTTGCATGGATGGAACTCTGTCTGGCAGGCCACAAAGCAGCTCTGCATGCCTCAGTAAAGAAAGTTGCTCCATTTGCTGTGTGGACTCATTGCATGATTCACAGAGAACAACCGGCATTTAAGCTCTGAGTCCAGAGCTAGGTGAAGTTTTGCAGCAAGCTACATAAGTCTACTGTAAACTACATAAACTTTAAACTACAGAAAGACCCGGCCTCTTCAGGCCTCTTTGTTTGCAAAACTGTGTGAAAACATGGGGTCCAGTCATGATATGTTGTTGTTCCATACTGAAGTTCATTGGCCCTCGAGAGGAAAAGTGCTGGGATGATTTTTTGAACTGAGACATGAGCTGTCTATGGAGTGGACTGCAAAAAGAGTGAATTTGTTGATTTTTCAATGCGATCAAAGGAAGATGTGCCATTTCTCAGACATATCTTGGGAACTGAATGACTTGAATACAGGTCTGCAAGGAAAGAACACCCACATCCTTCAGTGAATGAATCACAGGAGCCATGGAGAAAATTGTTTTCTGGAAGAATAATGTGTTGAAGTTAAATTATTAATCCTTCCCTTGGTTTTCGTGGCTGCCAATGAAATTATTCAGCTTCCCACACAGATGGTGGCTGAGCAGTTCAGCCAGATGGAGGAACAGTTTGCATCCTTTTCCCCCAACTTGGACATGACAAAGTATGACTAGGTGCAAAACCTCTTTTAGTGCAAGCCTGATGCAGTGGGTTTGCCAACAACTGAAATCTAATAGTTCATCGAAATTCCATGCTTTCGATTCTTGCAAGGAACATCATATGCCCAATTTTCTCTCCTGGAGTTCTGGTTCACTGTTAAGAACACACGTACCTTAAAACTGATGGTGCTGTTCATGAGTGTGTACTTGTGTGAAGCTGGATTCAGCACATTTATGCCCATCAAGTATCAGTATCAATCTACTGTTGGTGTCACAATAGAGATTAGATGTGCAATTTCTACCATGCCGCCAGATTTTGAAAAGCTGTGTCAGAACACACAAGTCACATGACTGAGCACTAAATAATGAACTTAATGTGTAAATTCCTTGGATTCCTTGGTTGCTATGTTGCTGTCTGGGATCACAGGAAACAGTAAGTTTAAGTAAGGTTTAAGAATCTGAAGTGCCATCCGAAATCTGAGAGGAACAAGGTGTGGAGCATGCTGGCTACAACAATGCTGTGCAAATGCCTGCTCTCACTTTCAGGTGACATTGTAAACAAGAAGCCGGCAGCATTATCTCCTGCAAATGTAAACAAACTTGTTTGTCTGAGTGATTGGCTGAACAAGAAGTAGGACTGAGTGGGCTTGTAGGCCTTAAAGTTTTACACTGTTTAATTTTTTGAATAATTTTTGTACATAATTCTATATTAGTAAGTTCAACTTTCATGATAAGGAGATTGCACTACAGTATTTGTATGAGGTGAATTAAAAATACTATTTCCTTTGTTTTTTACAGTGAAAATATTTGTAATAAAAATAATATAAAGTGAGCACTGTACACTTTGTATTCTGTGTTGTAATTGAAATCAATATATTTGAGAATGTAGAAAACATCCCAAAATATTTAAATAAATGGTACTCTATTATTGTTTAACAGTGCGATTAATTGCAATTAATTTTTTTAATTGCTTGACAGCGTAATATTCATACCATTCCAGTTATCTCTGCTGTTTTATCTGGGAAGACCATTATATAAACTAATGATTTTCTGAGCTGAAAATAGGTACTCTTTGCACGATGTCACTTTACATTATCACGAGGGAACTCTCTTTTCAACACTTAAGCATGCCATGTCATCACATGTTTAACATTTAAAGAAATAGAGCAATGGTCAAAGTCACTATTGCTTACGTAGTTGGTTTCTCTGTTGATGATAATATGGCAAGTCATCACAATCCAAATTGGGCAAGTTTCTTTCAAGTGGTGTTGAAATAAACATGAGTAATAACAGGAGAATATCAATTCATTCCTTTGCTGCTATATGCAAGGTACCTTAAAAAGACCTAGAGCACAAGGTAAGCTGTCAAAAGTCTCATTAATCTTTTCAAAAGACAGAAAAGCATCTCAGACTTATTTACAGCACCTGAAAGGGTCATCATGACCTTTAAGAATATAAAAAAACCAGGCATGGTAGGTCAGATGGTATTAATATTTCATATGTAGTAAAACGGGGAGAGCATTAGCTTGAAGAGCTTCCATGTTTATGATCAAGAGCCGAAGAAAAGGATTTACAGTTGTTGTTAATACACTGAGTTTTTAGTAATTTATATTTACAGTAATTGCTTTGGGGTGGGGCGGGGAGCCTTTTCCTGACAGTTTCTAGGAAAAAGTCTGTTTGAATTAAGGCTCAGAACTCATTTGATTAGAAACTGAAACAAATCTCCTGGGAACGCAGAAACTTATTTGGCTTGTGGCATTCCTTCTATGTCCTAATGTATTCTAATGAATGATACTGACTGATACGAAATGTTGGTTTCTGAAAACAGCTGGTGTGGGTTTGGTTGTCTGGAACTACACTTTGAGAGCTGGATCTAAACCATAAATGAATGTGAATACTTCCAAGTCAGCTTAGTCCTCTTGATATAAATTGACCCAGTTTATTTAGAAATAGCTAATTAGAGGGACTGTAACAGTACTTTTTTCCGGCATTCTGTAAAGCAAGAGAGAGAATAAATACCAACGCTCTTGCAGGGAATTAGAATATACAAAGGGACCCAGCAGCTTGCTCCACATCCCCTCCCTGCTGATATGGTTGCATCTTCTAGCCTGCTGTTCTTCTTCCCATTCACCACAATACTAGCACTGCTCCTCAGTGCATGAGGAGGGTTGCCGATTTTCATTGGATGTATTCCTGGAGGTTTCATCACACAACATAATCTTTAATGAAAGATTAATCTTTAATTCCTAGAGACTCCAGAACAATCCTGGAGGATTGGCAACCCTATGAGGCCCTTCCCTACATAGCACATAGTGTTCAACTACAGGGCAGGATTCTGCTTCTCAATATCTTGAAGAGTCATTGCCTGACAACTAAGCACTGTGAGGGTAGAGGGAGGCACCTTCAGTCATCTTACAGGAGCGCCAACACCCCTGCATCTTATAAGACCCTCCCCACAACTGTCTGAAGACCTGACCCATGACGAAAATTCCACAGTCTTATTATGCGGTCACAAAGGATTGTGGGATTTGGGTGTTGGGGTATTTTTTGCCCACTTTGTGACCTTTAGACAAAAAAATCAAGAGTCACTGTATTGGAGATCGGAGTTATATATGCTAGCCAGGGAAAGAAAAGAGAAGCACTTTCAGCATGCATTGGTGAAACACAGCTGGGAAAGGAATCTGTCTTATACCAGACCTTGGAAACAGAAAGATGGTGCTTTTGCATATTTTATTTGCCTAAGGAAATGAAGGCTTTTTCCATGCATTGGTGATTCTAGAGACATGTAATTAAATAAAATTGTGTAATGCTAAATAAATTTTGCACATAGTTCAACCTTCCAAATACCCTTTGAAAATGCTAAATTAACAATGATTATAGCTCTGTACAATGTATAATTACCTATTATTTACAGAATAAAGAGAGAACAGTGAAAGTACAAGGTCATGCCATAACACGCACTAAATATAGAGCAAGAGAAGAATGCACCACTGTTTTTTATGCAGCCTTCTCTTTTGTCATTCGGGAGCAGTGGGAAAATACTTCTAAAATAAAACTTTAATAGGCATTATAGTCTGAACTGGATTTCAGTGGAGAAGCTTAGCATAGTAACAACTTAAGTCTGACTCAATATTTTAAATGCAAATAAATCTATGGCCTTAGATTTACAGAAAGCTGTGACAAAAATTGGTTATTTCCACATGCAAATAGCCAGTAAGATGCACATGGGCAAATGTGGAAAAAAATAAAAAATTCAATCCTGTACAGAGGAGCAGCAGGCCTGTCAATCATGTAAGCCCTATTTCAGTGACTTGAGTGATATATAGGCCTTGTGAAAGGCATCACAATGCTGGTATGTTCGTTCTTAAAGAAAATAATAGAAATGTAGGACTGGAAGGGACCTTGAGAAGTCACTAAGTCCAGCTCCCTGCGCTGATGGCAGGACCAAATAAATCTGCCAGATTTGCTCATCTTATTTATTTTATTATACAGAATTTCTGGGTATTAAGCCAGGCAAATTGTCAAACTGGTGTATCATTCTGAATCTGGCAACTCTGTTGTTTATGTAAGAATAAATTACACTATTTATGCTTAATTTGGTTTTATTATGGAACACTTTGTTTCAAATGAAGTGGTTTCCGTTTGGGTATTTGGCATAAATAAATCTTCAGTTTCTTGTGTTCTGTGATTACTTACTTATTGTTGCCCACTAAAAGCACATAGCAGTTGCCATGCTACAGATTTTTCCTGTTCTGTACTGTGGAATACTGTGGAAATACAGTGGCAGTATAGAACCATATTGAAGGAACGTACCACTGATGGAATTGAATATACTACTGTGGTAAATACAGTGGCCACAGGAATCCCACTGCATGGTAATTGTAAGCAGATGTTGACTTTTTATAGTGATCCCTGTAAATTGCTTTGAACTTTACATTGTCTCATGGTTGTCTCCTGAGTGCTTTCCCAAACTGCTTAGGAAGTATCTTCTGAATCAGAAATAGAGGTGAGTTTGCAGCAACAAAAATCATAAGGGCTCCCTCTAAATTTGGCATTATCCATCTATTGTATGTGTGTTAAAATGATATGAATAAGCAATATAGTGAGTAGCCAAAGTGAGGCAGAAAAGAACAGTAATGGCATGCTCCTCACGAAACTGATGGTGTCTTCCAATGTTCATCTTTATCATTCAGCAGCAGTAAGGAAATGGCATAATCACTGTTACAATTTGGTGGCTAATTCAAACATCAAAAATGTTCCTTTAAAATAGCCACCATAGAACTCCTGGCGAACCCTAGGAAATGCTCACTTGATAGTGTGTTGAGAACAACAGATTTAGGAAAGTGAATGTTTCATTTTGCTGTACACAGATGCATTTTGCTGGTTTTGCAAAAGGAACAACTTACACAGGCAAGATGCTTTTTCATGAGTTACTCCCCATTTATTAGCAGAGAAGGCTGATCCTTAAAACTTGATTGTTAACTTCTTGTGGGCTCTATTTCCCTATAAAGCCAACTGTTCTAAACTTGCAGGTTTTGTAATTTAACAAATGCATAAATGTTTAACGTTTAAATTAGATTTAAAAAAAAAATAAGTTACACATTTATATGCATGAAATAAGTTCAATAGAAAACTATGGCTATTTCACAGATTCAGATGGAGGCTGTGTTGTATTGACCATAGGTTTTCAGGACCAAAACCTGGGTGAACAGTAAATGCAGAACAATATACAGCAGTTCAGAGCATAGGAGAGGGAGTGGTTTTTATTGGACTTGGTTGTGTGCATTTGATTAGGGCTGACTGGATGGCTCCTTGCTCACTTGGATGCTGAATCCAAGGCATTCTTGAACATACTTGATATATCTCTTTGCCAAATCCTGATAAGTCTCACACACAATCTAAAGGGGTACCGACAGTTTTACTGGGTTGGAGGAAAATACTGGGAAACAGTCAAGGGTAATTGGCAAGAGAGTAGGTGCAGGGGAGGAGAAGTGAGAGGCAAAGCAGCAGCAGGAGGCTGAATGGGGAGAATGGCACCAAGAAAGGAGTGTTGTAGCTATGTTAGTCCCAGGATATTAGAGAGGTAACCTCTTTTATTGGACCAGCTTCTGTTGCGGGCGGGGGGGGGGGGGGGGGAAGACAAGCTTTTGAGCTTAGACAGAGCTCCCCAACAGAAGTTGGTCCCATAAAGATATTATCTCAACCAGCTTGTCTCTCTAAGTGAGCGGTTCTCAAACTGTGGATCGGGACCCCAAAGTGTTTTGCGATCCCATTTTAATGGGGTCACCAGGGCTGGTGTTAGACTTGCCAGGGCCAGAGGCTGAAGCCCAAGACCAAGCCCCACCATCCAGGGCCGAAGATCGAGCCTCATTGCCCATGGCCAGAGCTGAAACCTAAGTCTCACCGTCTGGGTCCAAAGCCCGAGGACTTCATCCCTTAGTGGCGGGGCTCAAGTCACAAGGCCCCTGCCTGGGGCTGAAGCTTTTGGGCTTTGGCTTTGGTCCCTCCACCCAGAGCAGTGGAGCTCAGGCTTTAGTCCTGCTCCCGCCCTGACCTAGGGCAGCTGGGCTTGAGTGGGCTCAGGGTTTGGTTCCCTGTTCTGGGGTTGTGTAGCAAGTTTTGTTGTCAGAAGGGGGTCGCAGTGCAATGAAGTTTGAGAACCACTGATCTTAGAAGAAAGGAGGCAGAGAGAGATTGTCAGGTGTGGAGGTGTAAAATGAAAGAAGTCGGTGGAAGCAATAAATGGTATCAAGAAACCAAACAGTTGGTTCTTTGCTATTACACACCCACAAACATAACACACTATGTAGAAGGCAATTATACCAATGGGCACCTTTGTTTAATTTCCTAATATAACTAGAACTTTGTGCTCTGTAGCTTATAGTATCAACAGAACCTTTGAAAAGATTATTAAGGGATAAACATAATTCAGTATGTAACTTAGAGAGAAAAACAGATAAGCAGTCGTGTTGTAATAGAGGAGAAAACACAGAAAGAATAGGCAAGGAGAGATTACAGAAGATATTTTTTCCCCCTCCTGCTGGATATTGTTTATGGTATTATTATTCTTATTATTACTTTTGTTAATGTTACCATATCGGTTAGTGACAGAAAACCAAGGCTTGGAGCCAGGATACTAGACAAAATAGACCAATGTTTGTGGTAGCTTCTTCCTTTGTTGATTATTAAAGCATTGCTATGAATGAAAATAGTGATAATAAGGAGAAATGTGGACCATGCTGTGAATAATTTCCTGCCACTCCATGAGTGATCTACCTAAATAACCCCTTACAGCTGTAATTATGTACTTTGATAGAAAAAGTTTGAATGCAGACTTTATGAGCTTAGCTGCAGTGACCTTCTGAAGTGCAGAGTTCATGCAGAAAAGTCAGATGCTTTATTTAGTACTGCAGACTTCACAGATTTCCAAGTACTGTTAGTAAAAGTAAGAATACAAGAAAATGGCTTTGGAAGGGCCCTTTGATGTTTAAACTGAGTACAAATATTGATATTTTCCTTGGATACCAGTTTTGTGATGGAACTGTAAACTTAGAACATAAAAACATAAGAACAGCCGTACCGGGTCAGACCAAAGGTCCATCTAGCCCAGTATCTGTCTACCGACAGTGGCCAATGCCAGGTGCCCCAGAGGAAGTGAACCTAACAGGCAATGATCAAGTGATCTCTCTCCTGCTATCCATCTCCATCCTCTGACAAACGGAGGCTAGGGACACCATTCCTTACATGCTTCTTCACATACATTTTGCTGTCTCTTTTCTGTCTCTCTTTTTTTTTCTCGTGATAGTGAAAGGTGCCAGTTTAATAGATAATGATAGAGAAGTCCTTTATTTCTACAATGAATAAGCACAAGTAAATAATTTTATATTGTAATTTTATGGAGAGCCTTGTTATGTGGAATTAGTCAGATTTCTTTATCGCCATCTTAGGCAGACTTTAGTATTACATGAATCAATAACAATGTTTTTTGAAAAATCAGAACTAAGGAAAGTTTCCCATTGGGATCATACCCAGCCTTATTTCTGCCATTCTATCATTTGTGTGGGGCCCCTTGGTTCTTACTGGAAGGTTCTGCTGGCTCTTGGAACTGTGACAGCAGATTGTATCCTGTGATCTTTGAAGGTTATGCTGAAAGCATCATGCTTATTAGCATTTCAGCTTTAATCCAATAGCAGTGAATGTGAAAGAAAGATGAAGGAAAAGATAGAAGGGGAAAGACCTTGAGATGGGTGAGGAGGAGGAGAAAAGAATAAAATCATGGACTAGATATAGAAAAGAGAGTGCAGGAATGAAAATTAGTTTTCCATAAAAGACAGGAGAATGATTGTGTTTGCCATAGTGTAGCCTATGGGACTGATGCTTGTGTCCTTTTGGTCAAACTTTAATAGTAAGCTAGTGGGAGACTGCTTAGCAATTTATAGGTGGAATTAAATCACTTTTGGACTGTAAATCAGCAATTTAGCAAAGATTTAGAGCCACATTCTGATCTCATTTACATTAGTGTAACCCAAAGCACTCCATTTAAGTCAATCACCATCTGACTGAATTTTGTATTCCCAAGGGGTCACAAACATACATAGTGTTCCATTTCACTAGCTCAGTGTACATTTCTGTTTACAGTGAAAATATTGTAAGAGCAAAGTCCACATTGCCAGAGTAAAAAACCTTCAATATAAATATAATATTAATAAAAGCTAAAAGCTCAGAGAGGCCAACCACCCTACCTCACAGTTATCTATGAATTGATGACATATGGCAATTTTTGGCAAATGGCCTGTTTTTTTTAGCCAGATTGCACCTTACATTAAATGTTCCTCATCTGACAGTAAGCTTTGTATTAGTAATAACTAATAAGTAAGTGCTTTCCATCTTCAATCAGAGATGTCAGCTACATAATTCTCACACTACCCTTGTGACAAAGGTAAGTAAGTATTAATAACCATCTTTTGCAGAGAGAGTCAGAGAGACTAAAATAACTTTCCCGGTGTAAGGCGGAATAGAACGTAGGTGACCATAGCTCCCAATGTAGCTCACAAGCAGCTGTGAGGTCGATTTCTAATGCAGGTAGATGTGCACATGCTAGTTGATTGGGCTAGCATCTAAAGATAACAGTGTGCTGGTTGATTTGATGATTGGCTGGCTGTGTGGCTCACAGCTGGGGGTGAGGTGGGGATGTTTTCTTTCCTGGCCAGCAAAATGGCTACAGCTGCTTCTGGCAGAGCGAATTTGTGTCATAAAACATCAGTCTGATGATATTTTCTGCATAGGCTTTATTTTCTGCTTACACATGACACTGCACCTTTTTAACTTTTGCTGATTCCTTCATTTTCCAGGTTGCTGCCATCTTTACCTTGCCTTTTCTGAAAGAACAGCTACTGGAAAGAGACATATGGTTCCTATAAAACTGATGTCCTTTCATCAGGCTGTCTGCCAAATAAGAAGGACAATTGTAATGCCCCTGTCCCCAAGAGTTATTCTCCTCATACTCCAGATGATTATCTGAGTAGCAAATGCTAAGGATCCACATAGCCTTAACTTACTGGAGCTTAAGTGCCTGAAGTTAGATTCCCAAAACCATAGTTGGACACTTAAATAAGTGGCCTATTTGTGAGGCCCAAAACTCCGATGGGTGCTCTGGAAAAATAGGCCACTTATTTTGGTACCTAACTTTAGGCACCTAAATCTGAAAGGGACTATATTTCTAGATTTGAAGATGATTCTAATTGCCTGAAACAACTGTATGGTTATTACTTCCACAACAACACAGACTTTTTCACTGGAAAGATGAACAGAGTGTACTAAAGTGACTATTTGCATAACAAGCCTGTCAATGATTTATAAACTGTGGGGACCCAGTACCAAAGGATGTCTCTCACAGAACAATTGGTTACTCATCACTATGTTGCTCCAGTGAGCTTCTCATCTTACCTCACATGCTGTATAGGAGGAAGGAGTTTCCCCTTTTTAGTGCATGTTAGTTGTCAGACAGATCTATTGCCTTTTTTTCTAAATCAACTTCAATTTTTAAAAGATGTATGAGATTGTCTGCTGAAGTAAGATGCCCATTTAATTTGCATGTTACACAGGAAACTCTTTAGATAGCATCCACTTTAGGTAAAGGGAATTGGATCAAAGCTGGGCTAAGCTTTATAGGTTTTATAGACCATAGCGGGAAGGGAGAGGGACATTAAACTTTTTTGCCTTAAAATTAACTATTAAATGCAGATGCATTATCTCTTGCATTCAATAATATCCAGTTCAGTGGAGTATCCTTTTGTATTTTCATTGCATAGTAGGCTATTAGACTCCGAATGACCCTAAGGCTTTGGATCAGGCTCTTGATGAACTAATTAAGCTACAGTATGATATAGATGTTAAACGATTATATATATTTGGGGAAGCGGTTTTGTTCTATAAATAACCAGAATTCTGATACTTGCCTCCTTGTAAATTAGAGATGTGCTTGAATCAAATCTCTGGCTCCAAGAGCCCTGGAACGAGGAGTTAAGCTATATTGTATAACAGTAGTTTTGGGGCCACTCACAACAGAATAGGTGAACCATGAAGAGTGCCCTGCTGTTCAATAAATTCAAGCTATTTTGGACTAAAGAAAGGAGTAAATTTCAAGGGTAAGGTCCCTCTGCCAGCTTCTCTCCTTTTCAAACTAGTGAGCTCCTGTATGAGTATGTCTTTGGATCACAAATGGGACTACCAGTATTGCACCTGGGATTGTGTGGATCTATATATTTCCTCAGGTTTCTGAGTAAAGAACCACAGTGTTGTAGAACTCTGGGCAAAAGGTCTGTATGTGTTATTTACTACACCTACCACATGTCTCCTGAGAGTTAAACTGTAACTCACAAAAGCTCACATCTTTAGTGATATTCTGCGAAAGGGTGAGTTTAAGCTACTGGGATACATTGGAGTCAATTGGGGATGTAGGCAAGTGGGCTGAGGGGCTCCATTTCCATGCAGGTGTAACAGACTGAGAGTCAGTTCCCAGGAAATGTGCCAGAGAAGCCAAGGGGGGGAAGAAACAGTGCGGCAGCCTGTGAGACGCAGGGAGGGTTAAAACATCCAGGCAGCCAGAGGCTGGAGTCTGTCATAGCACTCTGATGAGTGGCCAACAGGGGGCATGACCAAAGCTGTGTCAGGGACACAACTGGGTTTTGAACAGAACCAAATTGGGAAGAATTTTAGAAGTCCTAGTATGTATTATAAGTTGATCATGAAAACTTTTTAAAGTTAAGAAATTAGTTAATTGTGGGGGGGGGGGGGGGAAGGAAGGGGGAGAACAGAATAGATGACCTTTCAAGGTCCCTTCCAGTCCTATGATTTTATGGTTGTCTGGGTGTTGGGAGATCTGGGCTGTACTCAGTTCTGAGTTGTGCTCTCTTTGAACTTGGGCAGCTCACTTAACTGCTCTTACTCCCTTAGGTAATAATACTTACCTTCTTCACAGAGGTGTTGTGAACATTAATTAACTAATGCACTGTTTTTAAAATGCTTTGAGATCCCTGGATGGAACACTATATATACCATAAGTGCAATGTGCAGTATTATTATTAAACTTTATTCTCAAACTTGTGTGCCTAAAGTTAGGCATCTACTCACACATTTAGCTATTTAAAACCAGCATTTAGGTGCATAAATACATATTTGGCACCTAACCTTAGGAACCCACCTTATAAAAATGGGCACATAAGTATTCTATGTATTTGGATGTCTCTTTTAGTTAAGAATATTCTGAGAAACACAGACCAAATACAGATGGTTGGTGCTGAATGTAACTACCGGAATCCATAAATATACATAAGTAGAGGAGAGAGAAGAATTCTAGTATTTCCCTTTTAGTGGAACTGCATTATTAAAGAGAGAGAACAAAAACAGACTGTAACTATAATACGTGCCTTATCAAAAACTGTCTGGCTTTTGCATTCACCACTTCCTTGTGATAAGGCTTTTATGCTGAGCTGGGCTTC